>NC_056733.1:1459103952-1459428952 GCF_019279795.1 Protopterus annectens
ATTCTTACCATCCACTGAGTCACTCAGTTGCATTAAAAGTATTATTGTTATTACTTATAATTAACTTATAGAACTTGGACAAGCTTCCTTTGCAGGTTAATTTACCTTTGGTAATAGCATTCATATATTCATATACTGGGGGAATAGTGCTCTGTTCCTCTTCACTCATATTATGTACAAATTCATTTATTTTTTTTTACTGATAAATAATATTAACTAGTTAACAGATTCATCCAACTTATAATCTTTCATTAAGCATTCTGGCTACTTAGATTTTCCTTTTTCAAATCAAACTGGCCACAATACTAAGCCATTCCTTTCAGTAAATTCATTTTAACATTCTGCCGAGTTTCTTAAATCTAGAAGTGTATGCAATGGGAAAGCACAAAAGTTTCCATTTTGATAGTCATCGAGTTTTAAAAACATATATCTTATAGATTCATAGGTTATAAATTCATAGATTCATACTAGGCTAACTGCCTTTGTGAGCCATTTTAAGCTTAGCCAGTTATCCCTTGTGAGATTCAAACCCTGTACCTTGTGTTTGTAAGGCAAACACTTTAACTATTAGGCCACCCTCCCAACCCGTAACTGTTTTATGAACTGATTTCCTATATTCTAAAGATCAAAATGACTTTCCCTCTAAAGTAAAATTATAAACCAGATGAAAGGACTGTAATTTATCATATTTTATAAACTTATAAGAATTTAATAACATCTGCTCCAGAATGGCTTTACATCGACTAGTATAAGTTGAGTCTATTCAGAGAATAATAGAATTAAAATTTGCAGCAATAGGATATGATTCTATATCTGGGACGTAACACCACAATACTCTCATAATCTTAAATGATTTCTAGAAGCAATTCTTGGCTTTTTAGGATACCATAAGAATGAAGCTAACATTTTTTCCATTGTCTTTAAAAGTTTTTTTTTAGGTATTAAAGCTATTGAATGCAATATGTATATAATCCTAGGTAATATGATCATTTTAATAAGTACTAACCTATATTCAAAAGTAAAAAAGAAAAGTTCATTCCATTTTTATTAAGAGAGGAGTACAGTGACATTATTTCCTGGAGTCTGCTGATCATCAGAAAGCCTAATAATTGCTTTATATGTGACAGCTTGGAATCTGTGTTTATATCCTGATGCTGATCGGATTAGGAGCAGAGTGCATTGATTCCTGACTGCTTCTGGTTGGAGAGTGAGTGTCTGTGCTTAATGTACCTGATTGTTCTGGTTGCTATTCGAGGCATCTACCACAAAAAAGCTACAAGCCTACAGACCCTTTCATCATCTGGGACAAGACTGTGGCTCATCAAACAGGCTGTGGCTTGCTTCTCTTCTTGGAATTAGTGTTAACATTTTGCTTCTGGTGAGAGAAGAAGCAAAGGAGTATTGTATCCCAACAGAGTGAAGTTGTGGTGAGATCAGCATTAATAGTAGCCAGGCAGTAGCCATTCATGCGACTCCCCTCTTTTCATCATTCTTGACAAGATAATTCTTTGTTTTCAGTAAATACTGCTTGATTTGTTTCTGTCTTCAGAATATCTGCCTAAATACTTCATCCTTAAATTTTCAGGTTCTACATATTACTTTTCAAGTGTTTGGCAGTGCTCTGTACAGACTAAGACACCTATTGTGACATTTTTTTCTGTAAAAGCACAATTGAAACTTTTCCAATATCTAGTTGCATACAGGATAACTAGTTTGCAGGAACACCACTGCAGGACAAAGTGAATTCTTTTATTAACACATTCTGGTACCTTGGCTTCTTGCCTCCTGCTGGAACATTTTTATATCACAATTTTGTCCCTATATATATACCCCCTTCCAATTATTTAATCAGATTAATCAATTAAAAAGAACGCTATTAAATATATGACTATATGTTATTGTTATTAAATATATTCAATATTATATAAGCACTGTCCACATAGGATACTCCTGACAGTGATTTATATTCTCACTCCAACAGTCTAATCAATGAAAAAGGGTCTGATGCCATGGATATGAACTTTCCTACTGTCTCTGTTACCTGCTTGGTGGATATGGGCATCTGAGGCAATGCAGATAACCAGTTACAGTAAACTCTCAGTTAACTGGCACCCATGAGGATTGGTAGATGCTGGATAACTGAAGTTTTTGGTTGCTTGAGAGTTACTATTAAAAATAGGCCTGAGTCTGACTAATACTGTATCCTATACTACTTGTTTGGTTTGACTTGTTCATAGGTTGGGGAGAGAGGGAATTTATCCCTGTCTTCCTTTCTAAAACTGTAAAACTCTAAAAATGTAAGAAACAGAAAGTGCAACACATGAAAATTGTACTGTATTTCTTCAATTTTTTTTCTGGTTGCTTGAGTTCTGGTTAACTGAGAGCTTACTGTAATTCTCAAACAAACTTGACATGGTATGAGAGATGTATTTAAACAATGTAATTGGAGGCAAAGCTCTCACATAAAAGTACTCCTAATGTCAATAAGGTTGTCATTAGTACACATGCTGTATCAATCACACACAATTCAAAGCAGACATATAGGACCACAAATACTGAGGCACTTACATGTAACCTTTCTAAACCACAAAGACTTCCTAGACAAAGTATACATAAGAAATACCCTCAGCAGCCTCAAAGACCCTCTTTCAAAACAACACCCACATCAACACATAGAGCTCATCTCATTGAGCCTCTACCTCTAAGCCCATAAGGCAAGTCACCACACAATCCAACATTCTAGTCAATGGAGACTCCATCATGAGACACACTGATGTCCCTCTCACCAGGCTGAGTAAGGAGAGAGTTACAGTCAGTTGCTTATCAGGGGCTAGAATTTGCCACATTATGCATGCACTCAGGTCACTGGACCACAATTACCAATATGACTCAGTCATAGTCCATGTGGGAGTAAATGACCTGAGACGTACCTCCCTAGACTATATGAAGAGAGAGATCATAGAGCTCTCGGAGTATGTCTCAGGCTGGTATGTGCCTAGCATTAAGCAGCATTTTACCTTCTCCAAGGATGATGCCACAATATGAAACAAGGATGATTGACTTTAATAATTGGCTGAGTTTCTGGGGTCATTCTAAGGGGGTACAATATTTTTCAGCATGGAAGGAGATGGTCTACAGACCATGCTGCCTTGCCAGAGATGGTCTGCACCTCTCCCCTCTAGGATTTTGAATATTAGCTAAAACATTGTCTTCCCCCATAGTGCATTTTTTAGGCAATGCCAAACTGAAAGTACTTACGACATAGTAAATCAAAACCAAGAAAATCTAAAGTTATTACTGCTCAATACTAGGAACCTAAACAAAAGAACTCCACTTCCTAGAAGTTCTCTTTACCCTAGAGAATGCTGATGTCTGTGTGGTCACTGAAACATGGTTTAAAGCTGTGGAGAGCATACCAGCAGTGCAATGTTATAATGCTTTCCACACATTTAGACCAACTACTTCACAGTCAGGGACTGAAGGTGGAGGTGTCTCTATTTACATCAGAAATAAATATACTTCAAGGCTGGTCAAATAGGACAATGCACGTGAGCTGCTCCATGTTCAAATCACCATAGGTAAAACTCAATACAACTTCCTTGCAAACTATAGGTCTCCCTCTATGACCCAGGAAACCCATACCATGTATTTAAACTTATTAGAAACACTTACCATCCAACCCAATACCATATTCATGGGTGACTTTAATTACCCTACAATTAACCAGAAACTTATATGACATCAAACGTACATGCACTGAGATTCCTGGATTTTATAAACACAAACTCCCTGGACCAGAAAGTCAATACACCAACCAGGGGTACAACCATACTGGATCTGGTCCTCATTAATTAATTAATTTATTTTTTATTTTATTTTACATTTGTTTACTGTGAGAGTCTAGGCATAAACCCTTTTTCAGTGGAGGCGAGGGGAGAAAAGCTCCATTATTAGTAAACTATTTTGTTAGCAGAAGGAAAATTGTATAATACAATAAAGAAATAAATAGTAACAGACATTCATAATGGTAAAAAGACTAGAACAGAATAAATTGGTCAAGTGGGAGACAAGACCAATAATCTTGTATAACAATGCTTCTAGAAGACAGTTCTTACAGTAGTAGCAGGTAGTGACATTGTATACAATAAGAGTGCTGGAGAGTTCTGCACACCTCCTACTGTAATGCCTTCTCTGGTAAGGTCAGACCACAAAATGGTCTTCTTTGAAGTAAAAATAAAACCTGGACCCCTAGCTAAACCGGGAATATTCATGAACTATTCTAAGGCTAACCTCCTGCTATTAATGAGACCCTGGCAAAATTTCAAGCCCCCATAAAACTTGAGGACACTTCTGCCTATGCAGAACTGTTCACAGAAACCCTGTACAAGCATGTTAATAGCTGCATAGAGGCAGCTGTACCCACCAGGAAGAAGTACAGAACTAACTCAAAAAAACAAGCCACCCTGATGGAATCACAAAATCAATTGGATGTATAACAGGAGGAAGAAAATCATGGCAAAAATTAGAAGGTGCAGCACCCAGCAGGATAAAAGCACTCTCATCTAACTAAATAAACCACTGAGAGGATAAATAAAGTCTACCAAAGCCAAATTTGATGTAAGTTTGGCCTCCCAGGCCAAGGACAGACACAAAGCATTCTTTAGCTATGTCTGCAACCTCAAAGGCAATACACAATTGTGTGCAGAGCTCATTGTAAATGGAGCCACCTATATTGAGACAGAAGATACAGCACACTTCCTGGCTGATAAATTCAGCTCCAGCTTTACTCCACTCTCCCCCTCAACCTTCCCTCAGGAAATATCATCATATATAAATCCCCCTACTATCACTAGGGAACAGATCCTTAATGCTCTCTCTAAGACCAAGAACATTGCATCAATGGGCCCAGACAATATCCCAGGATGCCTACTAAATAGCATGAAACATGACCTATCAGGGCCTCTGGAATTACTATTTAACTGTAGCCTCCAAACAGGCTTTGTGCCTCATGAATGGAGAAAAGCAGCAGTCATCCCTCTGCACAAAGGTTGGCCATCTACAGACCCTAGAAACTACAGACCCATAAGTCTCACTAGTCTTATATGTAAAGCCATGGAGAGAATTATCATTGAGATGATAAACAGAGATATACTAAACCTACACACTGGACTCAACCCAGTTTGGTTTTGTCAAGGACATATCATGCCTACTCAACCTGGTGGACTACTTTGAGAAGGTCACCAAAGCAATGGATGATGGCAAAATCGTTCATACTGCCTACCTTGACCTGGCCAAGGCATTTGACTCAATATCCCACTCAGGCATTGTTTACAAATTTAAGGGGTTAGGTACAAACCCATATGTCACCCAGTGGATAGCCAACTGGCTCACAGACAGGATCCAGGAAGTTAGAATTGGGAGTCCACCTCTACAAAGAGGCCTGTCACAAGTGGGGTTCCTCAGGGATCAGTCCTTGGACTGCTCCTTTTTGGCATTTACTTCTCAGAAGTCAAGGCCAATGTTAATGGTGTCTGGCTTACTAAATTTGCTGATGATTGCAAATTAGGAGCTGTCATTGAATCTCACACTGACACAAATGTTCTCCAAGAGGGGCTGACACAGACAAACAAATGGTGTCAGAACCATGGACTAAAACTAAATGCCAAGAAATGCATAAGAATATCCTTTGGGAAGTCACCATGCCTGGTAGCTATCATATTGACAAAACACCCCTTAGAGGTGATCCAGTAGTCAGGGACTTAGGGATACACACAGGTGATCATCATGTGTCTACAGTGGTGAGGAGATAATTCTATATTCTGCAACTTATAAACAAAGGTATGGCATCTAAGTCCAAGGACGTCATTGTTCTACTGTATTCGGCATTCATCAGACCTATCATTGAGTACAATGCCCCCTTTGGTATGTACCTAACCAGGCATATCCAACAAATGGAACATCTACAGAAGTTCCTCACTAAAAGAATACAGGGCATAAGTAAAATGTCCTATGCTCAAGACCCTATCTCTGTATTCTGTCTCCTACAGGCTTTTGAGGGGAGATCTATGCCTGGCATACAGAGCATTGTCAAACCCCACTCTGATGGACCTCCTGCATATCCACAAAACAAACAGTACCATAATTACCCATTCTAAAGGCTTAAACCTTGCCTGTGACATAAATAAGACCTGCTGGAGAGATAGGGATGTATCCCAGAGACTATACCATCTATGGAACAGGCTCCCCATCCATGTGAAGCAGAGTTTCTCTCTAATCCAATTCAAGTGCAACTTGGACAATTGGATGGGAAAACAGAAATTCATTATACATCAAATCACCATAATATCTCCAAAAAAAACATAAAATCCACGAACAGGAACACCACTGCAGGACAAAGTGAATTCTTGTATTAACTCATTCTGGTACCTTGGCTTCTTGCCTCCTGCTGGAACATTTTTATATCACAATTTTGTCCCTATATATACCCCCTTCCAATTATTTAATCAGATTAATCAATTAAAAAGAACGCTATTAAATATATGACTATATGTTATTGTTATTAAATATATTCAATATTATATATCTTTACTGTCTGATTGTCATAAAATATTTTACCATATTATGTAGTGCTATGACCTCTAACTTCCTTATTACAATTTCAATTACAATAATAAATATAAATATAATTCATATCCCAAAACTTACTGTTCTAAAAATGTATTTAAAAAGTGTATTTTTAAAAATTTATTTACATTTATTGTTTAAATATTTGATGCCATTAGGTTTATAAGAGAAGTGCAATAGCTTGAAGGTCAGTATGCATTTGTTTAAAGTACTGTTCACTTTAAGTAATGATTTAAGTAGTGCTTTATTTGTTAATTGATTAATTAAATAATTAGAAGAGGGGGTGTATATATAGGGACAAAACTGTGATGTAAAAATGTTCCAGCAGAAGGCAAGAAGCTGAGGTACCAGAATGTGTTAATAAAATAATTTGCTTTGTCCTGCAGTGGTGTTCCTGTTCGTGGATTTTATGTTTCTTTTTGGAAAATCCTGTTTGTGGATTTTATGTTTCTTTTTGGAAAACAGAAATTCATCCCTGGTTTGGCACCTATGTCTTTAATGCAAACAGGTAAGCTACAAATGGTAAAGCTCCCAGGGCCATGCTTACACTTATCAAGAGTATCAGAACTTGTCAAAGATTTGGGGTGCATGGATAGGCTTAAAAAGGTCCATCTGGTCGTTAGCCTATAAACATCTATGAACCTATGAATAAGATGTAATACTTCTTCAATTATTTTTTTCAAAATTATTATTAATAATCTTACTGACACCTTGACAGATTTTTATTCCTAAATATTTTAGTTCTTCTTCTTCCCAATTAAATTTATATTTATTTATAAACTTACTATCTAGTAATTGATTTAACACTAACATTTTGATTTTACTATTATTAAATTTCATCAGTGATAATTCTTGAAATTTTTAATTTTATCATCTAGTTCTTAAATTCAATAATGTAAATCTCCTATAGTTAATAAAATATGATCTGCAAAAAGCTGTATTTTAGAAAGGCATTCCCTGTAAATTGAGAATACATCAATTTTTGCTATTGTTTCTTATACTATTACCTATGTTTTTGATAACATATGCAAATTGTAGAGGAGACCAGGGACACCTTGCTTTGTGCCTTTGTTTAAAGTGAAACCTTGAGAAATATAAGATCTAATTTTAACATATGCTTTGGAGTCTCTATACACGTTTTTTAATAGTCCAATAAATTGTTCTGGAAATACAAACAATTCTAAAATTTTAAACAAGTAGTTTCAAGCTACAGAATCAAAGCCTCTCTCGATATCTAAGCTTAGTAGGGACAATTTCTTATTCATTCCTTTTGCTAAATCTAAGACAGTTAGTGCACTTTTTATATTATCATATGTTAATTTATTGACTATAAATCCTATTTGATCTTTATTAATTAATCTACTATATCTCTCAATCTTGTAGAAGATGGAAGTAAATATTTTAAAATCTACATTTAATCATGAAATTGGTTTATATGAGGAAACTAACTTATTATCCTTTCCTTGTTTAAGTATGGATAAGATTACAAAATAAATGTCCAAGAGGGAGGAATGATTTTGTCACTCTGAATTATTCTGACAATGTCACTCAGTAATTCTGAAATATTTAATTGAGGTAGACTATATAATTCCATATTTAAACCATCTAATCTTGAAGCTTTGCCATTTTCAAATTTTTAAAGCTTCTTTAACTTTTATTAGGGTAATAGGCTTATCTAACATAGATATTTTTGGTCATTAAGTTTATTAATAACATTTTTCTTTAAATAATTGTCAATTTTGTAATCATCGGGGTTATTACTTTTATCTTTATTAAGATCCTCATGGAATTTTTAAAACATATTATTTCTTCTATGTCTGAAGTAAATGTATTAGTGTAAGGATTTCAGGTATTACTGAGTTGTGCCATTTTGCTTAACATCTTACTTCTGTTAGGTAATATATGTAGATTGTTTGAAGTCATTGTATAACTGTGCAATTTTATTTTTTCTAAAGGTATCTCCACTTTATGCATGAATTTTTAATGACTTCATTATTGTCTATTAGGGATTACAGTGTGTGTGTGTGTGTGTGTGTGTGTGCATGTGTATATATATATATATATATATATATATATATATATATATATATATATATATTTTTTTTTTTTTTTTCTTAATTTACTGATACTGCTCTTTTATTATTCTTACATACTAGATATTTCATTCCTTGTGCATATGCATATTATTCATAAGATGTTTAGTCTTCTTGTTCATTCTTGTATTACAAGCAATCTTGACTATATATAAAATAATTCCTGCTTGTTTAACTTGAATGTGTTTTTAACCATAGCGAACTGCTGTTCTGATCTAAGCTTCACAACCTGACATTAGAATTTGATAACAGCATGTGAAAATGGCAATTCACAGCACACAGTAGCTGCTAATTTCCTCTGTAAGGTTCTCATTCTTCTCAATTCCTTTAAAGTGTTCTTAGTAGCAAATATCTAACTTTACTTATTTCTAGTAATATGTACAGTTAGAGTTAATAACACTTAAGCTAATAACATTCAGCAAAATGTAAGCAAATATAAAACGTTACCATAGCTTTTGTTTACCAATTCTTCACTTCTAAGAAAAGAAAAAAGATGTTATTTTGAGTACTTGGGGGTAAAAACAAAGAAAAAGACAATGCCTTTCAGTTTTCAGAGACATCAGAGATGAACTTTGATATAGATTATCTTCAAAACAACTTGAGAAGCATCATAAGCAAGAATCCAGCATTCTCACACAACTAGAGTACTCTTTTGTTCTCATTTTTTTAAGTATTACTTGCTTCACAAATAACATGTGAAAGGAATGTGTTCCACAGGAAAAAAGAAAACAAAATCACTATCTCTTTAACACTTCTATAGTATATTACATATATCTGACATTCAGACAATCCAGCAATGCACATAAAGCCCAGTTAAACAAATACAATTCTTAACTTATATAGCTTTATAGTTACCAGTTCTATTTCTTATAATTTAAATACATTCTCTTACAGGCAGTGTTTGTTTTTTCATTTATAAATACATTCATAAGTTTAGTTAAATGAAATATATTAACCCCCGGATTCACAAATCCTCCATGTAAGACTAAATATGTCTTACTCGGAGGCTGCAGTTGAACGGTATGAAGTCAGCATGCCATGAATATTCATGAGGGCACACTGACTCAACTCCAAGTCTAACATGAACCATGCAGGCAAGCAGGGGGTGTGTCCGACTGCCGAGCAGTGTAAAGGTCCACGCCCCTGCAAGTGTGTGAAATGCAAAATGTCAACACACAAGAGCGAGTCCGCTCAAATGTCCATGTACTCAACACCACACTCCCTGACATTGTAACCCCCCAGCACAGTTATAAAAAGTAAAACATTTTTTTTCTAATTCCCGAAATAGCTGCCCGTATTTGTGCGTGTGTGCGCGGGTGTGCCCATTGCTTAGCTGCAATTAGCAATCTCGACATGGAAGAGCATAATAAGGAATGTTTATGCAAATTATGCCAAATAGTAATAGCGTAGTGGTAGAGCGTTCGCACAAAGAGGAGGCATTCATGGTTCGAGTCCCACCACTCCCCTTCCTATTTTATGTTCCAAATAAGTATATGAAATAATTCCTGACCTATATGATTAAACTTTTACTAAAAAGCATTGAAATGGCCTATGTATCAGTGAACAAAATGTAGATTTATAAAGGAACCTGATATATAATTGCCCGCAGTTAAGCAACGCTTAACCCAGTGCAATATAGTTGCCCATAGCTAAATCGTGCTTTACCCAGCACAATGTAGTTGCTTATAGCTAAATCGCACTTTACCCAGTGCAATGTAGTTGCCCATAGCTAAATAGCGCTTTACTCAGCGCAATCGGTTTGCACGGAGGTGCACGGCGCGCCAACCAGCGCATCATCGGTGAATGTTGAGCAACGTAGAGCAAAGTTGCTTAAACACAGCCACACCCCCTAACCTGCCTGGACAGTAGTAAAATAAAAAGCAATGATAAGGTTTGTACCCAGGACACTATGCACCATAATCAAAGTACTGAACAACTAAGCCATGACAGCTTAAGATAAACAGCCACTGTTAACATATATATAGTAATAAATGTTAGATTAACCATTGCTAAGCAGGTCTGCAGTCAGCCGAGAATATTCAAAAATGGCCAATCACAGAAAAGTGCGGAAAATGCGGCATATTTAAGCTGCATAGGCAGGAATACTCGCCATAACTGATTGTAGCTCCCATCTGCAGTTAGAATGTCTGGTGCTGGACAGGGTACACGCTTTAGAGCCCAACGCTGGGGCATCGAGGAGTCAAGATACATGGTTTGACTCCTAATCCATCGGCATGAGACTCAACTCCTGCAGGGCCAGTTCCAAGGAATGGAGTATAAGGCAGAGGCTTGGAACCGGTTGGCTCATGAACTCACCAGTGCCACAGGCGTCCCTCAGACTGGTGAGCAGGTCCGTCACCACCATGCAGACCTGAAGAGATGGAAGCAGGACCTTCTGAACCAGTGGATCCAGGAGGCCCGTCATATGCATGATGCCTCACTACTAAGTAGGTAGCCATGGAATGCAGTATGTAAGACAAGCTAATATAGTCTAAATAATGGATAGGTATGTCTCAATATCCCTTCATTTACTCCACAGCTGCAGGTGTTCATGCTATGAATCAGCAAGCCTATGCAGATAGGCTGTTAAGGCTGCACCACCATGCAGGTTAGTAAATATTCTGCATGTATTGTTACATGATATATGTGAGTGAGCATGACAAAAGTGTTTTAGCCCAATAATACAGCAATAAAATGTCCTGAATAAATCCTCTGCATGTACTGTTATATAACAAACATCAGTGAGCCAGAAATAGAGTGCACTAACCCAGCAATCAAGGTACTGTCATAACATATAAGTGAGCAGGCCTGAAAAAGAGTGTTGTAACCTATAAAGAAAGGTATAATATGTCCTGAATATGTCTTTCAAATGTACTGTAATATCAAGTAAAGGAGATAACCTGTAGAAAAGATTGTTCAATGTAATTAATAAAGGTATAAAACTTGGAGTGTGTCTGTGTCACTTACTTTGAAATGTTGTTGTACCTTTGCAATAAATAAATAGTACTGTTGTATTAGGTGCTGTCAACCCACAGTTGTGCAGTCCCATAAGAAGTGGATGAAGGAAGTGGCAGTAGCTGTGAAGCCTAAAACATTCATTCCCTGAATAAATCCCCTGCATGTACTCTTACATATCATAAGTCAGATAGCCAGGAATAGAGTGTAGTAA
The DNA here is from genome assembly GCF_019279795.1 of Protopterus annectens. Taxonomy (NCBI): domain Eukaryota; kingdom Metazoa; phylum Chordata; order Ceratodontiformes; family Protopteridae; genus Protopterus; species Protopterus annectens. The sequence continues at coordinate 1,459,115,839 of NC_056733.1, forward strand.
CCCATGAATAAAGCAAAAAACATGTCTGGAATACTATCTCTGCATGCACTGTCATAGAAAATAAGTGAGTGAGCCTGAAAAACAGTCTTGTAACCTATCAATAAAGGTATAATATGTCCTGAATAGGTCTACTGTATGCAGTGTAATATCAAATAAAAGAGAGAGCCTGTAGAAATGAGTTTTAATGTAAATAAGAAAGGTATAATACTTGCAGTGTGTATGTGCCAGTTACTCAGAAATGCTGTTGTACCCTTGCATTGAAGAAATGTTACTGTTGTATTAAGTGCTGACAACCCCCAGTAGTGCAGTCCCATATAAAGTGGATGAAGGAAGTGCCAGTAGCTTTGAAGCATGTAACAGTCCTCAACAGGTGTTAAATGGCTGACATGCATAGGTAAATCTGGCACACGAAATGCCTGTCAAGGTGTTCCCCAGAAATGTTAGTGTGCTACCTGAAAAGTAGGGTTGTGTAGAAAATCAAGTGAAAAGTCATGTGAACACATCCAGATGTGCAAATACATAAACATGTAAATAAAATACAAGTATGTAGCAGTAACATCTGCATCTTGGACAGTTACTATGTCAGATATAGGTCAGGTATATAATGAAGTAGCCAAACCCATAACACAATCAAATGCATGTTGCCTAGTGTAGTGTAATAATACATGTAGGGGATATACACCTGCAGTCAATAGGAATGTAGTGTACAGTTAAAGTACTAATAAGATGTTAATGGAGGTTTCTTTTTACACCCTACTCCATATGCATAAACAATGCAATTCCACACCTCAATGGGTATGTCTAATCTCATAACATTTGTTGGGACATATGTCCTATTGTTATATAAAATCTGCATTTACTTTGATGCATGTCCCCTGTTAAAACACCACAATCTTGGTGGCCTGTTGCCACCAATCATCCCTGCATGCTGTTGTACTGTCCACTGTTGTTCAATACATGCATGTGTTATGCTTGCTGTTCAACTTTTGTAACCCTGGTGTGTTGGGTTAATGGGAATATTACTGCATGCTGTTATAACTAACTTGGAATGCTGTTGGCTATGTTGTAACTAAACACACCTAATCAAAGAACGTATGGGAAGGCTGGTCCCAGCGGACCCACCTGTCCCTCCTCAGCTGGCAGTTGCACCTCGCACCAGCAGGTCTGGTGCCCAGCCCGGGCCACCCTCCTCCGTTGGTCCTGTGCCACCTTCGGGTGGAAGCACTGCAGAGGATGGGGCTAGCCCTCCCTGCAAGCGTGGGCAGAGAAGGGCCTCCTGTCACCTTCTGAAGGGTCCGGGTTGTGGTGCGTAGGGAGATCCAGCATATAGTCGCTGATCCCCTATGCCAGCTCAAGGCGAGAGTGGCACGACTCACGGGTGAGCCTGCTCCTCCTACGCAGCCCCCGGCACAGCGACCCTCAGGTCTGTGAAGGTCCAGTGGTGACTGCCCATGGGTGGGGATCTCAGTCCCACTGTTACCATCTGTGGGCTCATGGGCTTGGGATTTCCAAACATCCACCCCCGTCAATTGTGTTCACCCACCCCATGTGTCATACTCCGCCCCTGTATGCGTCTTGTTTGTCTTGTCTGTTTACCTACCCAACCTACCTTCCCAAATATACCTACTTCCTCTACCTCACTTTCCACTCTCCCCTGAAAGAAAAAAAAAAAAGGGCAATCTGTACCCGCAAAAAAATCACGCCCCATACATAGCTGCCCATTTTGCACACATGTCCACTGGACATGTAAACTGATGATTATAATTGGCAGTACAACAAACTTTGTTGTCCTCACCCCTCTCTCAGGGGTGGAAGGTTTCAAATTTCACTCCAAATTTGCTACATATACACAGCTGTTGCTGTTAAAGAAATGGGCAGCTATGGACCTTCCCTACACCCTTCCTCCACATTCCGAGCTTGTGTACCTACTGTCTTTCCCTCTTTGTGACACTTTTTTCACCACTTTCCTATCTCCCCATTTTCTTTTCTTTCAAAGAAATTAGCGCAGGGGTTAACGGGAGTAAGCACTTTTAAGCAGTAGTAAGCAGGTTTAAGCGAGTGTGTGCATGTGTGTGCTTAGCTAAGCAAAATTAAGCGTCGCGCAAACCTGAGCAAACCCACTTACAACTGCTTAAAAGTACCTTAGTCACTCTATGTCAGGGCCTTTGTTCTGCTCAGCAGCAAAATAAAATACCTCTGTCAGTCTCAAACCCCAGACCTTGGACACATTAGACTGCATGAAGTACCACTAAGCCACAACAGATATACAATAACTTCGTGCTGCAAAAGATATATCATGCATTACAATGAGTGAATGCAAAGGAAAAATAGGAAGGCCATAACACAAAGCCTGTTCTATGGATCTTTACCAGCAATTGTTATGGGATTGCATTACATGAGTGTGATGTGACAAGCAGCCAATCAAGCAGAAAATAATGTTACAGAGGCACTTTACAACCCCCACACAGTATCATAGCAGGACAAACACTGGCATATCTGAGTATGACAGAGGTCATACCTCCTAACTCAGTCAACTTTCCAGGGATGTCCCTGATTGTGAAACATATTTTAGCTGTGTCCTTCAGAATCCCTCAGAAAAGTACTGACGTCAGTCAGAAAGGTGGGCTATTACACAATGAATACTGACAATAATAACAGTAGACACCGCTTGTATGTCATGAAAGGAGTACTAATCCATATGCACTGCTTCACTGAAGTATACGCCTACTGTCCCTATTATGTGTAAGGTGTACCTCACTTACAACTACCTATCCCTGACACCATGCAAAGATGTATCGAAGTGTTCCATAGGCCCGGCAGAGGCACAAACACACAGGCATATAGGCTATACTGCTGTTACACACTCTGCAAATAGCTTTGTTAGGACCTCCCCAAGCATTCCCTTATATAGGAGTATAACACAGAAATACCAATGGATGTAGTCATGTACTGGTAGCAAATGACTGTAACAATGCCATTGTAACAGTGCTGAAAACACCTATGAGTTGCAGACAGACAACCTGCCCTGATAAACCCACAGGTACACACCAATCTTGCAAGTCCAGTAAGATAATATTCACACATTAATGCATAATGCTCTCATTATGTAAGCATCCCCCCCAATTAAAAGATACTTGTGCGTTTAGGGTCTACCAAGTGTGTAGTTAGGCATACTCAGTACAGGAATTGTCCAGTTGTCCTGCGAACCCTGTGCTAATGTCAACAGTGAAAAACATAAACCCTGCAGAAGTCAGTACATTAATATTCCCAGTATAACAGTTCACAAACAGTTCATGTGCCGAGCGAATATGTCTCAATAACAGCATCTGTATGGAAGTTAATTATATGAGTAGAAAATAAACTACATAGTCACATAAATGTTGTGTAAGCATTTGTAGTGGTGAGTAAAACTCTACACTGATAGCTCAGTATTGGAAGTGGCAACAGTCAGGTCTGAGTACAACATGTACATCACTGTCTACACCTCCAGCTTCATTTATAAGATGTATACCAACCTTCTGACTTACACAACAGTGTCCATAGCAAACAAGCAAGGGCCCCACTCTGGAAATCTGAAAGGGCTACGCCTACATACCTTAGCAATTTATAGCATTGGGTTGCTATGACAGTGAGTACTGCAATTACCACTCAGCAGGCTGTATGCATTTACCAAATTCTGGGCAACAATTGGTGCAGAGGGCATCACATGCACATGTGCAGATACCTATAAAAGCAGATAGTACTTGCTATCTCCACATGCAATCATTACATTGCACATTCCACATCGTGAACAACCCAAAGCAGGAAAAGAAAAAAATAAATAAATAAAAAACAAACAACAGTATGTTTTTGTACCAAAAAAAAAAAAACATACACAGATGGACCTGGAAGGGACATACAGGTATGTAAAAGTTTGTAGTTACCGGCAGGTAGTAGATGGTTATGGTTAGCACTGTAGATCCTCTTATACATGAATATGTGTCAGCAGTAGGTATCTATGCACTGATGCCATGCATAAGTATTGCCATGGAGAAACTGTTGCGTAGCTGTGTGCAGTGGGACATAAGTGTGACATTTGTAGCTCAGCAGTACATGTCAAACATCTGAACATGTTATCTATGGTCTGTACAGTATTGCGTTTAATGGCAGTTTGGGGGAGTACACCAAACACCTAGATAAACTTGGATGTCACAGAGCAAGACATGCATGATAGTCACATAATGTGTAGCTTAGCATTGGCAACCATTGTAGCAGGCTAGCATAGTAATGTATCATTTGCAGCTATGTATACCCTTGTACTATTACTGTATGCACACATGTAACAACTGTCCGTGTTGTAGCAAGGCCCAACAGGTCATCTGTGAGGTGTATGGACTTACAACAGTGTGGACCTTGTGTCTGTATGGCACACACATATGTCAAGATACATGTGTGTCTGATTTATAAGCATCTGAACATGTGCATAGAGCAAGGGACATACTGCAACTGTTTGTGAAGGAAGGACATTTATATGTTGGTGCAGGTTGTTATGTGCATATATATATATGTAGGTTGTAGTGTGTGTCAAACAAGACAGCAGACAGTGCTGGCATATGGCATGTGTTGTTCAAATACCGTGGGTATGCTTTGTTAGGTATATAGTCTTCCAGATATGGGGCCCTGCTAAACATATATGGGCTGAGAATACCTTCCATGCATTCTGCACAAGACTGTGCAATATCATTACACAACTGTATCCCCTTCAACCTTTGCATAATTGATATTCCCACCATGAAAGGTGAACTGCATATGTGCTGATATGCATATCAATGTGTACACTAGTGGATGTTGAAATGTATGCTCCAGCCGAATGTTGTACATGTATTGCCATCCCTGTTGTTAAAAGCCCTGTACCCATGAACTAACACATAGGTGGTCGTGTACTCTACACCGAAGGTGTGATAAGAGACTACGGGACACAGGTGGACAGTAGTGTCCCTAATGATGATCACTGTGCCACACTAGTCATGTAAACCTAGTACAGTCCACATGTCGTCAGTAAATGTGTGTCATCCATGGAAACAGAGGTCAGGGTTCCACTCCACTCATCAGTCATAACACCCATCATAGAGTACAATGTCCCTGTTGGTATGAACCTCAGAAGACATCCACAGCAACAGTAAATGCCAGACACATACAAGAGTATTACCGGATTCCAACAGATGCCCTATGCTGACTGTCTTACAAAACCACAGCTACACTGTCGCATACCGCCTACCCAGAGGCTACCCCTGCCTAACATAGAAAGCTATGGCAAACCTACAGGTGTTGGACGTGCTCCATGTAAACAGATGGAACACCAGACAAGATACACACTCTACTGATCAACACCTTTTAATGTAAAAAGCAGAACATGCTCGACTGGCACATTATCATCACAGACACATACCATACTGTGGAACCAACTACCTATCAACAGCATATGAAGGCCCTCATTAGCAGTTGCCATCAATAACCATGATGATTGCATGTGAGATAGGAAACACAACCCGGTAAACACCCCTGTGGCTCTACATGACAGGGGCACATGAACCTACATTACATGTGTGTTGTAGTGCAGGGTACCATATGTCTAGGCTTCCATAGGCCCTATGGATAACAGCCTATCAGCTACCTAGGACACGATACACACACACGCATGTACCTGTTGCATCACATGTTATGTGAGTTTGACTGTGTGTGATGGAGAATGTGTATGTGAATGTGTCAATGATGTGTATATGTGTGATAGCCTAGTGGGAATCTATGTATACCATGGTATATAGTGTTGTAGCTCTAATCCCATCAAAGGGCCCGTATGCTATTGCCATGCAGGAAAATCATTATGGCATACGTTGTGTTGTGACGTAGTCCCATGGTGTCGAATGGAGTGTGCCTTTGTAGGCTAAAGCAGTACATGTATGCTTATTGATTGTTAACACTAGTGAATACAAGTCACTTATGGACTGTAGTACTACCTGAAGCTGTATGCCTCAACTGCACAGTATGGTTTATATCCACATGGCTTGGTAACACACTTTTGTTTGTTACCTGTAATCCTCACACATTACATACCTCAGGCATGAGGTGATGTATGTGCTGACACACAGTAATGTATGGTACACAGGTAACTGTAATCTGGGTTGCCATACCTTTGTGTCTTGTAGGTATGTCTGATGTGTGTGTGGGTATGCCTGTAACATGGCCTCAGTGGTATGTGTGTCACAGGATATAGGTGCATATCTAGCAACATGTATAGTGTAGTACAGTAGTATGCCACCTACAGTGATGAATGTGCACATATGTTACTGAGGGGTTTGCTATCAACAAGTAGTGTGGTATACTGGTAGTACTATAACCGTACTGTACATTGATTTCAATGGATGACAAATGTCTGTATGCATTAGCTTCATATACACCTCCTGTGGCTAGGTGTTGCATTGTGTCACATACAGTGTGCCATGTACTGTTGTATAGTTCTACATACTGGTTTCACTTTGTGGCTGAGCAGAACATGATTTGGTATATAGAATGTGCCAGGCACTGTCAGGCAGTTGTGATCTTAGCAATCATATGTGTTATTAAAAGTGTGTATCTACTGATAGCCAATAGGTTGCTATATATGGCATTTCATTGATGTCTGTACATTAGAATGTTGAGTGTGCAACATGGCTTTTTCACAATTACTGTTTAATTGTCTTCCAGGGTTATGGCACACAACAGAAAGCCAGCCTATTCCCCTGAGGAGGAGGAAGTTATCTCAGATGCACTCATCCAACATTATAACCTTCTGTTTTCAAGATCCTGTCTCACTGCACTGTGGCAGGATGTTGTCCATCGGGTGAATGATGTAGGCATGCATAACCGGACTTATGAGCAGGTACACCATCACAGCAGTGATTTAATCAGACATGTCCGGCAGCATGACTCCAATGTCCACAGACAACAGCTTGCCACAGGTGGTGGTGCTGCTACACATCCCCACCTCACCAGAGTGGAAGAGCTGCTCCTCAGCGTGGTGGCTCCTGGCCTACTAGTACAACACACCTGTGTCATCATGGAGGCCGGAATCACCCAGCACAGTGACAACAAGCGTGCAGGTAACATGGCATATCCGTAGAACACTGTTATCCCAAGTGTTATAATATGCATTAAGCAGATGTGTACTGTGTATTCAGAATATGTGGAGCCTGGTGTCATGCAATACTGATAATTTGGGACATTAACTGTATGCCTGTGACTGTCACCCTATGTACTACTGTATAATTGCAGACTCACAGCAGCAATGCCATAGTTGTTGACACTGGCATACTGTCTCATATCCTTGCAGGTCCCTCTGGTGTGATAGCAAGACAGCAGACCCATGCTGGTGAGTGGGCTACAGTCAATATAGCATATAACATGTGCATGTCATAGGAGAGTTGTAGGCCATATACACATGTTAAACACCTACACATAGTGCATGCTCTGTATGTTCTCTGTGTGACTATGCACTTCCCAGTGACATGAGTAGCTGACTCATACACATGCAACACACAGAGCATCACAAACAAGTGGGGTACACTGTAGTGGACATTGTATAGGCATAGTCAATACACATGCACACAACATACACCACTTTGTCATATGCAGTATGTGTTAATATGATACACATGGCATATGTAGACACCTGCTGTAAGGTCATACTCCCGTATCCCATATGTCATCAACACAGCACACACACTATACCTGGGGGTAGAGGCCTATCATGGGGCAGTGTGACACGCGTCAACACACAACACAGTCATATTAGGCAATGCTCCCTATTGAACACCTGACATGCCCATGTAACGACTGTCTGTGAACTGTTAAATGTAGCCTAAGTGGTGCAGGTCAGGGACAGCAAGATAGTTGCCAGTGTGACATGCATCAGTGGCCTTGAGTGACCACATGATGCTGCCTTATGATGGCTCATGGTACTACACTACATCCAGTTACAGTACCTGCAGTATTACACATAGCATTCATTGCTAGACACCTGACAGTTGTATGCATCTGGACATGGTTTGTATACCTACGAGTGATGGTGCACAGAACATTGGAAAGTGTTTCAGACTTGCAGTGCAATGTTGTGTCCATGTACACATTGTGTACCAGGGTAAGGCCAATCATTGAACAACACACATGCATCAACGACATGTATACTGTTATCTACAAGGACTCTCTACACTTGCACTGCATGCTATCGAGCAACACACATCCTGCATGCTGACACGTGTGAGAGGACTCTTTGGCTTGTGATACTGTACTCCACCATCAACCACTAATGACTATGTTCCATATTGCTGTTGGTTTGTGTGTGTGTCAACTTGAATGCGTAGTGTATTAGTGTGCATGTGTGCATGTGTGTGTGCATGTGTGTGTGCATGTGTTCATGTGTGCATGTGTGCATGTGTGCGAACATCCTGTACAGATGGTAAAGTATGCTTCCTGCCTCCCTCTCACAGGTGCTGAGGTATTTTTGGATGGGTGCAGCAGGGAACCTGAGGTCACTGCCACAAATAGTGACCATGATGATACATGTGTAATGGCACAGGCATGTTTGACAGGGTCTGTCGGTGGTCCACCAATCGACAGTACACAGTTTTCCACCCCATCTATGCGCACATACATACTGCCATTACATCCCTCAACACCAATGGCCTTAGGTGAGGAACAGCATACGGCACGCATTGACCAGGAAAGTGTGGTATCCATGGCACATGCAACCTCACACAGCAGCCATGCCCAGACACATGGAACGGTACCACATAGGCATATGTCCAGGGGTTCGCGTGGGAGCATCGCTGGCCGTAATGCCCCTGGCAGGCATGCCCTCACAGGTCTCACAACCTCAGGTATGTTCTGGGCTGTGATGCAAGCACAGGCACATATGGAACGGTACACCAGGCAGGGACTAAGGGTGCAGAGGGCTCATAACACCATGATCAATGACAGTATCCGTGACCTTGCCAGTGCCATCTGCAATTACACAGATGTCATTGATAGACGTTGGGGGGAGACACTAGATGTCCTCCGTAATGTTATGTCCATGTGCCAGGACAGTGCAGGATGGCTGGGATGTCGATGTGGACATATGCCAGCAACATCCTCAGCAGGCATCCATCGTGGATGACACCCAAGTGCCAGCTGCTCCCGTAGTGCCAGTACCAGCCCCAGCAATGTTGTGGCTGGGCTGTCGGTAGACCATCCGAAATGACCATGTGCACATGGCTCTGGCCAGTCCCAGCAGGGACATGGGTCCAGTCGACATCCCTCTGCCTCTGATGATAGTACTCAGTCTGGTTTAGTACCCGATACTGTCCGTGTCACCCCTGCCAGGCACAGGTACTGTTACCATGGCCGGAGACAGTGATCTGTACAGCCTTGTAGGTACAGTCTGTGGCTGTCCCACAAACTCCCATATTTGGCAGCCACAAGGGGGTACTGTGTGCATGCAGACACACTCACATACTACCAACACGTAGGGCTAACACATACACACACACATCAAATCAGCACTGACCCATACTGTACTGTTGTCCCTCACACACACACACACACATACATGTTGATTGGATGGGTCATTGTTGGGCTCTGGAAAACAATCACATGCCCTGTGCATATGATGAAACTGTGCCACCTCCTGTCATCTGTGACACTGATGCAGGAACAGGATAACATGGTGCTGATGCACAGGGTGACCTACTAGCAGTGTAGCAATGTTAGCATGCTGTGAACAGTAAAGTGTAATGATATCCTTGTAGGTGTATCTGAGCAGGAATGATGCATCACAGCAGTGATTATCAATTTCGTATTGTTTACACCAGTGTTAATTCCAAACATGGATTGTCCACACACGTGCCAGTTGGCTGATGTGTGTGGTACTGGCAGCATGTATCGTTGAGTGGATGTAACGTCTGTGATGTGTGCTGTACATATTCCAAGGTGTACATTTGTGAACATGGTGGAGGTGCACTGTTTGCATGTATGTGCATTGTGGGCACATGGGAAGGGTGACATGCCCTGTATTACACAGTGTTAGTACTTCATATTTCCTATTGGTGTCCAATATGCATGTCACTACACATATGTCACAACTTGGGTACACATGTGTGTATGACATGGTATGACACTATGCTGTGGGTAATACTGTTGATATCGGTCATTGGTTAGCATTCTGGTAGTGTACACAACCTCAACAACCTGATTTTAACCAATAGTTAGATGATGTCTTGACAACTGACACACAGCTGTAGGATACACAGTAGCATTAGAATCTTTCCGGTATTTACTATACCAGTTACCAGTGGTAATGACCACCACACATTCCCATGACACTCCTGTTTGGCATGTGTCTGTCCTAGGTACAAGCAGACACACTAGGGATATGTACATCCACATCTGGTGATGCATACAGTGGCCTACAAAGCATTCCCCGGATTAGACACCTATCCTCCACAAGGGTATCATACAGACACATACATGTTGACAAACCCATGTTGTGAAGCTATGATCCAAAAATAGCATAGTCATCCACATTTGCTGCACATAGTATCCTGATAGTACCACATTGGTAGTAGCACACAACATGTAGCAGGGGTACCGATGTGTACAGACAGCCACATGTGATTTTTATCTGTCCTTTGATATCCATATTCCTAAAGCTATGCTGATGTCCTTCAGTGTATCACATAAGCAATAAGGTGTCTGTATGCATATACACGGAGTTGTTGTATACCTACAATGAATGGCCATTATTGACAGACTGTGTTGTGTTTGGGCATGTCTGTCATATGCCACAGGCATACACCCACACTCACACTATTCTATAACAACTGTCATGTGTGTGTGTGACAGAGATCACCTAGGGCACAGCTCACTACAGTGGCTGGACTTGTCACATACATACATATGTGAGCTACGGTCCAAGAAGCAGCAGCAACAACTGTCAATAGTAACAGATGTAGTCATGTTGACAGCAGGCTTACACCTATGAAGTGAATGAGGTCACATGTACATATATGTCTTGGCCACACAGTTACCAATTTAGGTCACATGTACATATGTGTATTTGCCACACAGATACCTGCAGTGTGCAATGCACATACTGTTGTTTTACTGATATGTCATACAGTAGTAAAAGCAAAACCCGCAACACATTGCTCAACAGCGTCACACACACACACTCAGCAATTGCAGGATTCAACCCCCTACCTACCTATGTCATGGTACTAGACAGATTTGCATTACCACGACACGCCATATGCTTTACTGGGAGTTTTCATTTCCACTGCTGTATTTGTGGGATACTGACATCATCAAACCGGCCAAAGGGGAATTCACCTCTTTCAATGTGTTTTCACAGTCTCCAAAAAGGCCACTCTTCTCATAGGATTAGACACACACACACATACATACGCGCACACACACACACATATACACACACACACACACATGCAGCATTTGCAAGATTCAAACCCCTACCTAACTATGTTATGACACTAGGGAGATACGCATTAATACGACACGCTATATGCTTTATTGGGAGTATTCATTTCCAAAGCTGTATTTGTGGGATGCTGACATTATCACACTTGGCAAAGAGGTGTTCACCTCTCCTAATGTGTTTTTACAGTCTCCAAAAAGCCACTCCTCTCAAAGGGAATCTCACACACACACACACACACACACACACACACACACACACACACACACACACACACACACACACACATTCACACTCAGCAATTGCAGGATTCAAACCCCTACCTAACTATATTATGATGCTAGTGAGATATGCATTAACACGACACGCTATATACTTTACTGGGTGTCTTAATCTCCACTGCTGTATTTGTGGGATACTGACATCATCACACTTGGCAAAGAGGTGTTCACCTCTTTTAATGTGTTGTGAAAGTCTACTAAAAGGCCACTCCTCCCACAGGGGATCACACACACACACATACATCCCCCCACACACACACAGCAATTGCAGAATTCAAACCCCTACCTATGTTATGATACTAGAGAGATATGCATTAACACGATGCGTTATATGGTTTACTGTGTGGTTTCTATTCTCCTGCTATATTTGCAGGATGCTGACATCATCAGACTGGACATGGTAATGCGTGTGCACTTAGTGTTATGCAATCCCAGGAATGAACCTTGTGGGTCAGCAGGTGTGAACAGCTTGAACAGGAATTCACAATTCATAGCTTGTGTGATCTATCTGTGGACAAATTACCATTCCTTCATATGACAATACATATTTATGCACAGATTGTTGGTTTTGTGGATACAACATGTTTCTGTGATGTTGATAAAGGGCTATTCAAAGTCTATGTGGGACCTGTGTTGCTCCTTTCAGTGATGTATGTCCTGGGTGGCTGCCTTGCAAGAAACCTAGCAGGTTTGGGGAACATGATCTGCTCATTAACATACCACAGATGTTTGGGTTGTGTGTTTGTCGGATTACAATAGCTCTTTTCCTGACTGCAATCATGATGGACTCCATGGCCTAGCAGTTCGGACTTCATAGGCTTATAGGACTATAGTTTCCATGGTCTGTTGTGCACCAACACTTGTGGGGTGTGCCACATGTTGCTGTAACACATTCAACAGTGTAGGATCCTGTAGAGAGTGTGAGGCTCAACAGACTGTTCAGGTGCAGGATCTGTTTATTCTGTTGTTTACTTATGACACATATGGGGAAACAATGTTATCCATGTGATGGGATTCATTTGGCTTTGGGAGGAGCAGTTTACACATTCTACATGTGATATCTCCTGGTATGATGATAGTGCCTTTTGTCACTGGGAGGTGGGTATGTATGTATGGGCCTGTCTGACAGGATGTCGACATTGTCAGTCAGGTAAAGTTGACCCTGACTCAGGACATGTATGACTGTACATTGCTATTTCTGACATAGCTGAAGGAGGTGTAATGTTTCTGTCTGTACTCCTTCGCAGATAATCTTTCCAAAGCAATGACAAACCTGAACACTAGACCCCTGTTATACTCCTTTACACACTTAACACACTCATGTGATCATTCAACAGTGTATGTCATCATTATATCCTGGCATGTCCAAAGATCATTTTCATATGTACTCTCCAGTCCAGCTGGTGCATATTGGAATTTTGATGCATTGTTATCACTGCCTTATCTACACAGAGAACACTGTCCTCCTACCAACAAACTCAGATATATGTGAGAGATGCAACTGTATAGACAGACAGGAGGCTGAGCTCTCCCAAGCCATGACTGGCACAGTCTATCAGGTGGTGAAGGTAACCACACACACCACAAATCCAGTCTCACATGGACCTATGACAACAGCAAACCATATACATTAACACACAAAGACATACTCGGAGCCTCTAAATATACTCTGCCTAAGCAGCAGAGACATCCAAAGCAGAGGGGGTGTGAGGGTGGCCTAATGGTTAAGGTGTTTGTCTTACAAACACAAGGTGCAGGGTTTGAGTCTCACAGGGGATAATTGGCTAGGCTTAAAATGGCTCACAAGGGCAGTTAGCTTAGTACTAATCTATGTTAGTTCTATGTTAGTTCTATGTTAGACACACAAACAACTGCTAACCCACAACCATACACACATATCACATAGTTCACAAAGTCAGTGTGCCATGCAGTCACTGCCATTAGGTCTACAAAACACACCTCATACACTTGTATTAGGTGACTGTAATTGTCGGTCACACTGACATCCCACTCACCTTGCTGAACAAGGAGAAGGTCACTTTGTGCTGTCTGTTGGGTGCCAGAATCTGCCACATTGACACATGCACTCTTGTCAGTCCACTGCAAGTACAAATATGGCACCATCATTGACCATGCTGGTGTGTAAACCCTCAGACGTTCCTCCCTGGACTACATGACAAGAGACATAGAGGAGCTCTCTGATCATGTAGCTCAGGCCAGTATGACCCTGACCTTGTGTAGCATCTTACCCTCACCAAGTAGTATGTCACAGTATACAGACAAACTGATCACTTTTAACAGTTGGCTAACATATTGGTGTCATTCAAAGGGGATCCAGTGTCTGTCAGCCTGGGATTACATGCTAAACATGCCACGTAGATTCGCTATGGACGCCATGCACCTGTCACCCCTAGGCTTTCACAGACTGGCTTAGGCTCATGCCACACCCATAGTGGCTGTTTGAAGCGAGGCTCAGAAGACAAAACCACCTCCATAGACATTACAGGGTAAAGGAAACGGAAAGTAATGCTGCTCAACAACTGATGTCTAGCCGTCAGAATGCATGCACTCAGGACTCACATCAGTATGGAGACTGTCAATATATGTGCAGTAACAGACACCTGGTTCAGGATCCCAAAAGCACACCAGCACTACCAGGTTTTACTTCATACCATGGTTTTTGGACACAAGACTCGGACTGGACAACAACAATAGGGGGAGTATTCATATACATCATTCATACACACACCTCCGGGTTGGTAGCACTGCACAAAGCACTGGAGAACGTACATGTGCAACTGACAGTGGGCCAAACTGCATTTCAGTTTGTAGACTGCTAGAGACCACACTCCCAAACTTGGGAACAACACTCGTTATTCCTAGGAACACTGGGGAATGTGAAGGTCTCTCCAAACACCATTATATTGTGTGACTTCAAATACACAGACATTGACTGGGAATACTACTCAAGCACTGATAGCCTTGCACAACAGTTGCTAGCACTGTTACACTCAAATGCTATGGCAGACCTGGTCACCACAACCACAGGGTTTAAAACATGTGGGACCTGATCATCACCAACACAGGGACTCTATGTTCCACACCAGAGGTATACCCCTCATTGTTAAGGTCAGAACATACATTCATCTCACTGGACATACATATCCCATACACACACACATCCTAGGTGATCTCAGTGACGTACTTCTCATGAGCAAACGTTACACTTATACAAACCGAGGTGGTATCTGTCAAAGACTGTGGGACAGTGTTAATTACCACTCAGACCACTTAATCCTTTACAAACCCATTCTATGGACAACTACTGGAATGCATGGATCGTGCTATCCTAGATAACTACAAGACTCACTCCTCCAAAGGCAGGGGACCTGTCTGGTGGACCACGGACATTAATGAGCTATACAAGGACAGGAGGAGGCTACTACATGATAGAGCACAATCCCAATCAGGAAGGTATCTCTGATCAGTACTATGGAATAGCTACGATCACTTGTTGATTCATCTAAGGGCCACTTCTAACGGACACTTGCAACAGACACTATAGACAATCACAAGGCCTTATGTAGTTATGTCAGGGACCTGGGTGGGAACTCACAGATATGCTGTGAGTTACTGCATAATGACAAAACATACAGTAAACCCACTGACATTACAAAAATCCTGGACAACAGGTTCAGTGGGAATGTTTCCCCACCATCCCCCCTGCAGTGCACATGTCCATCCCAACAGGGTGCAACCTCCCTGACATCACAGTTGAACAGGTGCGTGCTGCCCTCTCCATAGCAGACAACACAGCATCAATGGGACCAGACGGTGTCCTGGACTGCGGCTTACATGAGATTCATGACGAACTTCACACTCACATTATGTCACTGTTCAATATTAGAGTTACTACAGGATATGTACCAAAGGAATGGCATACAGCAACAGTGTTCCCACTCCACAGTGCTGGTGCCACAAGGGACCCTGGACAATATTGCACTATATGCCTAACTATCCTGGTCTGCTAAGCTATGGAGCGTATCATCATGGAACACATACACATAGACATTGTGAACCTACAGACACTGGATCCTACACAATTTGGATTTTTTGTGGGCAGATCTTGCCTCTTGCACCTGTTTGATGTCTTTAAACAGTTAACAGGTCCATAGATGTACAGAGGGTTGTCCACACAGCCTACCTGGAGCTCACACAACAGTTCAACACAATACCCCACTCGGCCTTTATACATAAGCTCACCGGCTTCAATATCTACACATATGTCACAAGATGGATTGCTAACTGGATCATGGATAGCACCCACATGGTCAGTATTGCAGGTGCCATGTCTGACTATACACCAGTTACACATGGCATCCCACAGGGCTCAGTCCTGGGACCTCTCTTGTTCCATATATATTTCTGAGACGTACTGGCTAACACAGGAGGAATATGGCTGACCATGTTCGCAGATGACTGCAAACTGTGTGCCATAATCGACTCCCCAGCTGGCACAATCATCCTCAGAAAGGGTCTCACAGAGATGGATGACTGGTGACAGAGCCTTGGCCTACAGCTACCTTCCTTTAGATGCATAGTCATCACCTTTGGTAATAACATCGTGCCCACACATTACCACATAGGTGATGATACATCATGTACGGTGTGTGTGATTTGTGATTTGGGGACATGAATAATTAGTACTCTCGCCTTTGACATTCACGTTGCCAATGTTGTTGGACACACCTTCTATATAGCCCACCTTATCCCATAGGGTTTTACATACAGATCAGGTGGGGTCATTGTGTCCCTATACTCATCAGACTCATGCTTGGATACAATGCCCCATTTCGGATGTACCTTACCCAACACCTGCAGCAACTGAAATTTCCACAAATGTACCTAACCAAGTGGATCTAGGGACTCACACAGATGGTATGCGCAGTTTGGCTATGGTGACCCCAGCTCTCCTCAGTTGCTTACTGCCTACTTGGATGCAATCTGTGCCTGTTGTTTGAAGCCATGTCCATCACAGCATTGATGGACAGGCTCCACATCAGGATATCAAAGTCCCTTACAGCTACACATTCCAGGGACAGGTACATCAGCAATGATGTTAATAGGACATGCTGGAGGAGTAGTTTCTCATCCCAGAGGCTCCACTCACTCAGGAATGGGATCCCAGTCCCACATACGCAGAGACCCACACTGATCACTTACAGGTGACATCTTCACAGGTGGATGGGTGATCGTATGTTTAGCTCTGGGATATGTTCTGGGTCCCTGCTAGACAGAGGCAGAATGAAATGAACATATGTGGGATATCTTGTGTGACCTACTATTCACAGGCACAGTCTACTAATCTAGCAGGGTTGCAAAATACAAACACACTGTGGCTAGGCTTCTACATACCCTAGGGCAGATAGCCTAGTGTCAACCTCTGAACCTATGCTAATGTTCGGGATGCACATTGTTCAGTGATGGTACTGATTGCAGGTTTTGTTTCTTCTTTGCTTTCCCACTTTCTATGAACAACCTAGGTATCTGCATAACATATTTGATTATGACAGGGTTTCACTATATTATATATGTGTCTGTTGTCATATCACTGTGTGCACATGGCAGATTGGTGAATAGTGCAAGGTTCCTGGGTTGACATATGCAACTGATGGATATGTGTGGCCCACTGCTGTACTCAGACATGCCCTAAGTGTGTGAGCATGCCCAGTTCAGACTTTCAGTGTTTTGTTGCCTGACATTTGTCTCATATATTCTTGAGCATGCCCAGTGTGACCTTGCAGTATGTTGCTGTCTGAGGTCCACTACATTTGTTGATGTGTGTGAACATTACCAATATTAACATTTATACTATATGTGTGTTGAATATCAGGTTCTATTCTTACTGCAGGCCTCACCTTTGTGTCTTAACTCGACAGGGATTATGCTATGCCTGCACGGTTTCCATGAGATACTTTGCATTGACTTGTCAACATTTCTTCATACAAGCTGACCATTGACATACTGTCATGGTTTAGTGGTTCTGTACTATGACTATAGTGCACTGTATCCTGGGTTCGAGGACTGTCACTGCTTCATATTTTCATACATGGCAGAACAGACTGCTTCAAGAAAAGTGAAGCAAATATGAACATGTTAACCTGCTTTTGCTAAACTATGGCTACATTTGACCAGACTTGCACAACATTGCTCAACGTTGACCAACATTGCTGAACAGTGCACAATATTGCTCAACATTGCCTGTAGTTGTGCTACTTAGTGTGTGCAATTTTGTTTACATTTACTAAATAGTGGTGAGAGCTGTTTAGCACTGCTTTATATTGCTTAACACATAGCAATCATGCCTCAGGTGGTGCTGCAGGGCTGCCTATGTCGGATGCACATTTTACACTCCCTATACATGTTTGTTAACAGGTAGTATAAAGTTAGGTATCCCTTTTACTATATGTGCAAGTTGGAGAGAGGTATAATTTCCAGGGTTCCTACTTAGCCATTGTATATGCTATGCGTTGCCTCTATGCCAAGGCCAAAGCATACTGGGCATGCCTCCTTCTGCCTACTAGGGCAGGCTCAGGTTGTTCCTCCTCCGAGTCGCGCTCTGCCTGTGATGGCCTTGGCAATGATTGGGGGCTGTTGTGTCCAGCCCTATGCTGCTCCTGCTGCAGCTGTTTTCGCAGGATCATATTGTGTAGCATAGCACATACCATGACTATTTGGGTACATGTAGTTGGTGAGTACTGCAAGGCTCCACCAGATGTGTCCAGGCACCGGAACCGTGACTTGAGCAGCCCAAACAAATGCCCGATTACATTTTGTGTTTGTGCGTGTGCCTCATTATGGTGTTCCTGTTCAGGTGTGTGTGCATTTCTGATGGGTGTCATCAGCCACGGCTCAAGTGCATATCCAGCATCCCCCACTAGGTGACCATGAGGGATGTGCCCATTGGCAAATGTCTGGTACAGCTGTGTCAGATGCTAGCTATGGGAGTCATGGTAGCTTCCAGGGCAGCCAGCACACACATTCATTATTATGCCCTGGGCATCACACACGACCTGGCAGTTGATGGAGGGGTAACCCTTGCGGTAATAGTAGACCCTATCCTGCTCACCGGCTGGTGCTTTGATGCAAATGTGCGTGCAGTCTATTGCACCCAATACCTCAGGGTATTCCCCTATTTGCTGGAAGTGACGCATATTGCTGGCCAATACCTCACGGGCATTGGGGAAATATACATGCTCACCGACATGTGCTGACATGGCATTCAGGAACTGATGCAGTACCCTGGATGCTGATGCCTGTGAAATCCCCATCATATCACCAGTTGGTCTCTGGAAGGTACCTGTTGCTAATATTCTTAGGCCAACACATACCTTAGTTTCCACTGGGATGGGTTCTCCTCTGTTAGTTCTGTGTGTGAGGTGTGGCCTGCACAGCTCAACAATTTGCTGCATGAGGTCTCTGTCCACTCTATAGCGCTCCACTATCTCCAGCTCATGTAGCCCCTGGTAGGTTACCCTAGGCATGTACACTCTTCTCCGTCTCCTCACTGTGGGTTGCTCAGCAGTATTCGCATTATCACCACCCTCAGCATGTAGCATATGTTGCCTTATAACAGCAATGGCAGCCCCTAACATTTCTTTGTCTCAGTAAAGATTTTTCAGTTTTCACTTCTATTAGCTTACTGCAGTGTTGCAGTGTCTCTGAGAAAAACATAGTGGAAAGTAATTTGCTGAGTTTGAAGTGCTGGGCTAGTGTACTGCCTGTGTGATTGCCTGATTCTGATTGTTTTCACCTGCTAGCTCTGCTAGTACTCTCTGGTTAACTTCCTACTATTTGTTGTGCTTCCTTTTCCCTTTCTGTTTCCTCAGGGGGGGGGGGGGCAGCACCGTGCACACCAGCTCACACGCGCACACATGCTTACACAGGCTACAACTTGCTTATTCTTGCTAACACACGTGCACACAGGTGCAAACACGCTTACATGGGCTTCAACATCCTTACACTTGCTTACTCCGGCTTAAATGCTTTCACACAGGCTCACACGTGCGCACACAGGCTTACTCGGTTTTACAGGCGTGCACACGCGCGCATACACGTTGCAGGCATTTCTACAAGAAACTTTGGTGTTGTTCATGGCATACACCTTCAATGTCTTGCCTTTTACCTAGGGTACCTGTTGAAACACCTCTTCCAGTGATTAGTATCTGACAGCAGACACATGACACTCTACTCCAATGAGCTTCAATTCTCTCAGACATACCCCCCCTTATGATGTCACCTATATTCTACTCTGTTACACCCCTTATCCTACTCCTACTCCTACACTACACTGACTGTGCTCTTATAGGTTCATAGGTTCATACTAGGCTATCTGCCCTAGGGCATTTATAAGCCTAGCCAGAGTGTGTTTGGCTTTCGCCACCCATTTTAAATGAATTTTGCTATGCCCTTTTTCGAGGTTAGTATACTGTGTCTCTGTCTAACAGTGACACAGAAGTAATACCTGAGGTAAACCTACTATCTCCCATCCACTCATCAAGATTCCTCTTGAAGAGAGTCAATGAGGGACTTTGCCTAAACTGGAATGGGATTTTATTCCAGAGTGAAGGGAGCCTCTGGGTTAAGAAGCTGTCCCTCCAGCATGTCCTATTTATTTCAGTGCTGAGGTTCAAGTCTCTTGAGCACATAGCTTGATGGGATTTGGATTCTCTGAGGTGCAGCATGTCCATTAATTCCGGGTTGGACATGGCTTTATACATCAGGCACAGATCGCCTCTGAGCAGGTGATATGCCACTGAGTAGAGCTGGAGTTTCTTTAACCGGGCAGCATATGGCATCTGTTTGAGCCCTTTGATCCTCTTAGTGAGGTACTTTTGGGGTCTTTCCAGTTGCTGCATGTGTCTGGTAAGGTACATCCCAAAAGGGGCATTGTACTCAATTATGGGCCTGATGAGGGATGAGTAAAGAGGCACGATGACCTCCCCTGATCTAGATGTGAATCCCTTCATGATTAGGTGGGCTATATAAAATGTTTTTCTAACCACTTTGGCCACGTGGTTGTCAAATGAGAGATTGCTATCAACTTGGGTCCCCAGGTCCCTAATTACTTCTTCCATACTTAATGGATTACCACCTATGTGGTAATTTGTGGGCACTTTGTTTTTGCCAAAGGGGATGACTGTACACTTTTTGGCATTTAGCTTGAGGCCATGGCTCTGGCACCAGTTGTCTGTTTCTATGAGGCCCTTTTGTAGGATGCTTGTGTCGGCTGGAGAGTCTATTATGGCGCCCAGTTTGCAGTCATCTGCGAACTTGGTCAGCCACAGTCCTTCCATGTTAGCCTGTACCTCCGAGAAATATATACCGAACAAGAGAGAGGTCCCAGGACTGAGCCTTGTGGGATGCCACTTGTAACTGGTTTGGAGTCTGACATGGCTCCAGCAATTCTAACCATGTGGGTTTTATCCTTGAGCCAGTTTGCAACCCATCTAGTGACATAGGGGTTTATATTTAAGCTGGTGAGCTTATCTATAATGCCCGAATGGGGTATTGTATCGAAGGCTTTTGCAGGGTCCAGATAGGCTGTGTGGACCACCTTCCCCTCGTCAATGGCCTTGGTGACTGTTTCAAAGAAATCGACCAGGTTTAAGAGGCAGGATCTGCCCTTAACAAAGCTGAACTGGGTAGGATCCAGTGTCTGTAGTTCCCCAATATCTTTATTTATGAGGTCCATGATGATCCTTTCCATAGCTTTGCAGACCAAGCTAGTCAAGCTTATGGGGCAATAGTTTCCAGGATCCGTTGAGGCACCACCTTTGTGTAGAGGGACCACTGTTGCTATACGCCACTCTTTGGGTACATATCCTGTAGTAAGGCTGGGATTGAGCAGTAGTTTTATGTTTGGGTTTAGTTCTTCTTGGAGTTCATGTAGGACGCAGCCCGGGACACTGTCTGGTCCCATTGATGCTGTGTTTTTTGCTTTGGAGAGGGCGGCTCTTACCTGAGCATCTGAGATGTCAGGGGGGCAGCACTCTGCTGGGATAGATATTTGCTCTTTTGGTGGGGAAGGGGGGGAGAAGTTTGCGCTGAACCTGTCAGCTAGGATGTTGGCAATGTCTGTGAGTTCGGTGTATTTTTTGTTATTTTGGACTAATTATGAGCATATCTGGGAATGCTATGTAAACTTGTGATTCACTATCCTTATCCTCATTTGCATAGGATTGCCTACTAATGCTTGGTTACAACTCTTAGACTGAGCTTCCCCCCTTAGCAACCTCTACTCGGTAGCCATGTTGTCTTTGGACTGCCATTGCCTTGCATTGTATATTAGGGATTACTGTAAAATCCACATTTCTGCATTTTAATTATTGGTTTTCTGGTTTTTACAGTGCACCGCATTTGTGCGGCGCTGCGCTACACTTAAACATCGGAGATCGGGGGAAAAAAATAATTTATTTTATTTTATTTTTGCATCGGTGGACATTGCCAATGGCCATATTTTTGGCCATTGGCATGCTTCCTCGACTGGAAGCATCCTTTTTTTTGAGCTGTCACGGCTCCGTTTTGCTATTTGCAGATCTGTACTCAGTTGTCAACAGAGTACATTTCTGCAAATAACACTACTCTTACTCAGACAGGTTAGGGTTTCCTGAATCACAATTTTACCTCATTTGCATGCCTTTCAGCAACAAATGAGGTAATTTGTATATCCTAGCCCTGTCCATGTAAGAGGAGTTTTAGGAGCTCTCTTACACGCCCCTGCCAGCTGTTCCTGGATCGCTCGGAAGACATGTTGGCTGCATGAAGTCTTACTCTACTCTTAGACTCCATTCAAGCTTTCGTGAATCCGACCACAAGTCTTTCATTGTAAATATAGTAAAACAGTAAAACCAACCATTTTTGTTCTTTATCCTGAAAAATGTTTTAGCTTAAAATATAAATACATACTTGCATATGTTTCGAAGCTTAAAGTTAAATACAAACATTTTACTTAAATGTAAAATCTATTTCAGAAAATAAAAGTCCTGTAATCAGAGAATAAAAGTCACTTGCTTTTAAGCTTTTTAATTTTAGAAATGGTTTTCCAAGAATCCAGCTGATTCTGTCTTATGAGGGGTATACTCTTCCAATCCATTTCTTCAGTATTATTAAGGATTTTATTTTTGTTGACAAAAGTAGATACCTCCCCCATTGTGTCAAATATTTTAGCTCATTCAGAAAGAAGTAATTTGGTCTTTTCAGGAAAAACAAAATTGTCTTTAGCATTGTTCTTTTTAAGTTCCTTGATCAGTGGTAAGCAGGATTTTCTTTTACTCAGTACTTTACTTGAATAATCCATGTTGAATGTGATTACATGTTCACCTATCTTAATAGGTGGTCTGGACGATGCTGTTTTTAATATTTAATCTATTTTTAAGCTAGACATAAACATAACTATAATGTAACATGGTAGTGAGTTTTCCTTCTTTGAAGGTGCTCTCATGTAACTATGTACCCTTTCAATTCCAAAAGATGAAGTTTCAGGTAGATTTAATGTTTTATTTATCAGGTTGGTAAGACGTTTATTAGATTTCTCTGTCATATTTTTTCAGGTATACCATACATTCTAATCTTATTTCATTTCAGTCTACTTTCTAAATCATCAAGTTTATCTGTTAGCCAGTTATGTTGTTTTAAAAGAAATTCAATCTGAGACTCACCTTCAGTTATTCTCCCTTCATGATCATTTAATGCTTCTTCCATACTGCTGATTTGTGCACTTTGTTGTTTCATAAGAATTTTTAAATGGTCCTTCTTCTTTCTGGTCTTTTCTTTGATACTTTTATTTTGGTATCCAGTTTGTCCATTTTAAGTAATATACCCTGCATACTAGATATTACTGATTGAAATTCATTTTTAATACAAGAATCCTAAGTACCATTTCTTTAGTGGATCATGTTGAAAGCTCTCGTCTCTTAAGCAAGCAGTTGAAATTCTGACAGGAAAATTACAGCTTTTGAAGAACTTGAAACTTTTTTTTGTCTTTTAGTTAATAAATTTAGTTAACCGGTAGCTCAAACTTTAAATTTTTTGATTATATTTTCTGTCTGAGTAAAGTTTCCAGTCACAGAGCTCTCACTAGCTGCTGCTCTCAATCAGCCGTCTTGGTCATACCCCCTAATGTATGGATCTTCAGTTGCTGGAGTTTAATATATAAGGATGTTTATTTTTGTATTTGTTAACTGGGGTGGAGCAGTTATCCACATGCACCTTTTCAGGCTCAACCAATAAGCATTGTCTGATTAAGTGATTTCCTCAGAGTCAAAGTGTAGGCAAGTAAGAGAATATGTCCTTGAACAGATCACAAAGATGCCCTGTAAACATTCATTTGTTTCATGATTACAAAACAAAAAAAAAGTAATTCTACAAAAGCTGAGTTTTCATATCTAATGGAAACATAGCATGCATAGTTGTCATGTTCTTCTTTAATTACCTCTTTCTTCAGGATGAATGCAAGTAGACATCTCAATTCTAACTATTTTGAAGGAACATACCAATTTTCAGGTCTGATTTACCCCTATAGAGGATGTCTCTATTTTTGGAGGTATGTCCTTATTTTCAGGTTTGATTTACCCTTTAACACAATTTTCTGAGTCCCCTTCATAATCTGGGATTTTTGAAGCTGTCTAATACACAAAACACCATATTTCATGACCAACATTCTAGTAACAACAATAATTTAAAGAAAGAGGACACACAACTGACACTTCTCTTTTCTTAAGTAAAAATAAATGACCTTGTGGGGTACAATTTTGCAACTCAGTTCATTAAAGTCTATATATTTTACATTGTTTCTTTGATAATGTGCTTATTATATCTTTTCAAAATTTTTGTCATTCTCTTTTTTAAAATATGCATTTATGCATTGTATTCCACATTCCTACGGAATGCGTGAAGAGTTATATACTATTTAGTATTCTAATTTTATGCAAATTACATGTCCAGATTTTTAGCTGGATATTCCTACTTTCAAGGGCCTCTGTTCCTATTTTCAGTGTCTGCGGGTTGACAGTTATGATTGCATGTGCTGGATTCTTTAATTTTGTTGATGCTCATATCTATAACAAACGGGTATGTTGAGCATAAAGTTTAAACAACTTAAAATGATTTTTAAAAATTAATTAATCAGAAATTTAAATTTTGATTGTGATAACAGTACTAGAAAAAAACAATGTTCATGGCTTAGTAATGTATGTTTTATTAATTTGTTAAGCTGCCAATTTTTTATTAATTGTTAAACTAGTAATAACTGACCATTGTCAGCCATGAATAAGGGAATAGTCTGTCCTGCACCTCTTTGGGAGTTTGTAAAAAATAACATAAGAGTACACAGGCATAACCACATGAATGCTGCAGTGTAGTAGGTCTGCAACACATGATAGAAAATGATTGAGTTGACTCAATGTACTTGAGTGCTGTTACCTGCATGTTCTGTACATGGTGAAAATATCTTATGATACTATACCTTTCCATCTTCTTGCTGTATTTTAATTGACCTGACCATAATTCTCGTAGAATGGCAATTCTCTGCAAGTATGAATAGTAACCTCTGGAACATAGTCCTTAGGGCACCATACTGTATTTAGACTGACAAAGCCAAGATGACTATTTTAACATTAATATGGTTGGTAGGAACAGATCAATGCAAAAGTAATCTGGATGCCCCAAGTGTTGTTTCTTTTCCTGCCTTTAAAACCTTATATAATGACAGTGAAGCATATATTAGCTATGGAATTAAAATTAGAAATTAGAGTTTAACTTGGAAGGTGGTGGAATTCTCAGCTAATGTTTGCAGAAGGGTAAACTGTATTTAAACTAGTCATTCACAAAATATAAAAAAATGCAGACAATAATAATCCATGTAGGCAAAATAAGGCAAACATGTCATGTGTTCTTATAAATACAATGGATACAGTAGCAATTAAAGAGATTATCTCTAAGAAGTAGAAAAACTTGATGACACAAATGCAAAGACAGATTTTAGGTGCAGCTCTTTGTTTTCTTTTTAGAAGAAATCTGGATTTAAAATAACCACTTAGTGATAACATGCTTAGAGTAGGAGAACATGACAGGATTATTAAACAGACTATTAAAGGATGCGTGATATGTAATACCTATAAATATGTAGTATAAATAACTGTCTGTGTATCTATTTGTGAAAGAACTACATAAGATCAATGGAAGTGTCAACTGTCAGAGTTTTTTGCTGTTTATTTAGAAATCTACCACTGTGGTTGATGCTTTCCCAGAAAAACAGCAAAGATCTTGGGGATGTATTATATAGCACTGGAGCTGTTTAAAAATGTTACATTGCTTTAAGTATGGTTTAGATTATCTAAAATGATGTTTTTTAGTGATTTACAAGCTATGATGAAAAGTTATTGTTGTTGTTGTATCTTTCGGCTTTTCCCGGTGAGGGGTCACCACAGCGGCACTCCGGTCCGCTAATGATTGGCAGTAGATTTTTACATACCGAGTTGCCAGCCCTGATGCACAACTTTCTATGAAGGTACGCCCATTCACGCATGTCTCCGCACAGAAGACGGTTTTGCTGAGATCAGGACAACGTCTTACTGTGAGGCGACAACGCTACCGCAGCAACACCACTGCAGTTTTACAAGCTATGATGAAAAGTATGTGTGTCAAGCTATGATGAAAAGTATGTGTGATAATACAAAAAAACTTTAACTTTTATTAATGGAATCAAAATTACATCTGATCAGCAAGTGCCCATATTCTGTTTGAGCTAAATGAATGCTTTTCATTTAAACAAAATCTAATGCAAACTATTTTAAAAAGAAGCATTGTTTATATAAACTGTAGATAAATTATTTTATTGTAAGGTTGCATGCAGTAGACAAACAAGTATTGCAATTAGTTCTTAATAGGTTGATTGATTTCATTTGAACAACTCACTGCAATACATACTTCAGTTTTTGAACCTGATAGTTTCGGTCATACAGACAAAAGTTTCAGGTGATCCAAAACTAATTCTCTGGTTAATGGTTTACCGCTTGCTTTTGTTTTGCTTTATTTCACTCTCATCCATGTATTTTCTTGATCTTGTGCTACATGCTGGCAATTAAAGTGGTTGGCAAGAACAGGGCAGTACAATAGTCACCGATTAAATACTATAAAATGCTACCCCAGATACCCAGCAGGTGACTAGGCACTTCTTCTAAAAGATCTGGTGTTACTGTGTTTGCACATGTTGAATAAGTGAGCTAGAAGGCCCTCTGACACTTTTAATTTATAGTATGGACTTTCCTGAAAGATGACCTGATGGCCAAGGACATGTCTGTGTTGTTTTCACCAGGGATAATTAGCAATAGCTGAGGGAATAATTTATCCTGAAAGGAATTACTGAAAGCTCTTGACTGATTGACATTGTGTTCATGCAGATGTTAGCTAACTGGGAATCAGAAAGCATAAACAAAGGAGTGAAATTAATGAATTATACACAAGCCAAATTTTGTCATTCAAAATAACATTAAGGAATTATGTATAAGGCAGAGTGTGTGATTTTATACATAAGCCTGATAACTCTTCTATGTTTTGTAAAAGGAACTTGAAGGTATTGTACAGGTACTCATGTCCTAAGTGCTCAAAAATCCCCAAAGATTTAGGTGCCTAGTGGCTCTAGTGAGCTGCTGCTCACCCCCAAGCTTGGATATGAGTTCAGGCAAGCAGCTGTGGGGGTGGGTGGAATGGGGCTAGGCCTAGGTGGTGGGAGGTGGAATTTTAGGATTAGGGGAGCAGGAGGGGGATTTTTATGACAGTGGAGCTAAAGGTGAGTTTTAGAATTACAGAGTGATTAGAAAATTTAGGTTCAGTAAGGGGGAGGGCTGGATTTTTAGAGTTAGGTAGTGATTGGGAACTTTAGATATATAGAGGTTGGAGTTTTAGGTTTTGGAAGAAATTGGGGATTTTAGGATTAGGGTGGGGGAGTGAAGGTTTTAGAGTATGGGACTGAGTAGTCAGGCTGGTAACTGGGTGGGAGTTTTAGGTTCATGGCTTAAGTTCTGGCAGGGCTATGTAGTTTACAGTCTCAGGTGTTGGAAGTGCTATGCAGGAATGGGAAACTAGGCTAGTAAGGAATTTGAGAACTTTCCTTTTCAAGCAAATGGAATTTTAAAGGTGTGTAGTGAGCTACTAGCCTGCAAGTACCAATAGTAGCTTGAATCCTGAACCTGTTTTAGAAGGTAATATTGAATAACGTATTTATTTATTTATTTATTTTTGTGTTTTGTAATTTGCAATTAGTTGATGAGGCTTTTCACAAGGATGCCATAAAGGCTAAATTCAAATTGTCCCTTCAGTAAAATGAATTACAGTTATACTATCTGATCCTAGTCTAAGTATTTTGTTACATACCTATAAAAAGCAACCCCCATGTGTGCAACACCCCCTGCATTTATTCACTCCTATATTACCGCCTACCTAACTATGTGACAAAGGGCTACTAAGTTTCAGGGAATACATAAGATGAATCATTTAAGAACTGTAACTACTGTTTCTAAACATAATTTTGTAGAAGCCAAGGTAATTTTGTATTGTTACTTTTGTTACTGGCAAAATGCAGATAAACAAGATTACTAATGTATGTATATTATTCATATAAATTTCTGCAGCGTTAAGATCAGAATTTATAAGATCTGCTATATAGGTTCATAGGTAGGTACTAGGCTATCTGCCCAAGAGCATTTATAAGCCCAGACATAATGTGTGGCTTTCGCCACCCCCTTAGATTAGTTCCCTGTGCCTCTGTCCAGCAGAGCCATTAGTTCCCTGCGGCATGTCCAGCAAAGCCATTGCAGTGATCCCCGGGGTAAATTTTCTGTTTCCCATCCACCCATCAAGGTTTCTCTTGAAGAGTGTTAGTGAGGGGCTCTGCCTGATGTATACTGGAATCCTGTTCCAAAGCATGGGGAGTCTCTAGGACAGGAATCTATCCCTCCAGCATGTCCTATTTATTGTTGTGGTGAGGTTTATATCTCTAGAGCGTGTGGCTCTCCGAGATTTGTTTTTTTTTTTTGGGTCGAGCATGTCCATCAATTCTGAGTTGGACATGGCCTTGTATGTCAGGCAGAGATCACCTCTGAGTAAGTGGTATGCAACCGAGTACAGCTGGAGTTTCTTGAGTTGGGCTGCATAGGACATCTGTTTGAGGCCAGTAATCCTCTTGGTGAGGTACTTTTGTGGTTTTTACAGCTGTTGCATGTGTCTTGTAAGGTACATCCCAAATGGGGCATTGTATTCTATGATGGGTCTAATGAGTGATGAGAAGAGAGGCACAATAACCTCTTTTGTTCTAGATGCGAACCCTTTTGTGATTAGGTGGGCCACATAGAAGGATTTTCTAACCACCTTGGCAATATGATTATCAAAGGAGAGAGTACTATCTACTTGGGTCCCCAGATCCCTTATTACATTTTCTGTATTTAGGGGACTACCACTTATGTGGTAGTTCGCGGGTACTTTATTTTTTCCAAAGGGGATGACTATGCACTTTTTGGCATTTAGCTTGAGGCCATGATTTTGACACCAGGTATCCGTCTCAGTGAGACCCTTAAGGAGGGTGTCTGTATCAGCTGGAGAATCAATTATGGCCTCTAGTTTGCAGTCGTCTGTGAACTTGGTCAGCCATAGTCCTGCTATGCTTGCCTGTACCTCTGAAAAGTATATACTGAACAGGAGGGGTCCTAGGACTGAGCCCTGGGGGACGCCACTTGTAACCGGTTTAGTCAGACGTAGAGCCTGCAACTCTCACCATGTGGGTTCTATCCATGAGCCAGTTGGCAACCCATCTCATGACATAGGGGTTTATGTTCAAGCTGGTGAGCTTGTCTATAATACTAGAATGGGGAATGGTGTCAAAAGCCTTTGCAAGATCTAGGTAGGCTGTGTGGACCTCCTTTCCCTCATCTAATGCCTTGGTAACTGTCTCAAAGAAGTCCACCAGGTTTAGGAGGCATGATCTGCCCTTAACAAAGCAAAACTGGGTAGGGTCCAAGGTTTGGAGGTTGGCAGTGTCTCTGTTAATGAATTCCATGATGATGCGCTCCATAGACTTGCAGACCAGGCTAGTCAGGCTTATAGGGCAATAGTTCCCGGGGTCCATTGTGGCTCCACCTTTGTGGAGTGGGATAACTGTTGCTGTGTGCCACTCTGTGGGTATGTAGCCTGTAGAGAGGCTGAGTTTAAACAGTGTGTTTAGGTGAGGGGTTAGTTCATTTTGGAGCTCTTGTAAGACACAGCATGGGACACCGTCTGGTCCCATTGAAGCTGTGTTTTTGGCTTTGGATAGGGCTGTTTTAACCTGTATGTTGGTGATTGACCGGGGCCCTACATTTTTCTGGTATGGTTATGGGCCCTTTAGGGGGTGAGAGGGGGGTAGTTTACACTAAACCTGTCTGCCAGAATGTTGGCAATATCAGTCGGTTCAGTGTATTTTGTGCCATTCTGCACTAACTCAGAGCAGATCTGAGAGTTTCCACTTAGGTTCTTGATATAGCTAAATAACTTTTTGTGGTTATCTTTGGAGTAATTGGCAATTTTTCTTTCGAAAATAGCCTTGGATGATTTAATGAGGGATCATAGTTTCTTGCTGATACTGATCAGGGATGTCTTTCCTTCTTGGGATTTTACTCTTTTCTGTACTGGTTTCCTCCTTCTGTTATATAGCTTGTTTATGGTAGGGGTCCCTCAGACTGGTTTCCTTTTCTTGGAGGAGTGAGTCTTGGTTTTACTTGGGATTTCACAATCCATGCATTCCTGCAGATGCTCATAAAGTGCCTTTGTAAAGGTTTCAGCAGCTTGGACAGCATTGTCCTTTAGCATGGGGGCTGTGAACCTTTCCATCTTGGTCTTAAGTAATGTGAAGTTTGCTTTTGAAAAGTTTTTCACGGTGGTTTCATTGATTGGGGGTGGGGGCGGAATGTGGATATCCAGAGTGATTAGTCTATGGTCTGATCTAACCAGTGAGGGGTTGACCTCCGGTGTGGAACACCGGTCGCCCATGTTGGTGATGACCAGGTCCAATATGTTGTTTCCTCTGGTGGGGGCATTGGCCAGTTGATCCAGGGCATTCAAGTTTATAAATTCTAGGATGTGTTGGGCAAGAGTTAGTACTTGAGTAGTTCTCCAAGTTTATGTTTGGGTAATTGAAATCACCCAGTATTAGGGTGTTTGGGTGGACCTTCATATTTCCCAGTGTCTCCAGAAAAGCAGAATTGGCGTCTGGGGTCATGGCGGGTGATCTGTAGCAAGCTACAATTTGGACTGCAGTTTTGTCTGTTGTTAGTTGCACATGGATGATCTCTGATGCATTGTGCTGTGCCACTAACCTGGAGGTATGGGTATCCTTGATGAATTAATGGGAGTTGCTGGCTACTGAGACTTTTCTGCATATATCAACTGGACACAAGCTAATTTAAGTATACTTTTCTCTGCACTTATTTAAGATTTGATTCAGTAAATATTGTGTGTCTGATTCAGTAAATATTGTGTGTCTCTGTCGATCTGCAGTTAGCTGCCTGAAGTGTGAAAAAATGCAGCCATCTGGGCTCATTGAAAGTTGTTAGACTGCTTTGAAATTCCTGTGTTAGTGTTATCCCGGGTTGGTTCTGCTTGCATTAAAATCTGTGTTGGTTACATATCTAGTACTCATTTTAATCAGAGTTGCTGGCTACTGAGACTTGTCTGCATATATCAACCGGACACAAGCTGATTTAAGTATACTTTTCTCTGCACTTATTTAAGATTTGATTCAGTAAATATTGTGTGTCTTTGATTCAGTAAATATTGTGTGTCTCTGTCTATCTGCAGTTATTTCCCCACCCCATCCCTCCCTGTTTCCTGCTGTGGTGTTAATCTTGGTGGCTTTGGAATTGCTCGCCCCTGGGTAAATCTGTTTTTGCAAACTCCTCCTGGACCCATCTCATTTGCTCACTCAACTAAGTACAATGAGATCATATTTTGATTTCAGATACTCCTACCAGTCCCATCTCCTCTGCTGTGTACAGAGACAGCACTTGGGAAGGACATTCCCCTATAGTATCTTAATCTGCTCTGTTTCCTCCCTCTACAAAAAAAAAAATTCCACTTCATCTGCTTTACTGTATTTGTGTTTCTTCCTACTTTACTACCTTATTTTGCTTTTGCCTCTTCTTAAAAGTACTCAATTGAATTTATTCTGCTGCCTTTATTACTGCTTGTTAGTAGCCTGATTAAATTGTAACTGTTATTCTAAGGCCTTTGGTTTAAGCACTTGGGCTTCAAACAGTTGTTTTATATTAAGAAGGTTTGTGGTTTGCACTGTTGTGGCAGGAGTGAGCCGCGGTGGTGCAGTGGTAGCATTGTTGCCTCACAGGAAGAGGTTCTCCCGTTTGATTCTCGGCTGGAGTGCAGGGAGTGCCTTCTGTGTGGAGTCTGCATGTCCTCCCCACAGTTGGGTGGCATTCGAAAGACATGCGTAAATGGGCGTGCCTTCGTTGAAAGTTGGATGTCGAGCTGGCACATCGGCATTCGTGAAAATCCACTGCCAATCATTAGCGGACCAGAGT
Organism: Protopterus annectens; assembly: GCF_019279795.1. Lineage (NCBI taxonomy): Eukaryota > Metazoa > Chordata > Ceratodontiformes > Protopteridae > Protopterus > Protopterus annectens. Next base: position 1,459,148,229 of record NC_056733.1, read on the forward strand.
TCCGCTGTGGCAACCCCTAACCGGGAAAAGCCGAAAGACAAACAACAACAACTGTTGTGGCAGGACAGGTAACGTACATCCTTCTAAGTTGGGAACTGCTGATTGAAGGCTGAGTGTCTGTTATTCTAAAAGTGTATTAGCTCTGGGTTAAGCACTTGGGCTTCAGGCTAGTTATTTTACAGTAAGAAGGTTTGTGGTCTGCACTCTTATGGGAGGGAGGCTAGATTCTGCCCTTCTTTTCTCTGATTTCTAATTGAAATTTGCTTCAAAATGTAAATAAGTGTTGCTCTATAACATCTATGTAACTTTGCCTAATCTGTTTCCATGTATTTTTCTGTAGTTTTCTTTGTATCACCTGAGCTGAAACTGAAAATGATTTGTGAGATCAGTGCTCTACCTTGGTTAACAATTTCAAATAAGCAAATAAAAAAAAAATCCTTATTAATTCCCAGGATACTACTGAAAACAAACTTTCATTTGTCCTTGGGATAAACATTTAAGCAACACCATTGTAGTATCCAAACTTCTATGAAACATAGTTGCCTTGTATAGTGAGTGATGAGATCCACAACTTCCTGGCCATAGAAAATTAGAGGTGTTACCCAGCCTATGATATACACCACCTCAGAGTTGTGCAGTGTGCAAATGTGATAAAGGATCTAATTGGGCATTCTGTATTGCTGCTACATGTACAGAGGGTAGTGATCACAACTGCTGTCCTGCAAATCTGCAAAAAATGATGTATCTTGCAAATGTTTACATATTATTATGCATGCCTGTTTTTAGCAGCCACAGGTCAGCACCTTTATTCTAACAGCCATTAACAGCAAAATAAAGCTCATCTTTGCCAGAATGCATTAGCTCTTGGTAGGAGTCATTTTGAACATACTATGAATCTAAAACTGGTTTAATAATGCAGATAAAAAGGGTTATTACAGATTACAGGAGCACAGTAACAGAGTATCTGTTATAAGACCTATATTTGCAACAGGAGAGCAATCATTTTTAAGGTTTGAGGAAAATATATTACTTATCTGCACACAAACCATGGCTAAAGCTCTGTTACCTGTACAGAAACTGCATAGTAACTTGCTGTCCAGCAAGACTCATTTAAACCTCAACTAGACAATGTTCATGAAAGTACTCATTTTCTAAAGTTTTGTACCTGTACACAAGCAAAAAAAAAATTATGACTGTTGCAAAATTTGCCAGAAAAAATGTAGCATTATGAATGTTAGTGACTGGTTAATGACAATGATGATATTTTACTGATTACCCACTCAAAAATTAGAGCAGATAACGCTCAACAAAATTTGCAAACCTATTAACAGTTAATGAAAAGTAGATGCCATTTTAAAAATCATTACATATTGGAAGAGGAAACAGCAGTCCACTACAGACCTTGGCTGCCCATTGTTATGCCAGTACTTTCAGAATTAGTTTAACTGCTGACTTTGTGTTTATGCATTAAAACGTCAGCTTAGTTTTTAGTAGCATTGTAGCCGAAGAACCAGAACTCTGAATGGATTAAAATGACCTAAAATCATAAGCACCCCAAGTCTCTTAGTGGCAACTGATATGAACTGGACAAATTCACATGGTACCAGTGACAGACACACAGAAACAGCTGCTCATTCCAAGTACTGCTGTAGAGATCCGTTAACATATAGCAACACACAGATAAGGCTCCTGTGAAAAGGCATCAAAAAGTTTAGCACTGGGACATTCCATCATAGCTTCTGGGCTTTACTCTGATTAATCGTGAGTCATGAATATGACAGGTGATTAATGTATAACAAAATGTCTAATTCTTTGGGAGGTTAAATTTCAATTTAGAGACACTTCCAAGGTCACAAAAAAGCGCCTCCCTCTATGAACCCTCTAATCTATGATAAGCCCCCTTATACCTGTTTTCTAAACATGTCTTCTTTGAGGTCATACAAACTCTGAAGAGGAAGAAGATAGAGAGCAAAAGTAAAACTCCCCTTTTCCTTCTTCTCCAATCCCATAATGTAGTCAATGTAGACTCTAGGCAGCCCAGATGCAGCAAAATGTCTACTGCAGCAAACTAGTCACCTTCTTGTGTTGATATTCCACTTAGCACTCTTTGGGATGGTGATGTATGGTAGGTTTCCCCTTCAGTTAGCTTGTCGAAAACAGAGGCTATTTATAGCTTTTGACTCGCTGCTTGATTTTCCTTCTACTCTCCATGTTTAACGTATTTGTCTTTTTGCCATCCAGGTGAGTTACTTCTTAATATCATCAAAGAGGCTGCATAACAATTATTCAGTTCAAGTCTGTGTTGGAGGGTGCAGCTTATGTACTTTTCAGAGAATACGTACATACCTTTAGTTTTCCATCACAGAATCTAGTCTTTTACTGAACACGCATTCTGAAAAGCAATCACGATGGTAAGATATAATGAAACTGAAACTAAGAAATGAATTTTGAAATATTTATCTACTTAGAATAAGCATGTATTACTGCATTTCAGTGGCAGTAGAAGGTAATCTGGTCTCTGTGAGCTAGGAATTATACAGGAATGCTTCAAGTGGGATTTTGTCCTTGGCCAGAGGGCTATTTAGTCTGTTTAGTCAGTTTTCCCTGCCTCTATAAAGTTGACACATTGCTCAATACTGCTAATCACATAACAGGTTTTAGCAGTGCCCTGTATAGAAGCAGGACTCTAAAACTGCCATTTTCCCTATAAACTGCCCTTGAAACTTCCCCAGTAATCAGTTGTACAAAGAGCAGCTAGTTTGTGCAGTGACAAGCACTGTTCCGTGGGTTTTGTATTACATAATCCTGATTTTATTCTGTACTCTTACAGCAACCATCTGTTCACCTAAAAAGGGCCTGTAACCATGGATATGAACTTTCCTGCTATCTCCCTTGTCAGCTTGGTGCATATGGGCATCTTGAGACAATGTAGCAATTGCCTCATGTTTATTGACAACCAACTAATTCTTAAACAAACTGTATGTGAGAAATGTATTTACACAATATCACTGTAGGCACAACTCTCACATACAAGCACTTGTGATACCAATCAGGTTGTTAGAAATGCACACACTAAACCCACACATAGATCACATGCAACACAAAGTATGGATCAGATACATAGACCCACATATGCTAAGGTTCTTAAATCTTCTTCTTTCAGCTTTTCCCGATTAGGGGTCGAAACAGCGGAACTCTGGTCCGCTAATGATTGACAGTAGAGTTTTATGGTGCCGAGGTGCCAGCCTGACGCCCAACCTTCAATGAAGACACACCCATTCACGCATGAATTTCCAACACCACTCGACCGCAGGGAGAACACCTCAAAGACCTCCTAGATGTTGCATCGACAACAAATATCCTCAACATCCCCAGAAGCATTCTACTAAAACAATACCCACTGCAATACACCTCTTAACCTCTTAGCACAAAGAAATCAGGATAAAGACTAAAATAATGGAGGGACAGAGGCACAAAATTAGGGCTTTAAACATTGCTCTTATAAACCTAAAAAGTTGTTAGAATAACAGGATTTGTGTTAGCATGCATTTTCTAAAGGATATGAAGCCCGAAGTTCAAATGTATGTCATTATTTAGAGACTTCAATCCTCAGTGATTTTGCCAGAAAACTACAAACTTTATGAGGAATAGACCAAACATATGAGACAAAAGTCTGAACATTCTGTGAAAATCTGAACAGTTTAAAAAGGTATACACTTCAACACATACAGCCACATCTCACAGAGTCTCAACTTCTAAGCCCATAAGGCAAGCCATCACACCACAAAACATTTTGGTAATTGGAAATTCCATTGTGAGACACACAGATTTCCCACTCATCAGGTAGAGTAAGGAGAAAGTCACAGTCACTTTGCCCATCAGAAGCTGGGATCCACCAAATCATGCATGTACTCAGGTCATTGGACCACAGGTACCAGTATGACTCAGTCATAGTTCATCTGGGTGCAAATGATCTGAAACATACCTCCTTGGACTATATGAAGAAAGACATGATGGAGCTCTTGGACTATGTGTCCCAGGCTGGTGTCAGCCTAGCATTGAGTGGCATTCTACCTTTTCCAAGGATGATGCCACAATACAAGCAGAAGTAGTTTTTGATGTCACTCCAAGGGACACACAATATTTGTCAGCTTGGGAGGATATGGTGAACAGACCACTCTGCTTTGCCAGGGATGGTCTGCACCTGTCCCCTCTAGGCTTTCAAATACTGGCTGAAACATTCTCCTCCCCTATAGTGCTTTTTTTAGGCAATGCCAAATTAACAAACCTTCAGACATAGTAAAACCAACCAAAGAAAATCTAAAAGCATTACTGCTCAATGCTAGGAGGCTAAAAAAGAAATTCCAGTCCCTCCAAGTTCTCACTGCAGGTATTTGTGCAGTCACTGAGACATGGTTTAAAGTTGGGAGGACCACCCTGGCAATTTAGGGCTACAATATCTTCCAAACATTTAGACTAGCTACTGAATAGGTGGGGACAAAAGGTGGAGGTGTCTTAATTGACATCAAAAACAAACGTACCCTAAGTTTGGTCAAACAGGATGATGAGCTTGACGTTTTCCACATCCAAATTACCAAATGCAAAGTCCCATACTATATTCCTGCAAACTATAGGTTCCCCTCAATGACCCAGGAAACCCATCATACATACATACATACTTAAACTTACTGGAGACACACACCATTCAATCCTCTATAATCATATTCATGGGTGACTTTAAGAACCTACTATAAACTGGGAATCACACATGACCCCAAACTTGCAGGTTCAGAAATTCTTGGAGATTGTAAACATAAACACCCTGGACCGGATAGTCTGTACAACCACTAGGAGTGCAAACATACTGAATATGGTCCTCACTAAAATGGGGGAATGCTGTAACGTGTAATGTCCTCTCTGGTAAGATCAGACCATAGAACTATCTCCTTTGAAATAAAAATAAAAAACAGGACCCCAGCTAGTCATGGGGCATTTAGAAACTGTTCTAAGACTTTCTACTATTAAATGATAACCTGGAAAAATTTGAAGCTCCCTCAAACGCTGAGAGCACTGCTGCATTTGCAGAATTGTTCAAAGAAATTCTATGCAAGCATGTTAATAGCTGCATAGAGACAAAAGTACCTTGCAGAAATAAGCATAGAACAAACTCAAAAAAACAAGCCACTCAGCAAGAAAAATGAACTCTTTCAGTCCAAACAAGCAACTTAGAGGGAAAAATCAAGTCTACAAAATGCCAATGCTTCCTTTAGCTATGTCTACAATCCCAAAGCCAGTACACAGCAATGTGTAGAGTTAATGGTAAATGGTGCTTCCTGCACTAAGCTGGAAGACATAGAAAATCAACTGGCTGACATTTTCAACTCGAAATGTATCCCATTCTTCCCCCAAAGCCACCCCCTCATGAAATACCACTGAACATAACCCCACAGCTATCACTAGGGAACAGGTCCTCAATGCACTCTTCAAAGCCAATAACACTGCATTGACGGCCCCCAGTAATAACCCAGTGTACCTCCTAAATAGCACAAAACTTGACATATCAGGACCACTGAATGGTGTACAGCGACTGTTATCCCACTCCACAAAGGAGCCACCACGGACCACGGGAACTACCACCCCATTAGCCTAACGAGCCTAGTCTGCAAGACCATAGAACTTATCATCATGGAACTTATAAACAAAGACATTGGTAACCTCCAAACTCTGGACCCCACCCAGTTCGGGTTTGTAAAAGGCAGATCATGTCTCCTAAACCTGACTTGACTTCTTTGAAGCAGTCACCAAAGCCGTAGACGAGGGTAAGGTGGTTCACACAGCCTATCTAGATCTAGCCAAGGCTTTTGACACCATCCCCCACTCTGGAATTATAAATAAACTCACAAAACTAGGTATACATCCTTATGTCACAAGATGGGTTGCCAACTGGTTCACTGACAGAACCCACACTGTGAAAGTAGCAGACTCCAAATCTGACTTTAGACCAGTGACAAGTGGAGTACCTCAGGGTTCAGTCCTGGGTCCTCTCCTGTTTGGCATCTACTTTTCTGAAGTACAGGCTAGCACAGATGGCTTTTGGCTAACGAAGTTCACAGATGACTGCAAACTGGGAGCTATAGTTGAGTCCCCAAATGATGTGGATGTCCTGCAGAAGGGCCTCACGGAGGCATATGCCTGGTGTCAGTGCCATGGCCTCAAGCTCACTGCCAAAAAGTGCATTGTCATCCCCTTTGGTAAAAACTCTGTACCCGTGAGCTACCACATAGGTGGTAGTCTACTTAACACCGAAAGTGTGATGAAACCTTGGAACACAGGAGGACAGTAGCCTCTCTTTTGATAAACACATTGCCACAGTAGTCAGGAAATCTTCTACGTGGCACACCTCATCACAAAAGGCTTCTCATCCAGGTAAAAAGAGGTCATTGTTCCCCTCTACTCATCACTCATCAGACCCATTATAGAGTACAATGCCCCTTTTGGTATGTACCTCACAAGACATCTACAACAACAACTGGAAAGACCACAAAAATACCTCACAAAGAGGATTACTGGCCTCAAACAGATGCCCTACGCAGATCGTCTAAAAAAACTCCAGCTTTACTCCATCGCATATCGCCTACTCAGAGGCAATCTCTGCCTAACATACAAAGCTATGTCAAACCCTGAGCTGTTGGACATGCTCCACCTGAAGAAATCCCAATCCCTTCAAGCTACATGCTCTAGGGACCTAAACCTTCTCACCACAATAAACAGGACATGCTGGAGGGATAGATTCCTGTCCCAGAGACTTCCCATACTCTGGAACAGAATTCCTATCTATAACAAGCAAAGCTTCTCATTAGCTCTCTTCAAGAAAAATCTTGATGACTGGATGGGAAATAGGAAATTCATCCCGGGAAATAGGAAATTCACCCCGGGGATTAAATCTGTGTCTCTGCTCGACAGGGGCACAGGCAAATAATTTTCTTGAGTGGCGAAAGCCAGGGTATCTTTTTGGCTAGGCTTATATATGCCCTAGGGCCAATAGCCTAGTACCTGCCTATGAACTAGAGTCACTATTTACTGTAGCCTCCAGGACAGGCTTTGTGTCATGAGAATGGAGAACTGCAACGGTCATCACTCTGCATAACGGTAGACCATCAACAGACCACAGGAACTACAACCCATAAGTCTGGCTAGTCTCATATGCAAATCCATGAAAAGAATTATCATGAAAATGATTAACAATGAAAAAGGAAACCTTCAGACATTGTCTTCGACCCAGTCTGGTTTCATCAAGGGCAGTTCATGCCTTTTTCAAGAAGGTCACCAAAGCAATAAACAAGAGCCAAACAATGAATACTACCTATCTTAACCTGGTCACCACATTGACACAATACCACACTCGAGCATTGTAGGCAAACTCATGGAATTAGGTATAAACCTCTGTACCACCCACTGGATTGCCAGCTGTCTCACAGATAAAGCACAAGACGTTAGGATAGGGAAGTATACCTCCACAAAGAGGCCAGTGACTAGCAAAGTCTCTCGGTGCTCTGTGTAGTTCAGGGTCTGCTCCTTTTGGCCATCTACTTCTCTGAAGTCAAGGACAACATTAAGGGCCTCTTGCTGACTAAGTCTGCAAAATAGGTGTAGTCATAGAATCCCCTAAGACTGTAATATCTTCCAAGAAGGGCTGACACAGACAAAATAACTGGTGCTAGAGCCATGGTCTAAATTCCAATCCCAAGAAATGCACAATACTATTATTTGAGAAGTTAGATACCCCTGGAAATTACCACATCGATAACATACCCCTAAAAGTATGCCCAGTAGTTAGGGATTTGGGGACACATAGATAGTAACCTGGCCTTCAACCATTATGTTGGTATGGTAGTAAGATAATCTTTCTGTGCTGTGCAGCTTATAATCAATGGTCTGGAATCTAGGTCCAAGGAAGACATTGTTCCACTGTATACAGCATCCTATTCAGTATGTACCTGACCAGGCATATGCAACAAATAGAATGTCCATAGTCTTTCTTCACAAAAAATACAAGGCATAAGAACAAGTCCTGCTTGGATCACCTCAAAACCTAGCCCCTGTACTCTATCTCCTATAGAATGCTGAGGTTAATCTATGCCTGATATCCTTGGATCCCATCTGATGGACCCTCTTCATATCAGCAAAATAAATAGCACCAAAATTACCCAATCTAGGGACTTAGAGGGACAGGTATGTGTCTCAGAGACTATCCTTTCTTTGGAACAGGCTTCCCATCTATGTGAAGGAGAGTTCTTCTCTAACTAAATTCAAGTGTAACTTGGACCATTGGATTGACATAGGTATCCTGAGTGAATGCAGCAATTGACCTCCTATGTATACTGACAACCACTTGCTCCTAAAGCAAGGAAATAAAGTATGTGAGAGATGTAACTATACCATGAAACTAGAATCAGTCCTCTCACATAACAATAAACAAGACATCAAATGGGTTATCAGCACACACATCTCTCCCCTCAGACAAGATAAGGTCAAGATATATCAACCCACATAAATGGAGGTACTCACTAACAGTCTGTCAAAAGACCAGAGACCTCCCAAGCACAAAATGATGCATGAATAGAATCCACCACTACACCAACACACATATCAGTGTCTCAGCAATTAAGCCCCTAAGGCAAAACACCTTAAAACCTAATGTCCTCGTCATAGGTGACTAAATAGTGAGACATACAGATGTCCCCCTCACCAGGTTGGACAAGGAGAAGGTCACGGTCAGCTGCTTATCAGCTGTCAGGATCCATCAAATCACACACACACTCAAGTCCCTCAGCAACAATTACTGGTATGACTCTGTCATAGTACATGTTGGAGCGAATGACTTGAGATTTACCTCTGGACTATATGAAGAGAGATGTGATCGAACTCTCAGATTATGTGTCCCAGGCAGGTATGTCCCTAGCCCTAAGCAGCATTCTACCTTCACCTAGGATGCCACAATACAGACAAAAATGATTGATATCAATAATTAGCTAAGCTTCTGGTGTCACTCCAGGGGGGGTCCAGTATCTGACAGCCTGGGAAGACACGGTCGACAGACCACACTGCTTTGCCAGAGATGGCCTTCACCTGTCTCCTCAAGGCTTTTGGATACTGGCAAAGACACTTGCCTCTGCCATAGTGGCTTTTTTTAGGCAATGGCAAAACAACTAAACTTCCAACTTAAAGAAATTTACTAGAGACAAACTCAAGGTTATGCTGCTTAATGCTAGGAGCCTAAACAGCAAACTGCACTCCCTCGAAGCATTCCTCACCTTGAAAGATGCTGATGCCTGTGCGGTCATTGAGATGTGGTTCAAGGCCACAGAGAGCACCCCAGCCATACAAAGCTTCAATGCCTTTCACACATTCAGACCTCAAAACGAAAGTGAAAGAATCAAAGGTGGACGTGTATCCATCTTCATTAAATCCCTCCTGTATGGAGCCCCCATATTCACCAACCTGGATATGGCCCTAAAGAATAAGTTTCAGTCATGCTATTATAAAATAACCAAATTTGCTACAGGTTCTTCTTTCTGCTTTCACCACTACCACACTCTGAAAGAATTAAACTGGCTCGAATTTCCCCATCATCTTGACTTTCTACAACTATCCTTTGCACACAAAATGATATATAAACCAGATAGCTGCTCTGCGTTGAAATCTGTCTTACATTTCTATACACCATCTAGAACTCTCTGCTCTAAAAATAAACAACTGTTAACTGTATACAAACCTGACAAAAGAGCCAGACGTAGTCTTTACTCCTATGCCATCGCCAAACTCTGGAATAGCTTACCGACAAATATTAGTACCACGGAATTACTTATGGCTTTCAAGATCATTCTAAAAATCTACATTCTTACCTCTCATATCTGTTCTTGCTCCTTACCAAGAAGATAACTACCTTCAACTCCTTTATCCTCTGTTGTATACCTCTTCCACCTCTTCCTTACTTTAACACTCTACCTCATTTTCTCCTCACCTATTTCACTTACTTTCTTAATTTCTTATACAATCCCCATTCTATATATGATTTTGCTCTATCCCCCCATTGCCATAAATGCATTCTCTACTCAATCCTTTCATGAAATTTAAGCAATTCTTTCAATATTTTATGCTGCATCACTCATTTCAATTTCCTTGTAATGTACTATTATTATTATTCCTTACTGAAAATCCCTCCTCACTCTATCTAATGCTCCTTTCCTGTTTCTCTACCATCAGATGCTCTTTTTTCTATACTCCTCAACTGATAATAAATTAAAATAACTAGTATTACCAGTACAACTTACTGTAATATTGTAAGTTTTATCATTTTATGAACTATTTAATTTCTTGTATAAATGCTGCATAAATGTGAATTTCAACTCAATTATATAAATATTTTGTACTGATGGAGCTTTTCTCCCTGGGTCTCTGCTGAAAAAGGGTTCCTGACCCAATCAGACTTTTCCATTCACCAAATGTCAATAAATAAATCCAAATACTCCTTGAGACTTGTAAGACAGTACAACTTTATTGAGCTACTCCAGGTCCAAATAACTATAGGCAAAATACCCTACCACATCATTGCTACCTACAGGTTCCCCACCATGAACTAAGAGAAGCACACTGCCTACCTGAACTTACTAGAGTCACTCAGTATACAGCCAAACACCTTTATCATGGGAGATTTCAACTTTCCTTTCATCAATTGGGTGGCTTACATTAGCACAAACAAGATCACTCAGAGGTTCCTGGGTTTTGTTAATTCAAATGCCCTGGAACAGTTGGTCTGTACCCCCCCCCCCACAAGGGGCTCAAATTTCTTAGACCTAGTGCTCACCAACATGGGGGCAGGGGTCACTGCACTATTTCTTGTGTGTTGCTTTCCCTGATAAGGTCAGACCATAAATCAGTCTCGTTTGAATAAAGATCAGACCTGATACCGCACAGGAGCAAAAAAAAAAACTAACAGTTTCTCCAAAGCAAACTATAGCCTACTAAGTGATGGCATAAAAAGTTTCAAAGCCCCTACTAACACAGCCACCAATGACCCCTATGCAGATGAATACACAAATACCCTTTATAGCCACTTAAACAAATGTATTGATTCAGCTGTACCTGACAGGACTAAAACCAGGTCCTCCTACAAAAACAAGCCACCCTGGTGAACTGTAAGTATAAATAGGTTACATAACAATAGAAAGAAACTGATAGCTAAGAACAAGAGGGGACTTACTCAGCAGAGGAAGAATACCCTCCACAGCTTGAACAGGAAAATGAGATATCTTGTAAAGTCCTCTAAGGCTAGTTATAAGACTAAATTAGCATCCCTAAAGACAACCAAAAGGGAATGCCCAGCTGTTTGCCAAACTTATAGTGAATGGTACCACAAACACTGAACCTGAGGAAGTTGCCAGCTGACAGATTTGGCAATAACTTCAAACCCTGTCCCCACCAGCCATACCACAAAGCATTCCTGACACCAGTTCTCTACTGAGTATCTCCAAAGAACACATCATACACGCACTCTCTCAACTTTTTGTTTGCCTGTTTAGTACATTAATTTAACTTTTCCTGTGATGTTCAGTTTCATCTTTCATAGTCCTCTAAAACATATCTAATCTCAGATTGTATCCACTTTGACAGGCCACTGGTTAAAATGGATGTACCCACTTCACTTATTTCTGATCTCCATCTTATACCATTGTCTAGATCGCCTCTTTAAACTCTCAGACATTTGAATGCCTCCCCCATTTCTTATTGCCTAAGTTCATCTCTTTTGTCTAGCCATTTGACTTTTCAAAACAATGAATGTGTCCAATCTCTCTCTCTCTCTCTCTCTCTCTCTCTCAAAGAAGACTCTTTAAACCAACTACTTATTTTCATACATATATTGGCTTGGAAAAATACTATTAAACAAGAATTCACATTTGATGCAGAATTTGAAGTAATATCTTTTACATGAAACGTGGCTGAATTGTAAACAACCATATTTATCCCTTGTATTCTTTTTGGTGGAGTGTTCTCATTACCTTATAAGATCATAGGATCATAGGAAGTTACTAGGTTATTCCCCCTGAGGCCCTTACAAGCCTAGCCAAGAATTTAGCCCATGTTCCGACAAGTCAGCACCTTATGCTACTGTCCAGCAGGGACACAGGTGGAATCCCAGGGGTATATTTTCTGTTCCCCATCCAGTTATCCAGGTTCTGCTTAAAAAGGTTTAATGGGATACTCTGCTTTATGTAGAGAGGGAGTCTATTTCACAAAAGGGGGAGTCTCTGGGACACAAATCTATCCCACTAAAATGTCCTATTGATGTCACAGACCAGGTTGCGCGTGTGGGTTACTTGAGTGGAGCTTGACTTGTGGATATGCAGCAGTCCCATCAGGGTGGGATCTGAGATTACTTTGTATGCCAGAGGTCACCTCTGAGGAGTCTGTAGGAAATTGAATAGAGGGACAGGGCTTTTAGCCTATCTGTGTAGGGTAGATGTTTGAGGCTCTGGATTCTCCTTAAAATTTTATTCTACAAATCTGCAATACTAAATTTGGGTTAACAGATGCCATTAGTCCAAAAAGTGTGCTGAAGTCTGTCTTTTCACCATCACCTAGAGCCATGGGGCTATCCTTTGGCAAACAGTGACAGCTAAGAGTTTTATTTATCAATGGTTGTCTACTGAAGTGACATCATGTATTAAGTACATTATACTCCTGGATCATCAGAAATGTTACTCATTTCCTCCAGTAGAGATCTTATAAATTTGTACTCTTAACTCCTAGTGGGTATAGCATGAGCCTTTTAAAAATAAAGTTACTGCCTCACAGTTCAAACAAATGCTCATATCAGTATGACCTTTAGTGTTACTAGAAAACTGTAAATGGCAAAGTATTGCACAAAGTATCCTTCACAATGGTTACATTCATTCAGTTCTAGATCTTAAACTAGATTTAATGAGTCATGAAAAGCAAAGTAAATATGAATTATATAATGTTATATAAACAGCTTATGATCTCAGTAACATTCAGATAACATATACTGCCAGCAACATTTTCTCGTTTTTTTTCCAAAATATTTTCATTCATTTTATAACACAATAACTTAACAGCATAGTAACAAGAAAAAACAAACTACAAAGAAACTGTAATGTCCATAACAATTAAAAAAGCAGTATACATAGGATAACACTTAATAGTCCTCTAACAAATTAGACAGTTTTGTCCAAGCGATTAAATGATGAGTTATGTTGTTAGTCCTTGCTTTTATAGTAGGAATCTCGTTCTTAAAAATGTGTTTCACAAGATGAATAAACTCAACTTTAAAGACAGGAGTAGATTGGGATTTCCAGTTTTTAGTAACAATTTTCTTTGCCATAGAGAGGATAGACCATAGTAAAAATGTTTGTTTTTAGGAATGACTTCAGGAACAGGAACATTGAAAAGGATAAGGGAGTCAGAAATGATATGGTTGTCATTCCATAGAGCTGTACAAAGATATTTAAAGTCTAACCAAAATGGGGAAATTATTTTGCAATTAACAACCATATGTATCCAGTCAGCATCAGGGTGTCCACATTCCAGCATTTCATTTCATCTTTCTTGTACATTATTGCTAGTCTATGTGGGGTGAAAAAACATCTATGTAAAAATTTCCATGTGTGTACATGCCAGAACAGGGAAGATGTGGATTCCTTCACCGATTGCAAACAAAGTTTTTTGTCTTTTTCTGAGAATACTTGTTTATTAACTTCACTTGAATAATTCTAAAAAGAAACATCTGTTTTGCTAAAATCATTTCTGAGAATTTTATAAATAACAGATATGTATGAAGTATTCTTGGGTGAGCTATTAATAATTGCTGAGATAAAATCCAAGATTTTTAAGTTACTCTTATTGTATCCTCTAATGAGGGTATGAGCTTAGTGTGTATAAAATCCTTACAAGTTTGGATGTCCAGCCAATTGCAATTTTGCAAACTATATCTGTCGATCAAATAGTCTGCAGAACTTATTCTATTAGCTGAGAGAAATTGATTCCAATATAATAGGTCAACCTTCTTAAATTCTAACATCATCTGAGTATCAAAAGATATCAAACTTTCATTTGTGTAGGCAATAGGAAAAATAATTATTAATAAATTCTTAACTAATTGATTATAAAGCATAAGCTTTTTAAACAATGCCAGTGACAGTGTCAGTGGTGTTTGCCATTAATATGTAGATATAAGTAACAGGCTGGGTAATCTGAGGAATAGGACAGAAAATAGTGAGCTATGTTGGATCTGTAAGTTTAGAGCAGACAAGGGCTATGTGTTAAATGGGATGGTGTCGATCAAACCTGTCCTGGATGTGAGGGGACTCCTCAAGTAATGTATGAATGTGTTCTGTGTGCAACTGTATTCATTTATTTAGCATATGATTGTTTGGTGACATTCGTTAAAGCCTAAGTTATTCTGCATTATACTTAGTGCTGATAGAAATCTTTTTAATATTTAAAGCTTCCATAGTACTGGAATAGAGGAGCTATGTATTATTGTCGACCCATGCATGTTAAATGTTGTATATAAGTGTGTATTTCTTCCACATTTTTATTTATATATTTTTATTTTTATTCCTATTTTTATTTCTATGCTTATGTGATTTAGATGAGTGTTTCTTTAAGGAGGGTGGTTGATGGGTGTAATGTGATTACATTATGCACGTCAGTACGTTGTGTACACCTGTCGGATTAGTTGTAATTTAATGGACATCTGTTTTTAATTTATGGATTTGATGGGGACTATGTGAGTTTATATGCTGGGTTTTAAATTGTATTTTTATGGTCTGATGAAGCCACCAGAGAGGTGGTAAAAGCGCGTACCGTTTTACAATAAACATTTTTGTTTTTATGATAGTTGCAGTCGTGCTTTGTTTTACCACTTGTCTGCTGCTGTACATTTTACTTCTTTTTTGTTTAAGCGTTTTTTCATTTGTCTGTTGGGTGATTTGTTGTACTTGTTAATGACGATGCTTGTACTACTTTAGGAATTATACAATATGCACAGTGATTTTTATTTTGACACAACTATAATTAGGCATAAAATGATGGATCCAAGTTTTGTGTGTGTGTGTGTTTGTGTGTGTCTGTGCATGTGTGTCTGTGCGCGTGCGTGTGTGTGTATGTACAAGCATGTGCACGTGTGCGTGTGTGTGTGTGTGTGTGTGTGTGTGTGTGTGTGTGTGTGTGTGTGTGTGTGTGTGTGTGTGAGTGTGGCTGTACACTGCTTACATTACAATTGCAGTGCAGGCATTCCGTCCCCTATGCTCATTGCACGTCTCATCTGTGATGCTGCCTCCAAGGGCACACAGCAGGTATATGAGCACAGTGCTACCTTGATTTGCAGCTTATAGTCTTTAACACATAGCTTAAGTGATGCTCAGTTTATTGTAATACATCCAGCACTGACATGATGCTCATCATGCTTTACATTTACCTCAGTGATACATTAGGCATACACTTACAGTCATGAAACTGTAGTCCTGAATTATGTCTGTCCAATAGATGGGATTTGTCCCCGCTAACTTTATAGCCATAGTTATAGCCACTGATGGGAAGCCATCATCAAAGTAGCCACTCATTCATTGAATGGTGTCCTATAATCACTGCTTTGTTATCTAGCTATGATAATTAATAAACAGGCTATGCCTCAGTCTGCCACTGCTTGCAGCAAGGATGACCTCACTTTCATTCTCTGAAGTTATGCTGTTACTAGCATCAGAAGTTACATATTTGTAAACCATTTTCATGATGCACCCACCTCCTTAGAAAAGGAACACACGTATACATACTTTGGTTATGAAATATATACTCTGAATGTGTGATTAAAGACATGAAGCACACTTTAAAATTCTCAGGCTATATTTGTTTTACTGGACATCTGGTAGTATACCAGTCTTGCACCAGTTCAGCCACATTTGGTTGGCATGGTGGTGAAGTCACCATACCTCATAAAGACTGGGGTGATTGGTTACTTGGAAATGTTCTTATGATAGTCCTTGCCAATAGCAATGTGGCTTGAGTCATCAATGAAATTCACAAGAATCAGCCTAGTTAAATTATTGCAAGTAATAATAACATGAAAGTTAATTTCCTTTCTGATGTATTTTACCCCATTTAACTTGTTTATGCTTCTTATTTATCCAAGCATAAAGTATTTGATGCCATAAGCTGTATGTATTCATCTATCATCTGCATCAGTTCGCTTTTCCAATTTTTCTAAATGGGGTTGTGGTGTAATTCCAACTGTCACTACCTGTATTGATGACTATTACTCTCCTGAATTCCTCAACAGTCATGCCTGATTGTCACAGGTCTCATGCATTTCATCCATCTCTTTGCTTGACACCCTTGTTTCTTCTTGCCTCCTTCCTGTTTGTCCCAACCCTTCTTCACCAGATTGTCCTCTGTTTGCTTGTACATGTGCCTATACCACCATAATCTGTTTCCTTTGACCTTTTCTGTGACTGGAACTAGTTTAGCTTCAGCTCTGATGCCATAATTTCTGTATGAATCCCACAATGTGCATTCCACTACCTATCTCAGGCACTTCATCTGCATTACTTCTAGCTTCCTCAACTGCTGTTATTTCAATATTCGGTTTTCTATACCATGCAGAAGTACAGGTCTCACCACTGTTTTGTACTCCTTACTTTTCAGCTTTTTTGGCATTCTTCTGTCATGCCATACCCCTATCACTCTGTGCCAGCTGGCTGCAGGACCTCTGATTCTAACTTTGACCTCCTTATTCAGACTTTTCTACTTCTCAACCACCACTCCCAGATACTAGAAGATATTAACCCGGTCCACTGTTTTCCCTTCTAGCTTAGTTTTCATCTTGCTCTGATTAACTGTATTATCTGTGTTCAGTTTTATCCCATGTGCCTTCAGCTTTGCATTCCATTCCACTATCACTTGTTGACGTTCTTGCTCAGAGTCTGCTTGTAATGCTGCATCATCTGCATACAGCAGCTTTGTTATCTGTCACCTCCAACCGATTTGTTAATGTAGTATGAACAGCAGAGGGCTCAGAGGTGAATCCTGATGCACTCCCACTCCCACTGGGAACCTTTCTGTGAGTCTGAATGCTGTTCATACTTATGTCTTTGGGTCCTGGTACATAGCTTGTATTAATTCTACCAATGTTTCCAGAACTTCAGATCATCACAAGACTGCCCAAATCAGCTTTCCTAGGACCTTGTCATATCCTTTCTCTGTATCTAGGAATGCCCATATGGACCCTTTCTCTCATCTCCAGCTTTGTCTCCACTATTTCTCTCACTGCAAACATTAGGTCCTCTGTGCTGCACCCTGATCTGAATCCAAACTGCTCACCTCTCATCTTATTTTCTACTAGTCTGAGTATTTGTTTATGAATCATCTTCTTCAGCACTTTCATGCAGTGTGTCAGAAATTTGGTCCATATGTGCTGCCTGCAGTAGTGAATGCCCCCACTGATCTTATACACTAGTACTAGAATTGTTAATCTCCAGTCATCTAAGATGCACTTTTCTCACCATGCCACTATGGGTACCCTCAACAGACATTCCTCCCCTAACTCACCCAACATCTTGATCATATCTGCTGTGATGGAGCCTGCTGCTTTCCCTGACCTCTTTTCATTAGTGATATTCTTACTTCTTCTAGGGTGGGTTCCTTCTCTTCTTTCATTACAGGTTGTGTATGGGGCAGTACAGCTTCTGTGGCAATTTCTTCATTCAGAAGCTACTAGAAGTGCTCCTTTCAGCTGTCTTTGATGTCTTGTGGACTGATAAGCAGATTGTTGCTGGCTTCTCTTATGAACTGTGCCTGATGACTGCTTTGTAACTTTCTGTCTCTCATTGCACCATGATGAGAGTTTATTTATCCCATTTGCTGAGTCAATTTTCAGAAGGTGGAAAAGTGCCTCTAACACCCTGTTCTTTGCCATTGCTGCTGCCTTCTAAGCCTCTTTGTTGGCCAATCAGTATTCCCTCTTAACCTGATATATTTTTTCTTTCTCCTGTTTTTTCATCCTTTCTTTCTTTCTTTTGATAACTTTGTGGACTAATGTATTCCACCACCAGTTTTCCCTGTGCATGCTATTTTCACACCTAGCTTGGTGGCATATCTGTTCTATAGTCTTCATGCATACTGCTTTGAGATGCTGCAATTTTGCATAGACTCCACATATTTCTGTTTCTTCTTGAGGCACTAGCACCTTGAGTATTTCCTTGAACTGTTGTGCTTTCCCTCTTGCCAACTTCAGCCACATCTCTGTTGGCAGCTGATTGTGGCCACTGGTGGCTTATGCTGAGAGACAACAGTCTTGCTGGGGATGACTTTGCAATTTCTGATTCTACCGCAGTTCCCCTTCTTTTCTTGGAGGAAGTCTACCTGAGTTGCATGTTTACCATTTTTGCATGAGTATGTGGCCGTTTACCTGTCACACTTGGTGAACTATGTTTTGACTACTATCAAGTCATTTACACGACAGAGATCTAGAATAAATAGCATCTCCTTCTTTATTTCTCTTGCTCCACCAATGTGGACAGAGGCAGTCCTCATATCCTGTTCTGTCTGTCCCAATATGAGCATTCTGTTTCCCCATTATCAACACTAACTCATTTTGTCCTGCTTTATCTAGGAGGTCCTACAACTGCTGTCTGAATGCACTCTTTTTCTTGCCATCATAACCCTACTGTGGGGAATAAACTGAGATTATGAATACTGCTCTATCTCTCTTTCTTTGCACAGGAGTCTGACTGCAATACCTCACTGTCTTCAAAAGATCCTCCTTCACCACAATTAACACATCATTTCTAGTCTGTCATCCCGCTGAGTAGGTCTTCCACCTTGTCTTCTGGAGGCATGGCCTTCTCCTTACCATCCTGCCATCCACTTCCAAGCTGCATATTGTCAGTGAACCTATATTCAGTGTAGCAGCCCTTAGTTAATTTTTAGCAGGTTGGCTGGTTTCACGCTTAAAACTTCACACAACAGAGCTATGCCAAGTAATCCAGGCTGAACAAATGGACACTAGTCAGCCAGTAATCTATGAACCCAGGGTTGCTGGGCCTTATGGTGGGCACACACCAACTAACAGAGGCACATAGACCCCTCCCACTGTTAGCATGGTCCCAGCAGTAGTTCACAGTAGGCTAGGTCCTCAACCCACTTAACACCATCAAATACTCAAGCCCATTTTTTGGCTACATTAATTAATATAACCAAATTGCCATTGAGTGACTAGCCCTGTCATGGCATGTAGTCTGTGATCCATACACTGTGCTCCACAGTTGATGCCTAAAGTGGTTGATCTACACAACTTTTCCTGCAATTGGCACCGCCTAGACTCTGTGCTGTTGCTCAACTCTCTATTCAATTGTGGGTGCAGTGTGTCAGCATACCTCTAGTGTTTGAGTTGGAAATACCCAGCATGGTTTTCAGAAGAACCCCATACAGACAAAGAGAAACCAAGCAAATTTCATGCATGCTGTGGCCAGAGGTCAGGATTAAGCCCTGCACCTTGTGTGGTAAGCATCTTAACTATTATGCCAGCTTGCCCAGTGTAAAAGTTGTGCACATTACAGGTATCCAAAAAGTGTCACAAATCTATATGTGTCCTACTGAATGAGTACAGTATTTATGAAAACTGACTAAACCACTTTACAACATACCTCATCTTGTAAAACAAGGACAGAGCTGAATATCTTTAAGTTCACTCGATTAAAATAATTTAAACGTGTGCTATCTATGATATTACTACTCATTTAGAAATTTGATGAAATAAAAAGAGATAAGGTAATATGATGTCTGCAGAAAATAGACATATTTTTAGTGTGAATAGGGTATACAAAAGCACAGTCTCATTACCCCTGAATATGAAATCATCAGTGCTGCTTGAGAAATTGAGCAAGGTGTGGTAAGGTTGAACACCACTGCAGCCTGTGTGGCCTGAAATATTACATAATCAGTGCTACCTATGAAACAGAGGAAGGTAGAATAAGGCTGCACAGCATCATAGCCAAGGTACCCCATAATGTAAGATGTTGTTACCACTGGGATTTGACAGTGTAGGGGACTAATGGAGAGAGGAATACAGCATGTTCACTTGTTACTATCATTATCTTTCCTTACTTGTGGAGGCCTATGGGTAACAGCCATGCCAGCACAAGCACACATACCTTTGTGTGCAAGTATCAAATACACAATACAATAGTTTGCACAGTGGAATGGGCAGTGCAATATGTACAATGCCTGACTTGTTGGCTTTGTTACATTCCTTGTATACAAGTCCTTATTCATGACTGATGGATGGTGCAGTGGTGCAGCGGTAGTGTTGTCGCCTCACAGCAAGAGGTTCTCTGGTTCGATTCTTGGCTGGAGTGCTGTCTGTGCAGAGTCTGCATGTCCACCCTGCATTCGTGTGGGTTTTCTCTGGGTGCTTCAGTTTCCTCCCACGTTTCAAAGACATGCATCTGGAACATTTCTCCCCGGGCATCTGCTGAAAATTGGCTTTGTTTCAAGTTGGACTTTCCCGGAAAATAAATGTTAAATAAATTCATATTTCATTTTGTTTTCATGTGATGTCACTGCCCTAGCAGGGTATGGACAGTTACTGAGCTGTATGGGTAGCCATACAACTAATGTTTGCTTCACAGGTTAACTGTAGGGCTACTGTGCAGAAGTAAAATATGATTATGGGTAGAATTAAGTAACATGTTTTGTTTGTACTACCAGTATGCATGCCAGACATCCTGGGATCTATTTGCTTTACTGTCTGTACCTTTATATGGTTATATATTTCTGTATATGTGTGTATCACCTTGTTGAATAGGTACTGTGTGCATGAGATACTATGGCTGTAGTACTTTATTTATTTATTTACTTGTTTGTTTGTTTTTGTTTGTTTTATTTGTTTTCCAAGTATGTCTCACTGTGCAAACAGCCCACTTTCAGTGGAGGCCTGGGGAGAAAAGCTCCATCCACTTATAAAGGAACTGTACAGAAGAGGAAGGAAATAAAACAAATAGAGCAAAATGAAAAGACTAATAAATAAAATGCATATGTTTAACCAAGAGCAATAAGATATAACAGACATTTATCCAATTTATACAGTAGTATTGTCTTGGAAACAGTTGTAATGTTAATGTATTGCAATTAGGTAAAAGGTGATCAGATGACAGAGAAATAAGAAGATGACACAGAGGTACAGAAGTGTAAGCATGGAAGAGTTGATTTTATGAGTTAGGAAAGATTAGGAGGAAATAAAAAGACTCTTGGAAAAATATGGGGTACTAGATGAGATGGAGTGAAGACAGAGAATAGCAAAAGATGGATAGTAAGTCTAGAGGAGTAAGAAAAAAAAGAGCGTCTGGAGATGATGATTTCACCAGCCAACCCCCTCCCCCACCTCAGAACAGTAGTGCTGAAAATAATTTTAGTGCTGAAAATAATTTCTGTCGTGACATGACAGTGCTGTGTTCTCCTTGCTTGGTAGCACTCAGTAACCACATTCTAATGCAGTTTCACATAACAGGTTTGGTACCTGCTATTGCTGTCTCTGATTTGCACTAGTCCTGTTACTCAGACAGAGTTGCTCATCTGCATAAGTACTCTGCTTCAGCTGCCTGCTTGGTGTGTGGTAACATGCCTCGTTTGCAGATTTCATATGCTCCTTTCTATAAACTATGTTTAGGCTTTCTTAGCTTTTTAAATGAACAACTCCGAAGCAGTGTGTACCATTCCTACCAACCCTTTTTAAAGACTAACTATGGTTTTATTCTTCTCCATAATGTTTCCCTCCTTGACTAACAGCCATCAAGCCCTTCTTATAGGACATAGGGTCTCAAGCACGATCATTCTCGATGCAGGAAGCCATTTCTGCACCAAGCAAGAACTGACTGGAGTAGACTATCATCCAGGCTGTCAGGGAAGATTTGTGCCCCTTCCTGCATCCCACCTTCTGCTTGATGCTGTAGGAGGGTATCTCCCCTCCATCACTGGAGCCATTTGTGTTGCAGAACAAGCCTTGATTGCTCCTTGGCTGCAGAACTACATGGCACTCATCTCCTCTTAGAAGCCTACATCATGCTAGGTGCACTCTTTAAATGTGTTTTCCCATTAGGTCCCTAAACCTGCTCCAGGGTATCTGATATAAGCACCCATATCATCGAAGGGGCTACTTGTATATTCATGTTCCTGCTACCATCACTAGCTTGCCATTGCCAAACTCACATTCTTTGTCTGCTTTTTCAGTACTGTGCAAGTCTTTTCTAGCATGGTGGTGATTTCACCAACCAAAACCACCTCTTCCTCTCCCAGGGAGCATGAGGGGAGCATCAGCCACCCACCCCACCCCCACCTTGTATGGCAGTTCCAGCAACCAAGTCACCATGTGAACCCCTGGGTCACTGTCAGGCTGTGAAGCTCAGTTTCCTAGGTCATAGTCAGGACTTCGCCCCTCTGTGCCACAGAGCTATGTAACCGTAGGGTTTGTCTGTGAATACATTCATCTGTTTTCTACCACAGAGTTAGAAACCTTAGCTAGAACAGAGATAAAGCCTGAGACAAACTCAGGGCTGTTCCTGATAATCATTGATAGTTGACATGTACGTGATATTGCAACAATGAATAATGCTAAGACAAATGAAACATCACCCCCCAACATTTATTTCACTATAGCTCTCCATGATGTAGTCCTGACTACACCTCTGCATCAGTAGACATAGCTGAACATCAGACAGAAAAATTAGGATAATATCTGCAGGTCTTGGGCAATATTCATAACAAGTTTGGAAAATATTAGCCTTCTGACTCATAAATGTGAACATAGGTTCATAGGTTCATACTAGGCTATCTGCCCTAGGGCATTTATAAGCCTAGCCAGAGTGTGTTTGGCTTTCGCCACCCATTTTAAATTAATTTTGCTACACCCTTTTTTGAGGTTAGTGTACTGTGCCTCTGTCTAACAGTGACACAGAAGTGATACCCGGGGTAAACCTATGATCTCCCATCCACTCATCAAGACTCCTCTTGAAAAGAGTCAATGAGGGACTCTGCCTAACCTGGACTGGGATTTTATTCCAGAGTGAAGGGAGCCTCTGGGTTATGAATCTGTCCCTCCAGCATGTCCTATTTATTTCAGTGCTGAGGTTCAAGTCTCTCGAGCACGTAGCTCGATGGGATTTGGATTTTCTGAGGTGCAGCATGTCCATTAATTCCGGGTTGGACATGGCTTTATACGTCAGGCACAAATCGCCTCTGAGCAGGCGGTATGCCACTGAGTAGAGCTGGAGTTTCTTTAACCGGGCAGCATATGGCATCTGTTTGAGCCCTTTGATCCTCTTGGTGAGGTACTTTTGGGGTCTTTCCAGTTGCTGCAGGTGTCTGGTAAGGTACATCCCAAAAGGGCATTGTACTCAATTATGGGCCTGATGAGGGATGAGTAAAGAGGCACAATGACCACCCCTGATCTAGATGTGAATCCCTTCATGATTAGGAGGGCTATATAAAATGTTTTTCTAACCACTTTGGCCACGTGGTTGTCAAATGAGAGATTGCTATCAACTTGGGTCCCCAGGTCCCTAATTACGTCTTCTGTACTTAATGGATTATCACCTATGTGGTAATTTGTGGGCACTTTGTTTTTGCCAAAGGGGATGACTATACACTTTTTGGCGTTTAGCTTGAGGCCATGGCTCTGGCACCAGTTGTCTGTTTCAATGAGGCCCTTTTGGAGGATGCTTGTGTCGGCTGGAGATTCGATTATGGTGCCCAGTTTGCAGTCATCTGCAAACTTGGTCAGCCACAGTCCTTCCGTGTTGGCCTGTACCTCCGAGAAATATATACCGAACAAGGGAGGTCCCAGGACTGAGCCTTGTGGACATCACTTGTAACTGGTTTGGAGTCTGACATGGCTCCAGCAATTCTAACCATGTGGGTTCTGTCCTTGAGCCAGTTTGCAACCCATCTAGTGATATAGGGGTTTATATTTAAGCTGGTGAGCTTATCTATAATGGCCGAGTGGGGTATTGTATCGAAGGCTTTTGCGAGGTCCAGGTAGGCTGTGTGGACCACCTTCCCCTCGTCAATGGCCTTGGTGACTGTTTCAAAGAAATCAACCAGGTTTAAGAGGCAGGATCTGCCCTTAACAAAGCCGAACTGGGTAGGATCCAGTGTCTGTAGGTCCCCAATATCTTTATTTATGAGGTCCATGATGATCCTTTCCATAGCTTTGCAGACCAAGCTAGTCAGGCTTATGGGGCGATAGTTTCCAGGACACGCTGAGGCACCACCTTTGTGGAGAGGGACCACTGTTGCTGTACGCCACTCTTTGGGTACATATCCTGTAGTAAGGCTGAGATTGAACAGTAGTTTTATGTTTGGGTTTAGCTCTTCTTGGAGTTCATGTAGGACGCAGCCCGGGACACCATCTGGTCCCATTGATGCTGTGTTTTTTGCTTTGGAGAGGGCAGCTCTTACCTGAGCATCTGAGATGTCAGGGGGGCAGCACTCTGCTGGGATAGATATTTGCCCTTTTGGTGGGGAGGGTGGGAGAAGTTTGTGCTGAACCTGTCAGCTAGGATGTTGGCAATGTCTGTGGGTTCGGTGTATTTTTTGTCATTTTGGACTAATTCTGAGCATATCTGGGAATTCCCACCCAGGTTCCTAACATAACTAAAGAAAGCCTTGTGATTATCCTTAGTGTCCTGTGCAATGTTTCTCTCGAAGCTGGCCTTAGACGATTTTATGAGTGCCCGTAGTTTTTTGCTAATACTGATCAGAGATGCCTTCCCTTTTTGGGATTTTGCTCTATCATGTAGTAGCTTCCTCCTTCTATTGTATAGTTTGTTTATGGCTGGGGTCCAGCAGACAGAACGTCTGCCTTTGGAGGATTGGGTCTTGGTTTTATTTGGGATTGCATGATCCACGCATTCCTGAAGGTGTTCATAGAATGCGTTTATAAAGGATTCTGCGGTCTGGGCCATATTTTCCACAGGCCCGGGGGCTTTGAAGGATTCCACCTCGGTTTTGAGGAGTGTGAAATTTGCTTTAGAGAAGTTTTTCACTGTGGTTTTCAGGGCAGGGGGTGGAGTCGGGATGTGAATATCCAGTGAGATTAGTTTATGGTCTGATCTTACCAGTGAGGAATACACTTCTGGTCTGGAGCACAGAGTCCCCATGTTGGTGATGATCAGGTCCAGTATGTTTTCCCTTCTTGTGGGAGTGGTAACAAGTTGTTCCATAGCATTTGAGTTAATAAATTCTAGGAACCTTTGGGCTAGGGTGTTGGAGCTAGAATAATGCTCCCAGTCTATGTTTGGGTAGTTGAAGTCGCCCAATATAATGGTGTTTGGAGAGACCTTCATATTTTCCATTGTTCTCAGGAAGGCCGAGTGGGGTTCCTGGGTTTGGGAGGGTGGTCTGTAGCAGGCTATAAACTGGAAGGCAGTTTTACCCACTGTTAGTTGCACATGGATAGTCTCCGATGCTTCGTGCTGTGCCACCAACCTGGAGGTGTGGGTATCTTTGACGAATATTGATTCTTCCCCTCCTTTTGTGGTTCAGTTCAAGTTTTGGGGCCGAAAAGCATGGTATGAGGTATAACCTGGTAGTGCTGGGGTGTTCTCGGGAGCCTTGAACCAGGTTTCTGTTACTGCACAGATATCGATGTTCTCCATGCTAAGGAGAGTTTTGAGTGCATGCATCTTGAGGTTTAGACTTCTGGCATTGAGTAGCTTTACTCTTAGTTTCTTATCCCTTGTGATACCTATGGAGGTGGGTTTGTCTTTTGAGCCTTGCCTAAAAAAGGCACTCTATGGGTAGCAAGAGCCTTTGCCAATATCCAGAAGCCCAGGGGTGACAGGTGCAAGCCGTCCGTAGCGAAGCATCGTGGTTTGTCGAGCATGTCATCCCAGGCTGACAGGCATTGGATCCCCTTTGAATGACACCAATACTTAAGCCAATTGTTGAAATTTATCATCTTGTCCCTAGTGAAGCATCGTGGCTTGTTGAGCATGTCATCCCAGGCTGACAGGCATTGGATCCCCTTTGAATGACACCAATACTTAAGCCAATTATTGAAATTGATCATCTTGTCTTCATATTGTGGCATCATTCTTGGTGAGGTTAAGATGCTACTCAAAGTCAGGGTCATACAGGCCTGGGCTACATGCTCAGAGAGCTCTTCTATGTCTCTTTTCATGTAGTCCAGGGAGGTACGTCTCAGGTCATTCACACCAGCATGGGCAATGACTGGGTCATATTTGTACTTGCCTTGGAGTGACCTGAGTGCTTGTGTTATGTGGCGGATCCTAGCACCAGACAGGCAGCTCACCATGACCTTCTCCTTGTTCAGCCTGGTGAGCAGGACGTCAGTGTGCCTGACGATAGAGTCACCTATTACAAGTGTATCAGGTGTGTTGTTTAGCCTTAAGGGCTGTGACTGTTCGGCACACTGGCTTTGAAAGCTATGTGTTGCACGTGTTTTGTTTTGGGGTAGCGGTTGCTTGGGTGTCTGCTTTGGAGGTCTCTGCTGCTTAGGCAGATTTTTATTTAGAGCCTCCAAGTATGTTTTTGTGTGTTTATGTGTTTGGTTTGCTGTCGTGGTAGGTCTATGTGAGACTGGAATTGTAGTGAGTGTGGTTTCCTTCTCCTCCTGACTGGTTTCGCCAGTACTGAGTTGAGAGAGCTTAGCCTCCAGTATGGCTATATGGTTGCATCTCTCACATGTGTTGGAATTTGTTGGGAGGAGGAGAGGGTTGTCTGTGTACATGAGGCAGTTGTAACATTGCCTCAAGATTCCAGATTCACCAGCTGGACCAGAGAGGAGATTGACAACTGACCTTTGGACATGCTAGAATAGTATTGGGAATTCCTTTATAACTGAAAAAAAAGGGCCAATGGGGAACGAGGTACTCAAGGGGAGTTTGTGAGGGTGTAGTGCTTTTAATATTTTAGTGCTGACTTATATAATTGCTTTAGTGAGCAAGTGCCAGGTAACTTAAATGCAATGTGTTACAGGTAACTTAAATGCAAAAACGACAAACAGTAACTTTCTTTCAAGTGAAACAAGGAAATAAGTACAGTAAGCAATGCAAATATCACTAGGGATACACAGAAGCACTGAAAAGCTGCGTTTTAGGTGGAATTAGCGTTTCAGGGAAATAACAAGCAAACAAACAACAAGAATACAAATAAAGCTAGATTCAGCAGGCCTGGATCTAGTCTATGCTACAGCAAACAAGGTGTACCAATTTCAGTAAGAAACAGTTAAAATATGCAGGCACTTTAAGCCTTTAACCAGAAATTCCCAGCTCAGAAGGGCAGAGTCCAGCCACTCCTCCCACAAGAGTGCAGACCACGAACCTTCTTAATGTAAAATAACTGGCCTGAAGCCCAAGTGCTTAAACCAGAACTAATACACTTTTAGAATAACAGACACTGAGCCCTCAATCAGCAGTTCACAACTTAGATGGATGTAACCTACCTGTCCTGTCACCACAGTGCAGGCCACAAACCGTCCTAATGTAAAACAACTGGTCTGAAGCCCAAGTGCTTAATCCAAAAGACCTAGAATGATAGCTACACATTAATCAAGTTACTACCAAGCAGTAATAAATACAATTGAATACTTTAAAGAATGCCTGGATTAGTGCTCAAGTTATACAAACAAAGCTAGATTCAGCAGGCCTGGATCTAGTCTATGCTACAGCAAACAAGGTGTACCAATTTCAGTAAGAAGCAGTTCAAATATGCAGGCACTATAAGCCTTTAACCAGAAATTCCCAGCTCAGAAGGGCAGAGTCCAGCCTCTCCTCCCACAAGAGTGCAGACCATGAACCCTTTTAATGTACAATAACTGGCCTGAAGCCCAAGTGCTTAAACCAGAATGAATACACTTTTAGAATAACAGACACTGAGCCCTCAATCAGCAGTTCCCAACATAGAAGGATGTAAGCTACCTGTTCTGCCACTATAGTGCAGACCACAAACCTTCTTAATGTAAAACAACTGGCCTGAAGCCCAAGTGCTTAAACCAGAATTAATACACTTTTAGAATCAGAATTTTTTAACTAGAAAAAGTATAACAATGGAAAAGCCAAAAAAATTGAAAGTCCAGCCTAAGTCTGAATGAGATTTAGAGCATAGATTGCTATATGTCTGGGGGGGGGGGGGGTGGGGGGCTCTTCCACATCCTCCATAGGTGAAATGCCCCTTCACGCACTCCATACTTACTGTATTGATCCTGACTCCAATGCCGCCCAACATTGGAGAAAAGAGAAGTAAATGACTGTCCTTAAACCAAGTATTCCCTTACCTATAGTACAGTGCTACCTTGGGGTTAGAATAAATAGGTGGAAGTGTGGGGTAGTCTTCTAGGAAGGAGTGCAGAGGATTTCCGCCCTGCTTAAAATGTATCTGCTAGTTAACATTTGATTTTTACATTTCAAAATTAGCTGTTCAAAAATTACTGTTTCATGATTTTAAATGTTAGGCTTACTAGATTAAAATAGTCTTCAGGTTTTTTGTACTCTGATAAGTGGATCACATGGTGAAGAACATTTGAGCAAGAACAGCCAATTAAAATGAGCCCTCTGAAATTATATTTTATGTCTTTCTGAGAGGTTTGTGAGGAGTGGATGAAAGGGGCTCCCCTGCAGTGGTGCTTGTGGGATAATATTATTTCCACAAAGTTACATTTAATCATTTAATTCCAGACATATGATCTTTATATATTTTTTATGCTTACTGCCATCTATGAGTTACTCTGCAAAATGATAAAGAAAGCAAATCAACATTACTACATGTTTAATAAAATATTGCAACTGTTGTGGTAATTAATTCCTTGAAAAATAACTGACAACAGATCCATTCATACCTCTGCAGTGGATAGCAGCTATTCAGTATGTCAGCTATTCTCACATTCAAAAAAGAGGGTTGAGAAATGCTAACTATCCTTCACAGGAGACTGCAAGGTGGCAGATGACAGACTTTTGTCAGGGAGTGTACACCACATCATGATGTCTTTGTACAGCCATCCTCTTTACAGGAGAAAAATTGAAGCAGATACCTGAGTATTTTGGAGTCATTTCCCTTTAAAGTGCCTCTGCACACTGACATGCTCACCTGAAGCAGCAAAGCCTGATGCTTAGTGCATCTAGGAGGTGAGAAACTCTGCAGCACAAACCCTGATTTGTAATGAATCAGACACCAAACAGAGGTAAAATCCAAGTGCAACCGATGAAGGAAAGGGTGGAAAAAAACAATGCCTGAAGTTAGTAATATCTAAGTAAAAGAAAACCAGGAATGTGTGCTTAGATTATCCCAAATAGATGTGTTGGAATTAAAAGATAACATGTGAATTCAGCTCTCCCTATGCTGGATGCAAGTCACATGCAGCAGATGAAGAGCAAGGTTCTAAAAGAGCACGAGAAACTTATGATTACCCCATTCACTGTTATCCCATATGTAAACGACCGGTGATGGAAAGGCATAGGTTCATAGGTTCATAGGTGTGTACTAGGCTAATGGCTCTTGAGCCTTTACAAGCCTAGCCCATAGAAGTGCCCAGGCATCGTGCCACCTGACATTAGTTCCCAGTGTCTCCATCAAGTAGATCCACTGGAGTGATCCCCGGGATGAAATTTCTATTTCCCATCCACTCATCAAGATTTCTCTTGAAGAGGGCCAGTGAGATGCTCTGCTTGACATGTATGGGAAGTCTGTTCCAGAGCATGGACAGTCTCTGGGTTATGAACCTGTCCCTCTATGTTCTGTTGATTATGGTAATGAGGTTGCTGTTTCTGGAGCATGTGGTGTGGAAGGATTGGGATTTCTTTAGATGTAGCATTTCTAACAGAGCTGGGTCAGACATGGCTTTGTAAGTCAAGCAGAGATCGCCTCTTAGTAGACGATATGAGATAGAGAATAACTGGAGCTTTTTGAGTCTGTCCATGTAGGACATGTGTTTAAGGCCTAGGATCCTCTTAGTGAGGTACTTTTGTGGCCTTTCCAGCTGTTGCATGTGTCTAGTGAGGTACATGCCAAATGGGGCATTATACTCGATGACTGGCCTAATGAGGGAAGAGTAGAGAGAGATGATGACCTCTTTCTTCCTGGATGCAAAACCCTTGGTAATGAAATGTGCCACACAGAAGGACTTTCTGACCACAGTGGCAATGTGGTGGTCGAAGGAGAGGTTGTTGTCAACCTGTGTCCCCAGATCTCTTATAACGCTTTCAGTGTTCAGTGGGCTCCCATTGATGTGGTAATTAGTGGGAACTGAGTTTTTCCCAAAAGAGATGAAGACGCATTTTTTGGCATTAAGCTTAAGGCCATGGTTTCGACACCAGTCATTGGTCTCAGTGAGGCCTTTCTGTAGGATGTCTACATCACTTGGGGAGTTAATAATGGATCCCAGCTTGCAGCTGTCTATGAACGTGGTCAGCCAGAGTCCCTCCATGTTGGCCTGGACTTCTGAGAAGTAGATGCCAAACAGGAGAGGACCCAGGACCGATCCCTGTGGGACTCCACCCATGACTAGTCAGCATTCTGACTTGGAGTCCGCTACTTTCACACTGTGGGTTCTATCTGTGAGCCAGTTTGCAACCCACCTAGTGATATAGGGGTTGATGCCTAGTTTGGTGAGTTTATCAATAATTCCTGAGTGGGAAATGGTATCAAAGGCCTTGGCTAGATCAAGGTAGGCTGTATGAATTGCCTTGCCCTCATCCACAGTTCTGGTGACTGACTCAAAGAATTCAACCAGGTTGAGCAGGCATGATCTACCTTTCACAAAACCAAATTGCGTGGGATCTAGACTTTGGAGATTCCCATATCCTTGTTAATTAAGTCCATGAGGATGTGCTCCATAGCTTTACATGTCAGACTCATCAGGCTAATGGGGTAATAATTCCCAGGGTCTGTAGTCACTCCCCCTTTATGGAGAGGGATGACTGTAGCAGTACGCCATTCGGTAGGGACAAAGCCTGAGGTGAGGCTATGATTAAACAGGGCACACAGATGTGGTGCCAGTTCACTTTGTAGTTCATGTAGAACACATCCAGGGATATTGTCTGGTCCCATGGAAGCTGTATTCTTGGCCTTGGACAATGCAGCTTTAACTTGTGCTGCAGTAATGCTGGGTGCCTGCTGCCTGGCATTCCTCTGGTATTGTGATTGGTCCTTGGGGGGGGGTAAAGCTGGCACTGAATCTGTCGGCCAGTATGTTGGCAATATCTGTTGGCTCAGTATAGGAGGTACCATTGTGCAGTAATTCAGAGCAAACCTGGGTATTGCCGTGAAGATTCTTGATATAACTATAGAAGGCTTTGTGTTTGTTTTTAGTGTTTGCCATGATTCTGCCTTCATAGCTGGCTTTAGAGGTTTTGATGAGGGATATCAACTTTTTGTTGAGGCTAATAAGGGAGTTTTTCTGGTCTTGGGACTTCACCTTTTTCTGCAACAGTTTCTTCTTTCTGTTGTAGAGTTTATTAATGGCAGGGGACCACCAGACTGGCTTCCTTTTTTTGGAGGAGAGCATCTCGGTTCTGTTGGGTATGGCTAGTTCCACGCATTTATATACGTGTTCACACAGTGCATTGGTGTATGATTTGGCAGTCATGCATCTATTTTCCATTGACATGGGTGCCATGAAGTTAGCCACCTCTGTTTTTAGGAACCCAAAGTCAGCTTTGGAGAAGTTTTTCATGGCGGTTACCTTTGCGGGGGGTGCAGGTGAGATGTGGATTTCCAAGGTGATTAGTTTGTTGTCGGATCTAACCAGGGAGGAATTGACTATTAGTGTAGAGCAACGGTTGCCCATGTTAGCAATAACCAGATCAAGGATGTTGCTTCCTCTAATGGGGGTAAGAATGAGCTAGTCCAGGGCATTGGAATTCATGAATTCCAGGAAGCGTCGGGGCAGTGTATTGGTGCATGAGTAGTTTTTCCAGTTGATGGAGGAGTAGCTAAAAGTCACCAAGTTTGAGAGTGTTGGGTTGGATGCTAATAGTTTCCAGGGTGCTTAGGAACATGGAGTGAGAGTCTTGGAACATGGTTGGGGACCAATAGCAGGTTACGACCTGAATCACCATCTTACCCAATGTTAGTTGTACCTGAAGTATCTCAAATGCTTATAATGGGCTACTAGTTTGAAGGTGTGCATATCCTTTATGAATATGGAGACACCACCACCTTTGGAGCTTCGGTCCATGTTCTGGGGCCGAAAAGTGTGGAATGAGTTATAGCCCAGCAGCGCAGGGGTGCTGTCTGCTGCTTTAAACCAGGTCTCCGTTACAGCACAAATGTCGATGTTCTCCATTTTGAGGATTACTTCAAACAAGTGCATCTTGAGATTTAGACTTCTAGCGTTGAGCAGCATGACCCTCAGATTGCATTTATTTATAGCTGTTACGGTGGTAATTTGTTTTTTGGAACATCACCTAGGCACTATAGGGGTGGCAAGAGCCTTAGCCAGTATCCGGAAACCCAGTGGTGACAGGTGCAAGCCATCCCTGGCAAAGCATCAATGTCTGTTAGTCATGTCATCCCAAGTAGACAGATACTGGATCCCCTTAGAATGACACTAGAAACTTAGCCAATTGTTGAAGTCAATCATTTTCTGCTTGTACTGCGGTATCATTCTGGGCAATGGTAGGATGCTGCTCAGGGCTAGGGTCATACTGCCTGGGCCACATAATCCGAGAGCTCCTCCATGTCTCTTTTCAGGTAGTCCAGGGAGGTGCATCTCAGGTCATTCACACTCACATGGACAGTGACAGAGTCATACTTGTACTTGTTGTGGAGTGACCTGAGTACTTGTTATGGAGTGACCTGAGTGCATGTGTTATGTGTCGGATTCTGGCATCTGATAGACAGCTGACTGTTACCTTCTCCTTTTTCAACCTAGTGAGTGGGACATCAGTGTGCCTCACTATTGAGTCACCTGTGATTAGTGTATTGGGTAAACTGTTTTGCCTTAGGGGCTTAGGTTGAGCGGAACACTGTGTAGGTGAACTATGTGTCTTGTGGGTTGTGCTGTGTTGTAGTGGTCGAGTGGGTTTCTGCCTTGGAGGTCTATGCTGTTTGGGTAGATTTCTATTCACAGCCACTGCGAAGGTGGGTGTGTGGTTTGTGTTGTTATGTGAGAGCTGTGATGGTGGATGTCCTGGAGGGCTATGTGTTGCATGTGGTGTGGTGCAGGTGTTGACCTTCTCCTCTTGACCAGCTATTCAGGTCTTGGCTTGAGAGTGCATGGCTTCCAATTTGAATATATAAGTGCATCTCTCACTAGTCTGAGTGTTGGGAGGTAACAGGAGAGGGTTGTCTGTGTAAATGACGCACACTGCCTCAGCATGCCCAAGTTCACCAGGTTAATAGGAGAAAGCACAAGGACTGGAGGTGTTTCCTTATATATTCCTTTTACAGGAAAGATGTCACTCAAAATGTCTGAGTCTGTACAGAGCACTGCCAAACACTTGAGGGGAAAGTAATACGTAGACCCTGAAAATTTAAGGATGAGGTATTTAGACAGATATTCTGAAGTTAGAAAGAAATCAAGTACTACTTACTGAAAAATAAAGAATTAGCTTGTCATAGGTTCATAGATTATTACTAGGCTAACTGCCCTTGTGGGTCATTTTAAAAGCCTAGCCAACTACCCCATGTGAGAATCAAACCCTGCACCCTGTGTTTGCAAGGTAAATACCTTAACCATTATGCCTGATGAAAAGAGGAGAGTTGCATGAATGGCTACTGCCTGGCTACTACTAATGCTGGTCTCAGCACAGTTTCACTCTGTTGGGATACAATACTCCTTTGCTTCTTCTCTCACCAGAAGCAAAATGTTAGCACCAATCCCAAGAGGAGAAGCAGGCCACGGCCTGTTTGGTGATGCACAGTCTTGTCCCAGATGATGCAAGGGTCTGCATCCCAGATTATAGAAACATCTGTGTTACAGAAGCTTGTTAACAAACTAATTATGGAACATGATTCTGAGCTAGGGTCATAGCACGAATGCCTGGTATAATCATAACCAGAGGACACATGAACATGTCAGTTATGTCCCTACATAGAGATTTTTTCTGATTTCTGTCATTCTGGTTTGACAGCCTTGCTACATGGCTAAGACCTGATCAGTAAGATTATTCTGTATACAATCAACCAGTAAAACATGCAGTTCTTTTCCTCTAGTTTCTTTTCTTCCTAATGTTAATCAATAGTATCTGCTTCAAGAGGTGTGAGTTATAGCGTAGTTCTTACTTGTATTTTACCATTTAAGGGAGAGACTAGCAATTGGTAAGCTACTAAAGCTGACCAATGCTTGATCGTTATTTTACATTTATAGAGTCACTTATTTTACTATGTAGGGTCTCTAGCTAGCCATCTAAAGTTAATTAAGGAAGCCAACATTCATATTGAATAATGGAATGGCTGCTGGGGTCTGCTCAGACTACAATAACAGCAGATTAATTATCCTGTGTTTGTTGTTATTAGGTTTCTGCTCTTGCATTGTGTTTTGTGACATGATATATGGTTAACTGCTTTCTGCTCAAAATGTCTCCTAAATTAAAAAAAAATAAAAACAAAGAAACATCATACATCACCCCTGAGCTGTTCAAATTACAAAGGAGAGGTAACAATGCACTTGTTCATTAAAATATCAATAATCCTAAGGAAATTAATTTTAAGCACCAATAATACTGCAAAAAAATCCTCTCTCACTTGAATTGCAAGAATACTCTCAAGGATGTAATTTGCAGGCATCTTTCCAATGCCAATGATGTGGAAAACTATTGCTAGAGATTTAACAAGTCTAGTCATACCTTTCGTTTACCTTACTTGATAATTTACTTTTCCTGGCCAGCAGTTACAGACAATGAAATGAGATTAGTATGAATGTATGAATGTATAACTCCAATGTCAGAGTTTTGAATCAGTTCTGAAACAACTGGAATCATCGTGGAAAACCCAAATGTATATATGTGTGTGTGTGGATATATATATATATATATATATATATATATATATATATATATATATATATATATATATATATATATATATATATATATATATATATATATATATAAAAGAGACAGAGAGGGAGAGAGAGAGATAGATATACATACCAACCCTCTCTGCAGAAGTACAGATAACCTCATGCACCAACAGCTCTTCGGCCTCACTTTTGTAGCCCCTGATGGTCCAGGGGGTATAATCAGAACTGCCCACAAATCTAACTCTTTTTATGTAAATCCTCTGTGTGGCCAAATGTCCCCTTGCCAACGCAATCAATGAATGATGGAGATTTCATTTGTGCTGCTTTGTCACTGAATAGAAAGCTGTGTCACTGAGTTCTGAAAGTAGGAACAGGAAACACACTGCTACTAGTCATAGAGGGGGTGTACTTACCTAATATATCCTCATGCAGGAAAAACATATAGGTTGTTTCTTGCGTTAGGTGGAGTGCACATACCCACTGCACCTTTACGGACAGTGTATGAATTGTATGGGCATGTCAGGACTAGAAGATTAAGGTTTTATACAAGGTTGTTAAGGTCTAGCATTAGTGAAAAGTAACTAGAGCAGAAACGGTAGCACTACATGACAAAACTATTGTTTTTTTTTTTTTGTAGACGGAAGTCTGAGACTGTGGAAACTGTTGTACTATCATAAATTATTCTTACTTCCAGAAACAAGAACAGGAACATAAAAAGGTTACTAGACACTCGGCATTACCTGGATTGTATTAGACTACTGTATCTTGGGATGATTGTTAGGCAAGCAGGGATACTGATTTTCAACTTTATGATTGGCTCAGATATAAAAAGAGTGCTAGACTACTGTTAGTATTAGAAGGCATCAAACTTGAGGACAAATCCCTTCCCTACAATATTTGTGATGGCACAGGAAACCACTGTTTGCTTTCTTATAAAGACTGATGGACTACTAAGGTTTGTATTTCTTCCTATGGAAACTGGCACATAAACCAAATGTGCTCCAGTATGCTTGACTGCTATGAAGGCCTATACAAGAGCCAGGAATGGGTATGAAATATCTGCCAGAAGATATGGGCTCTAGTCAACACATACTGTTTGTTTTTCCAAAGAAGTCCATATATCAAAGCATTGGCTGCATAACACATAGTATGGCAACCACATATCTCACACTCCACTGTTGTGGCCAGATGTTAATAGCAACACTCTGGTTAGGTCATACCTTCTGTCCAACTGTGGTAGCAGCCACATATCTCAAACTCCACTTTTGTGGCCAGATGTTAATAGCAACATTCTGGTTAGGTCATACCTTCTGTCCCACTATGGTAGCAGCCACATATCTCACACTCCACTGTTGTGGTCAGATGTTAATAGCAACACTCTGGTTAGGTCATACCTTCTGTCCCATTGTCATAGCAGCCATAATAGCAATGCTCTTGTTAGGTCATAGCAGCCACTTATCTCATACACCACTGTTGTGGTCAGATGTTAATAGCAAGGCTCTGGTTAGGTCATACCTTCTATCCCATTGTCGTAGCAGCCACATATCTCATTCTCCACTGTTGTGGTCAGATGTTAATAGCAACACTCTGGTTAGGTCATACCTTCTGTCCCATTGTCGTAGCGGCCATGTATCTCACACTCCACTGTTGTGGTCAGATGTTAATAGCAACACTCTGATTAGGTCATACCTTCTGTCCCATTGTCATAGCAGCCATAATAGCAATGCTCTTGTTAGGTCATACCTTCTGTCCCATTGTCGTAGCAGTCACATATCTTACACTCCACTATTGTAGTCAGATGTTAATAGCAACTCTCTAGTTAGGTCATGCCTTCTTTCCCATTGTCGTAGCAGCCACATATCTCACACTCCACTGTTGTAGCCAGATGTTAATAGCATCACTCTAGTTAGGTCATACTTTCTGTCCCATTGTAATAGCAAAGCAAACCATCCTACTCTTTGTATGGTGGTCTAAAGTGTACAAGTCGCTAACCAGCTTTGAATATGGAGCTCAACATCATTTGATAATAATAACCAATTAGAAAGATATGCACACATCATCAAATCAAAGTAAAAGATAGTCACAGGATATGAAGGTAGACAGATATTTAACTTCTTAAAAGCTGAAAAATCTGTGGATACAGGTAATAAAAATTCAACAAAGAATAATCAAAAAGGAAAAATGTAGAAACAATAAAACACAGTGCAATGCCAAACTGAGGGAAGATTGTCACTACTTATTTTGAATTTATTTTGTATTTAATTTGTTTACAGGGATAGTACAGTAATCACAGTAGAGTCTAACCCCAACCTTACCCGATATCCAGTAACTCTTTGACTATAACATAGCCTGCTTTTTCAACTCCCACTTTATTAACACAACTGTTTCCCTCCTTCAAAATAACAACTGGTAACCCCCTTACTCAATTCTTGTCCAGTCCCATTGACTCTTCTGCTTTCTCACTGAAACTTGCCTCAATCACAACCATCAAAAAAGCATCCTTAAGCTTAAACTAACCACTTTAGCAGCCAACAATCTTCTAGCTGAATTCATTAAACTAGCCACAGATGCTTTAACCATCCTAGTCTCCATAGTCATCAATAGTTCCAGAACCGAATTCCAGGTTTTCACAATCTGGAAGTAAAGTTACATATTACTTCTACATAAAGATGGCAAATCTAGCAATCATAGTAACTTCAGACCAGTTGTCATATCACCTCTGCTATCAAAGACATTGGAAAGATGTGTTCACTCAAAATCACTACAGTACCTTTCAGACCAAAACCTACTCTCTAGCTCCCACCAAGGATTTCACCATAAACACAGCACAACTGCCTTAGTAGCTTGAATTTTGGTATGGATGCAGTACCATGACAGCTCTCTACTCCCTCATAGATGGCACCATATCCAATATGGGCAAAGTCCCCCTGACAGCAGATGTCATTATTAACCTCACAAAAGCCTTAGAGCTAATTGACCAGAACTTGCTATATGACAAATTAACTGAAACAGGCATTAGTGATGATGAAAAACTTTGGTTTGTAGACTTCCTCACCAAGATATCCTTCAAGGTGAAAGTAGGCACCACACCAACACCTCTGAAACAGCTCCTGTTTGAAAGGAGTCTCCAAAGGTTCCACTTTAGCCTCTCTGGTCTCCTCCATATTTATAATCATACTCCCATCTGATCACCCTCAGATACCTCTAATTCTTCAAACAGATGGTCATCTACAGATCATATAAATCCCACTCTGTTATACAAACTCAGCTCAAAGACAACTTTCAAACTCCCAACCAGTGGCTAATAGGCCAGAAACTTATACCCATTCCCTCAAAAGCAAAAGCAATGCTATTTAGAACCCACCAAAAAATAGCCAAAGCACCCAGCGATGTTAACAATACCACCATAGAAACTACCACATCCTTCAAATGCCTTGACATTTGTCTAGACCAATCTCTGAACTTTCAACTACACATTCAAAACAGACACTGAAAGATAACACACTACTTTTCTTGGCAAACAAGCTATCACCTCTTCATTCCAAGCCAGCCAAAGCTGCCATAGGCAAAGCCATACTCTTATCTCAACTTGAATATGGACTATGTATTATAGCTGCAGCCACAAAGATAAATGCCACCACCTTACAAATATTCTCCAGTAAAATCTGCTGGTTCATTACTAACTCCCCCAATAATGAACACCACTGCCTAACTCTTGCCAAGGCTAAATGGCTCCCTATACATTTGAGAGCCATCCTCCTACAAGGATCACTAATTCACAAAGCTCTTTCTCCTGAGACATCATCCCCTATCACTCATAACCCTTTTACCAAAGCCCCCACAGATAATTTCTGGAATATCTCTCAATCTGAACCCACCCAACTAACTCCTAAAAGTAAACTCTATTGCACTGGCCCTGCATTCTCCATCCTAGCACCTAAACTATGGGGGCCCATTCCGCTTTCAATCTGAGAATTTCAAAGAAGTCTGACTTCAGACAACAGCTCTAGGAAGTCCAGCTGCAGTCAGGTTACATTACATAAACTCGGCAGCTCTC
Source organism: Protopterus annectens (assembly GCF_019279795.1). Taxonomy (NCBI): domain Eukaryota; kingdom Metazoa; phylum Chordata; order Ceratodontiformes; family Protopteridae; genus Protopterus; species Protopterus annectens. Next base: position 1,459,187,336 of record NC_056733.1, read on the forward strand.
TCACACACCCCTTTAATCCTATTTCATCCTTCCTTTTCACATCTTGCCATCCCCTTTACTTATTGCCTCTCATTCATCCTATTTTCCTCTTATCCTTATAGCTCTCTCACTTCTCCTTTCTATTTCTCTTCCCTCTGCATGCCTCTCACACCATTTCTCTGTCTTCTGCCCAACGTGTCTTTTCTTGCAACTATTCTCACTTGCCTCTTCTAATGTCTTCATATGTCTCATTATAATGATATGCTGCTATCCTTGTAGAGTAAGCCATCTCCGTCGTTATGTCTACATCTTATCTATAAAGCTCTGTTAAGCACAAGTCCATTTTTCCATTGATGTTATGACACTGTAAACTGCTTCTTGAACTAAATATATATATTTGTTTGTTTTTTAGCGTATCCTTTTATCTGTAAATATGCTTTGTCCATTTTGTATGTGATCCTATTTACCCAGGCTGTGCCTACAAATGGTTCTTTCAGATCAGTACACTAGCCGATTAAACAAGTATAAATAAATAAATAAATAATTTTTCCTAAATGTCATCAACCTACACCATAACACCTTTCCTCAGGTCTCAAAGGCAGTGTCACATTAAAACACTTCACCTAACTTAAGTAACTCTGCTAAGCCAACCAATCATAGTACTGTACCCACTTAGGACTGTTAATTTACTGCTCATCCCATCTCTCCAGGAGTTAGGAAAAACTACCCCAGCAATGTTGTGCTTTCCATAAGCAACTAAAACCAGGAGAAGACATATTGTAAATCAAGTTGTTATCCTTCTCAACTAAAACCAGGCGAAGACATATAGTAAATCAATTTGTTATCCTTCTCAACTATAGCGAGCATAATTTGCTCTCTCGGAGACTTATTCTACATCTGTCTGCTTTTACTCTGATAGTAAATCTATCACAGGAATGTTAAATTTAGGAACATCTTCTAAAATTTTATATTATATTGTAGAGAACAAATGTATCCTATGTTTTAGTTAATATTTATGTCAAAGTCTCTTCTATGGAAATTGTATGTCAAAAGTCTGTCCTTTAAACTATGTTTTGTAAAAAATTGTTCTCTTGGAGCTTTTCTCCCCGGGCCTCCACTGAAAATGAACTTGTAATCCAGTTGGTCTCTCGTGGTCAACAAATGTAAAATAAATAAATAAATAAAATAAAAATTTGACACAGTGCTTTCTAAACTACTCCATAAGTTCACCACTCACAGCCTCTCTAGTAACATCATCCAATGTTTCCATAGCTACCTAAGTAACAAAATACAGTGCGTCAAGTGGCAAACAGTGTACCCCTCCTTTCTTCCTTAAACATAGGTATCCCTCCAGGGTTTGCTATGCTGTTTACTATATTTATCAACAATCTGCATACCACTTCTGGCCCCACCTCACTTATTCAATATGCAGATGACTACCCTTATTTGCTATTCCCATTCCAATAATGAACTGTTGTCAAAACCCAGGAATCATACTCCATGGTCTTCCTGCCTAGATCCAGTCTTGACACCATACCTCTCAACCCCTTAGAGCAAAAAATCTGGACAAAGCCATACATAATGGGGGACAAAGGTCCAGAATAGGGACAAATTTTAAATACTGCTCTTACAAACTTAGAAAGTTGATAGGACAACAGGTTCTGCATTAACATATATTTTCTGAAGGGTATAAAGTCTGAAACTCAAATGTTTGCCATTATGTTCTGACTTTAATGCTCAATAATTTGCCAGTGATTTGCCAAAAAAACACAATTTTAGGACAAATAGACCAAAAATACAAGGCAAAAATCTGGACATTCTGCAAAAATCTGTACAGTTGAGAAGTATGCAGTTGACATTCATACAAATTGTTACATTACCTCTTCCAACAATATTATCTTGGATATTGTTCTAAATATCAAACTCATTGGGGTTACCCTGAACAATAATTAAAAAACAGGTGCCTTATGCAGAATCAAAACCTACCTCTCATAAAAAGCCCAAAAGACTGCAGCCAATGCATTCCTACCTACTTACTCTATGCTTGCCAATCTTCATACTACTCAACAGCAAAGACTAACAGAAGTCACCACTGCATTGCTCTACATAAAGACAAGTAGATGGAATTTCCTAGCTATCTTCAATACATCCTGCTAAATGCAATGCACTCTGTTCTGTACCAGTCATCCAAATGTCCTTTCTTAATCTCATTGATGAAGTGGTACTGTCCCATAAGATAATTCCACTCCAAAGTCAAATAACTAGCCTAATAGGGCAAGACCTCAAATGCATATGGTGAAGCCTTGTACTTGTGCCATGTAGCCAAATTCTGGAACTAGTCATCATCTACCTTAGACAACCTCAAACTCAAAACAATTTCAAAAAAATCTGCACACTCATCTCCTTAACTCTGAAGTCTGCCCCTGCTGTGCCTCTCCTGTTTAATCAGTTGCCTCACCCAACCTTTCCTTCTCTCAAACCAGAGTTTCTCCTCTCATATGTAACTCTAGAATTTTGCTATTTATATAACTGTTGATATGAACTTTTAACCTTTTCTTTTCTGTAACTTTTATCATGCAGATTACTAAATATGTTTTTGGAGTTTTTCTCCCTGGGCCTCAACTGAAAAGGGGTCTTGCATGAATCAGTCGAACCTTCATCAATAAAAAAATGCGAATACATAAATAAATAAATAAATAGAACTTGCTCTCCAGTGATACAAACCAGCCATCTTTAATAATGTGTTTATTTATTGTTTATTCATTTGGCTATTTAACTGTTTAAAATACTAAGCATTTTAGAAATTAAAACTGCATATCTGCAAGTTAAAATGCAGACCTAAACATATAAATGAAGTAAAAGGTATATTAACTGTTCAAATAAGTTAATAAATATAAAAACAGAAAAAGACCCTCTAAGACAATTTTGAAAGACCTTCCTAAATATGTGGCCCCTGAGGGAATGGAGGTAGCTGATTCCCAAGGACCAGAGTAAGATAAGCAAAATGCAATATGCCACAAGCAGATGAGTCCTTGGTATGGCTACCATCCTCTCATCTGACAGATTAAGGAGCCAAACCAAGGAAGATGGCAATAACAGCTCTTTCAAATTAGCAAGACCAAGGATCTGCAGGGCTTGGTGAGTAAAATCAAGGGTCTTGAGATAAACAGACCTGGCAGTAATGGGCAGCCAATGTGCCAGTTCCACAGTAGAAACATTATGTTGACTAATCATATGTTTCTTGTCAATGCTTTTATTTTCTCACTATTGTATGCTCAAAAACTTGTTGTTTCCTTATTATCATATGCTCAAAAGATTCATCACACTTTGAATACACACACACACACACACACACACACACACACACACACACACACACACACACACACATATATATATTACAGTAAAATTCCTGTTATCTGGGACTCAAGCAACCGGCACTCATAAACAACCGGCTTATGCCGGCAAATGAGCCAATCAAAAATCACAAAGCGGAGCCACTTCTACTCAATGCGGAACAGCCTGCTGTTCTGCATCATGTAGAAGTGGCTCCACTTTGTGATTTTTGATTGGCTCGTATGCCAGTATACAAGCCAATCCAAAATGGGAAAACAGAGCCTGTTCTGTTCAATGTGGAAAAGCGGGCTGTTCTGCATTGAGCAGAAGAGACTCCATTTTGCCATTTTTTTTGGCTCATATGCCGGTATATGAACCAAACAAAAATCTCAAAGGGGAGCCTCTTCTGTTCAATGTGGAACAGTGTGCTGTTCTGCATTGAACAGAAGGGGCTCTGCATTTTAATTTTTGATTGGCTCTTATAGCGGCATACGAGCCAAACAAAAATGGCAAAACGAAGCCTCTTCTGTTCAATGTGGAAGTAGCCCACTTATACAAGTCAATCAAAAATCGCAAAGCATATCTCAAGCAACCGAAACATACACTTAACCAGCATCTACCAAGCCCCATGGGTGCTGGTTAAGTGGTACTTTACTGTATGTTACTTTTTTTTTGTATCTTTTGGAGATTTTCATCCCATGTTGCCTCTGAAAGGGTATTTTCCACCCAATTGAAATTTGCTGGTCAACAAAAGCAATAAATAAAAAAATAATGTCTCAGAAAAAAGCCTTGTCATAAATTTTTTGCACCTTCCACTCTTAAGACAAATCCCCCATCAGTAAGTCTAAGGTAAAGCGAATCATGGTAGCCTAAGCAGAAGAAAACTATTACATGACTCACCATCTCAAAGTCAAGTAATGTCATATGCCGATAGAAGAAAAAAGCCTTTTCCAAAACTGAACCAGTTTCTAGGAATCTTTTTCCCAGTAGCATTGATTTCCAGGACAATAATCAAATGTTATTGAAGGAGAGTATCTATAACAGTTTTAGGGATAATGGTTAACATACATGAACACCTAATTTGGACCACACTGATGACAAACTATGCTCTGCTTCTAAAATAACAAATGTATATACTATGTGGACTTTCAAACCGCTGAGCACATTTAAATGTATGTCTTTTGTAAATAACTTGTACATGTATATAGCCTGTAAATAACCATATAATACTGTATAGCATAATTTCTATAATTAGGCAGTGCTATATTTCATTTTGAAACGTTCAGAAACTTTTTATCTAGTTATCCAGATATAATACTATACTCTTTGTTGCTACTTGCATTTACTGCTATGTATGTTCATTCAGCTTTGCTCTGTATTAATTGGTTTGTCTATTCAAACTTTGAGCCTCAGTCATGGATAAAAAAGGTTTTTGGAACAGCCCACCTATCCTGTTAATAAATATAGAAATGTAGGCAGCATTCTTAAGATGGAAATACAAGGTACTCCTGTCAGCTGGTTCATAGTCCTTAAGTGTGCGTCAGTCATCGAGAATCGCTCACAGGTTGTGGACCTAAAAATCCAATTCCAGTCTATTCCTAACACAAAATGAGGGAGTGGGGAAGAGGAAGATGGTAGTTGCACAAAGAAGCATCACCAAGTGTTTGCAGAGTTGAACTTTAATACACTTTCTAACATTCACTGAATGATAGACTCCAAAGGGAATCTCAGAATGGTAAAACTTTGCATGGACTACTGAGCGATAGAAAGGTATACCTAAATGCCATCAGTGGAAGATTGATAATGAATACCTGTCCCTCACAGGACTTACCTAAGTGACATCATATAAACCATAAAACAATGGTAGTGCCAAAATGGAGACTTCTAGCATCCCACACTCCAGCGGATAGCTGTAAGGGATGTTAATCCCAACACCACTTGCTGTGACTGACCCAGAAGGTAAGATGTAAACAAACTAAGTACAGTGCCTGAAAGATTACAGTGTGTTAATGGGTACTCATGCAAAATACCATAGACTACAGTGTCAAATGCATTCCAGGGGGACCAGGATTGAATGTAATTACTGGTCAGCATCAGGTGGTCATTTAGAGCATACCTCGCAACTGTCCAGATTTTCGCAAAATTCCAGATTTTTGCCTCATACTTTTGTTCTATTCCTCATAAATTTTTGGTTTTCTGGCAGATGCCTGGCATATTGTCACAGGGATGGAAATCAGAAAATAATGGCAGGCATTTGAGTTTCAGACTTCATACCCTTCAGAAAATTCATATTAATGGAAAGCCTACTATTCTATCAACTTTCTAAGTTTATAAGAGCAATATTTAAAAAAGTCCTTATTTCTGAGCTTCTGTCTCCCCAGTTTTTATGGCTTTTTCCAGATTTCTTGCTCTAAGATGTTGAGAGGTATGATTTAAAACCTGAATAAGTGTCATCTCAGTGAGGTACTTGCAGTTTAAGCTATACTGACATGGATCAAAGAATGTCAGAAGATGTAGGAATACATCTGCATATATTTATCCTTATCTTCTCAGCTATCTTATCTATAAAGGCAACATTAATGATAAGGTGATAGTTTAAAACAGGCCTAGATCCAAGAGCTGATTCTTGAGAAAGGAAGTCATGTAAGTCTCTTTTAATAAAAACAGAAAATAAACACACTCATTGATGACCGGACAATTTGAAAACTGCATGGAATTTGTGAATCAAGACAATATTTTATAAATCCCATTGGCCCATCCAGCCTGTTGTAGGTAGGCCACACAATGAAACTACATTCATAATCTCACTGAAGACAATATAACAAAAGTAAGTTCAGCAGAAGTCCAAGACATGATTATCAGACACACAGCACTATATCAAGGATACCTCTTGAAAGAAAGACTACCTAATCTTGTTAACCTTACCCTCAAAAATGTAACACCTTCACACTCAGAGGAGAAATATCTTTAAGCAACAAGACAGCTGGACTGGCCAGTTTACCCACAACTGGAAAAAGTGCTGCCTAAACATTTGAGCAACAGGAATTTTACAGGACACAGGACACATAAACAGTCTTCTTGTATGATATTTCCATTTGGAATGTTGGACAATGTTCATCCAAAATAAGTCTATCCTTGAACAGGCACATTGATCACTATTTCATGACTAAGACATGAAAGATAAGCATTAGATCTGGGATGTAGACAAGCTAGGGTGATACTACGTAGATTGTCCATCACTGCTGTACTGTAGGCTGTCATCAAGTCCAGAACCATTAGTGAACCCCCTCGCAGAGCTTATCCTCTGTGCTGGCTAATATGCTTCTATGGATATTACTCACACTACTACAACGGACCACCTCAGTATTTGGAAACAGCATGACAGGGAGCCCCATTGTGAAATAAATCAGATGTTGGTCAGTTCAGGTATCTGGCTGCATGACTAGAAATGAGCCAAATGATGGTCAGTCAACAGGGCTGGTTCCATCATTGGGTCTCTTGCTTACAACAAAGGTAGAACATTAAGTCCAAAGAATGTCACAGATTATGGCTCATTAAGTACAAAAATGTCACAATTTATGGATAACTACATAAGTGAAGTAGAAATACTCTCCAAAGACTGGGACATTTCACAACAAGTTCATTTGTCCATCAAGTTAGATGCTGCAGTCCTCCAACATTAACGATCTAGGGTGTTCATGAATTAGTTTAGTGAAGTCCAAGAAATTCAGTGGAAATGTACTCTAGTATCTAATACTTAAGGAGAAATTTAGAGTTCATACCTTCCCCAGAGGTACAATTCAAAGTATTTCAGATGAGACATTTCAAAGCTGGGTGTAAAACACATGACTATACCACCATCAATATGCCTTGCCTGGGACTGTGAATTACATGAAGATCAAAGGTCACTGACTCCACTAAGTGGGGTCCAAAATTAACATCCAGCCGGAACTCTGCAATAAATTTCAGAGCAACCATGCAGAGCAAGCCCATTTTATTCTGGATGGCCCCTGCATAATTTGTACTAACTCTGAAATGGCTGTGGTGGTACTAGCTTGTGTTTCCATAATATTCATGTACATACAAGGGGTGGAAACCACTGACACACCTACTACAGATGGAGGGCAGTAATCATGCCTTCAAAGAGCAAATACTAATGACTGGTCTGTAGAGGGAATTACACTATGTGTCTGTGGTCTACACAGGAGATCCATTGGTCACATTCCCTGTGTCCAACACACACAATGTGCTCCTTGACTTTGCCAGTTTATCACTGCTATCATCATCATCAGAAGTAGCTGATTTTCCAACATCAAGCAGTGGAAGTTCCACAGTGGTGCTGCTGGGTAGTGATTCACCTGTGAACACAACAAATAATAAATCCTAATGTAAGTCTACTGACCACCTTGAACATACTCACAATGCAGATCTAACACTACAGAGTTTTCCAACAGTCCAGGTAAGCTCTTTATTTAAATTCCTCCAGCTGAGGTAGCTGTCCTACCTCACATCCAGAGGGAGAAAACCACTCTTTTGTGAGACATAGCATTGACCTCTGTACCCCATATGTCCCTACAGTATCCAAAACATACATATCATTATTAACACGCATTAGGATGGGCAATGATCATTTAGCTGATGGAAGTATTTTCCATGTAAATACAGATATCTCCTGGAGCATCTCCTTTTGACATTCTGGGGCACATTGCAGCTCTGTTCTGATGTCTAGCATTACTTTTTCAGGCTGTGCAAATGTTAGGCCACCTCTGACAGAGACCAGAAAATCCTCCATCTCCATCAGACATTACTCAACTGGTGGCTCACCTCCTGTCAACTAACCTTCCCATGCAAGATGGTCAGCTTTTTTTTCAGCAACATGCATAATATCTGTGGTCCTTTGGCAGACCTGCTCACATATACTGTCCTGTCCTCCAACAACATTGATGCTTGTCACAGAATCTTTCAATGCACAATCTTGATAGTCCTGTTTGGTAGCATCCTGCTCAAAAAGCCATCAGCCATGAAACTGGAGGGCCTGCTTTATCAGCTCATTCTCAAAATCTGATTATTTTTTTCAGTTGGTTACATGGGTGTTCTTTTGCTGATCCTTAGCAGAAATAGTGTTGTGGGTATAGAAGACACCTGTGTCAGTATGGCAACTCATTACTTCACTGTATCTCTGATTGTTTGTATACCCACTAATAGTATAGCTCCTACACATAATGGACAATACATATACTATCCACAATGTCAATCCTACAAGCACTCCTGGCAGCATTTTACCCCCAGACAAAAACATTACAAATGTCACAAGAACATACTGACAACAATGTCCTCCTCTAATGGTAGGATCCACTGTATATGTACTGCATTCACCCCCAAAATGTGTGCTATCATGTCCTTTCTCATGACTATTCTATTGTCTTTAAGACCTACATTGTATAATTCCTGCTGGCTGTGCTTCTCATGATTTCTAATATCCCTTCTCTACAACACTCTCATAGGTTTCAAATGCTACTTTCTTTCATCCTGTGCAAGATCACACAGCTGCTGCCAAAAGTAATGTAGCATGTATTTCACAGCATGAATATTACATGTGCAAATAATAGTAGTGGCAAAACAAAGGTACTTAACTTAAGCAAATTATAATCTAACTCCTCTTCAAATTTTTGTTGACAGCACCTGTATCATCATTCCTAATTGAGGTTTAATGACCTCTTCTGTAGCACAATGAGGCTATTTATAGTCTATGACACTTTTAACATGCTGATTCAGTCCTCTAGGTGCAGTGATTTTGCAAATGAGGGCTCAATTCCTTAAAATCTCTGAATTGCTTAATCTGCACATTGCACGCATGTGAATAACATCTCGTCCAATCCTATATAATGCCATGCATATGCCTAACCACCAGCAGGCAGCATTGCACATCTGCTTCCAACAGTATAACACAAGGAATGTATATGTCAATCCTCACCTCATCTAAATGAAATTGAGTCATTGTAGTGTATGCTGTATTGGTGGCACATAAACTAAGCTGTGCTATACAGACACTGCTGCTATTTCTCACACCTCACAGTCAACTGTACCAACATGATATACCACTCAAAGAGCACACAATTGAGTTACACCATATTGCATGCCACATCACTAACTGGATCATGGTCAAGGATGCTAGATACCAACTATATTTCTCTGCTATTAATCAGCCAAGCATGTTTAGTGAAGAGAATAGACCTTGCAGTCCTTAGCAGTAGTGTGCAGAGCACAAGAAAAATTTTCTCCATTTCCTCCTTCAAGATCTCCTTCAATGTTTACTGCAGGAGGGTTATGAGAGCTCCCAGTGCAAAACTGAGGCATGAAACTCAGCTGGATGATTACAATAGATGGTGGAAGGATCTGTATCTCAGGATTTAAAGGCAGAAGAGAAAAAAGGGTGCTATTCTATGTAAACTGGGTTAAGAACAGTAACAAGCATTAAATATAAATAATTCTAGCTGGCTATTGGTCTCTTTTCACCCTCTTACTTGGGGAAATAGAAAAATGTATTCAAGTAAGTAGCAGAGTGCATGCCTGATTTAAAGAATAAATGAGGATTTCTAGTTGACTCCACAGAAATCTCATTTTAACTTCAATATAAGAGCTGGAAAAGTCCATTTCCAAGGAAATTATTACAAAGCTGGATTTTTTTCTAGTGCCCATCTACAGCAATGCAGTGTTTTAGGGACAATAGGACAGTAAGTATTTCACATGGAAAGTAAAATGCTGTGTTCGGTTACTATTAAAGGAACCCCCTGACAGCCAAATTCTGACTGGCTTAACTCACTCCACTTAACCAGCATGCCTCCAATGCGTCTAGGTGACTAGTAGCAGCTTGTGGGTTTGGAGCTGACAGTGGCCTGTTGCTCTTCTGATTTATAATCAATCAGTTATCCTTTAGTTGTTAACAATACAATTATTTTAATTTGTATTGTCTTGTGCCTAATCGTTACCCACTTTCCGTTGTCTTATTGCCAAGAATTCTCATTAGTATTACACTTCTGTGCTTTGAACTCTCTTTTTGTATTGTCATGCTATTCTTTGTGTTGTGGTTTGTATTGTAGTTCTTTCCTTTGAACTCCTGTCATTTGCATTTATAAGTACTTAACTGAATGGTGCCCTTACCCAGTAAACAGAAGTTAACTAAATTAATAAGGTTGCACTTTAGAGACACCAGTCAGTGTAACAAATCCTTAATCTCATGCAGCAGATGCAGTTTCACAGCAGTTACGTATTTGTTGTATGTAGTTCTGCTGATGAAATTCTTACCACAGTGAATAAATATACTTAAATTAACATTATGCATACAAAGTAAAGACAAATATTACAAAAGCCTACAAAATAAGTCTTTAGAGAAGCAGGGCTTTGGATGGTAAACAGAGCAGCAAAGAAGTGAAACCCATTAAGTATAAATCATAAACTGGCTGTTTGTTATTCATCATCCTGGGTGGTGATAGGACATCATCAGTCATGAAAGCCTCTGTACCAGCTATGTAACAGAACTGATAAATGGGAAGCTTTAGGTCAGGTCATTAAGAGTTCAGTGTCCTTTTCTTTTAGCAATACCAAACTAATGTAATATGTGGTTAAAAGCAGCTCTATCTGATGAACTTGGTAAATAGCTGAATTTTAGTTTGCTGACTTCATGATACACTGCTTTGTTATTACATTTTTATTTGCTTAGCCTTTTCATTTGTCCAGTCTGATTAAAATCTGCACTTCTTTCACCTCATATTCATTTATTTACATATTATTTATTTACATTTGTTTACTGGTAAAGTCCAGCTGGGTATAAAATAAGCAATTTTCAGCACATGCCTGAAGGAAGCTCCAAAACACAAATCGATGCACATCAATGGTGCATATTTTACATAGCTGTTCCACAGGATATTGACAAACGAAGACCATTAGATATAAATTAAAATGGTAGTATAATGATATGAACTGAATAGGTATTAAATTTCAGCAGCAATATAACATTGTGCTTTAGCTAACTTGTAGGTAAGTAAGTGATAAAAGAGTGCGATGGGGTTGTGAGATGTGAAGTAAGATGAAACGTTAGCTGGTTAGACAGTAATGTTACAATAATACAGTTAAAGGGGAAGTTGTTGGCAGGATTAGTACCACAGCAATAGTGTACAGAGTTAAACTGAGGCTGTCAAAGTAGGAATATGATGAGTCCCACCAACTCTCACCTTGGAAGTTCATTCATTATACGAGCTAACTGGATAGGTAGACTGATCTGAAAATTTTTCAGACAATGATTCCAGCATGAAGCAAAAGTAACACTAAGACGTGTGCCACTAAGTAAATAAACATTACAAAACAATGTCTGGCAAACTATTGTGAATTATGGACATCCCAGTTTCACTGTGACCCTTCTCCCGAGGTAATACTAAGTCTCCTGTGGGCTGTGTGGAGCAATGCCTGAGAGACATGAAATCTTTCATCCCAAGCATTTCATGGAATACACATCTAGCAGCAATGCACACTGCATCTCAATACAGGGCACACAGTACCTGCTGTTGTGAGAGTAATGCTCTCTTGTTCTATCTCGGCCCTGTTCTGGATGAAAGGAAATGGGCTCAATTTTATTAGAATCTCCTAACGAAAGAGTAGCCTTTCAGGCCATGAATTTGTCCCTACCAGACAAGTACTCTAATAATTACAAAACAACTATTTCTCACTGTTATCCATCAGATTTTAAGTCTTCAGTTTGCTATGCTACCTGTAGATAAGACCAAGTACTGTAATTGCACTATTATTGTATACAATGTCACTACCTGCTACTACTGTAAGAACTGTCTTCTAGAAGCATTGTTATACAAGATTATTGGTCTTGTCTCCCACTTGACCAATTTATTCTGTTCTAGTCTTTTTACCATTATGAATGTCTGTTACTGTTTTTTTCTTTATTGTATTATACAATTTTCTTTCTACTAACAAATTAGTTTACTAACAATGGAGCTTTTCTCCCCGGGCCTCTGCTGAAAAAGGGTTTCATGCCCAGTCAAACTCTCCCGGTAAACAAATGTAAAATAAATAAATAAACTACGAACTTAAAGCAAAATTTATACAGCACCTAAGACAATGCTGCCTCTGCCAATGTTTATCTCCAGGATAAAATATGCACATAATTTGAAGCAAATTATGTTATGCAACATGAAAAGCTACAATGTAAATGTATAGTTTTTTTTTTTGCACATGTATAATGGTGTGACTTTTATATGTGAGGGCTTACATGTCATCTTTTGTTCATGTATGTAGCACATATACTCTTACTATGTATTTCTGTTCCTATGTGCCATGCACAGCTTCTTTAGTATTGTTATTGTTATATTGTTATTGTTGTCACGTGCAGTTTTTCTACCTGAGCGTCTGCTGAAAAGAGGTTCTTCTCATGCTCATCTGGACAGAAGAGAAAGAGTAGAACTATAATTCCCTAGAGACTAATAAGAATAAGTCCTCACATCTATGTCAGATAATGATGGATAAGGGTAACAGGAGCTAAAGAGCACCCCTTTGAAAGAATGTCACTAATGTAAAACGTTAGATGTCGTTCTAAACAGTAAAGTAATGTAAAATAAAGAAAAACATCTGGTAATCCTTTTATGTTACTGATTGTGCACAGTCTGTTCCTTTGATTTTTAACTGTACTAAGGGAAATTTCACTGATCCTGCTAAGGGTGTTTGAAATTCTAAAGCTAGACCTTTTTCAGTTTTATTACAAAACTCACAACATTCTCCATGAAACAGTGCGCCTCATATGGCTTGCAGGTATGTGGCATATCACAGAGACAAGTAAAAAGTTGGAGAATGTTGGGAGAGGTAGCCCTCTTGTCCCCAGGTAAAATCGGAAGGATGGAAATGGAAGGTGGATGAGTACAGAATTAACCATGAATTACATATGAAGGAATACTTAAACTCCATGTCATATGAAAAGACAGAGAACAACTGCAACACCAAAGAAGGTCTAGCTTTAGAATGTCAAACACCCTTAGCAGTATCAGTGAGGTCAGATCCCTTAGTACAGTATTTTTTTTAAATTATTTTTACATTAAATATCTTTATTGTTTTAATGATTGGCATGAAAATGTAAAAATTTTACATTTGCAACATTCTTTAGAGGTACATATATTAGTGGTTTAGCAACTGTTATAATCCATCTATTTTCTTATGGGGAGTGTATTTCATGCTGAGTTTAAAGGCTTCTATGGATCGGATGCCTAAAATAGGAAAATAACAGCAGTTTATCCCAACTACTTCTTCTTCTTTCGGCTTTTCCCAGTTAGGGGTCGCCACAGCGGATCACCTGTCCGCTCATGATTGGCAGTGGAGTTTTACGGTGCCGAGTTGCCAGCCAAGCTCCCAACCTACCACAGAAGGCACACACATGCACACACTCACGCCTATGGTCAATTTAAAGTGTTCAATCCACCTGCAGCATGTCTTTGGGATGTGGGAGGAAACCGGAACACCCAGAGGAAGCCCACACAACCACAGGGAGGACATGCAGACTCCGCACAGAAGGCACCCTAGCCGAGGATTAAACTGGAGAACCTCTTGCTGTGAGGCAGCAACGCTAACCGCTGCACTACCATGGCTGCCCTCCCAACTACTGTTGTGTGCAATTCATGGTGACACAGCAATGTACTTGTGAGCATGACTTGTGGTTCAGCACTCCTGCTCCTTATGTGAGAAGAATGCGCTGCTCACAATACTTTTTGAGAACATATACAACTTTGAATATAATATATTCCGAGTAGCACCACTGAGCTTGGATCATGTTTCACTATACACAATTAAAATAATATGAACTATACACTATAATAATGTCAAACATATGAAACAGCTGTACACTCTTGGAGAATTTGTGAGAGGTAAATGCTAAGTGTCAGTGGTTATTTGGTGGAAAGTAATGGAGTCATGGATACTGTCCAAGTGGCACAGGTTTGAGTAGTGTACTACAGGATGAGATTGAGCAAACATTCACCAGTTCACGCATGCCATGGGGCGGGTGTCTGGTTATGACCTAGCTGCTAGCATCTGATAGGCTGAGACCAACATGAGTAGCCCTAACGTGTGTGTGTGTGGGGGGGGGGTGAATGTTGCCAAGAAGCATGCAGCATTCTCTCTGGTGGTTCTTAGCCTTTATATTTCATGTACAAATAGCACAGACATGAGCATAACAGGATATGCTTGGACATTTACTTTTTGTCCCTATCCATGACAAGGGACAAGTGTGCTAAACTGGGGGTGAATTTTTGATTATCTGTCCATTCATTGAAATTACTTTTAAATAGATTAAGAGAAGTACTTTGCTTTATGTTGAGTGGAAGACAGTTCCAGAGAAGAGGAATCATATGTGATACATACCTATCCCTCCAACATGTTCTGTTTATATTGCACAAGTGATTCATAGCAGGTGTTCATGCCACTGGTGGACTTGCAAATGCATGAAAGGTCTGACAGAAGAGATTCTCTGTATGCAAGGAAGAGGTCAATTCTCAGCAGCTTTTATGATGCAGAGAAGACAGACAAAGTTTTGAGATGGTCCAGAATTTTTTTTTAAATTTTTTTTTTTTATTTTTTATTTAGGTCCTTAATTTTCTTAGTGAGAAAGTGTTTTGGTCATTACAGCTGAAACAAGTTCTTGAACAAGTACATACCAAAAAGGGCATTATACCCAATGAATGGCATAATAAGTGCTGTGTACAGTGGAATGATTATATCCCTCAATCTGGATGATGCCATACCTTTAGATATCATCTGTGCTAAGAAAAAGGACTTCCTTACAATAGTGAATATGTGGTGATCAAATGGCAGTTTGTTGTCAACATAAACTCCCAGATCACTGAATACAGACTCAGGTTTCAAGGGTGTCATTGACGACAGGATAATTTTTCAGGGGTGTATTGTAAATGTGATAGTTGAAAAGGGAGTCATGCTTTGCATAGGATAAATCCATCCACAACCCCTTTTTCCTATTTTTTGGGCATGGGGTTAGGTTATCACTTCAACAGTGATAATACTCTAGAGCCAAGATTCATATCACTGGCTGGCTAGCTCTGCCACAGCTGTTCTTCCATACCAGACACTCACATTTACACTCAAATCTATGGCCAATTTAGAGTGTCCAATCCACGTACTGCATGTCTTTGAAATGTGGGAGGAAACCCAGAGGAACACAGGGAGAACATGCAGACTCTGCACAGAAGGCACCCCAGCCGAGAATTGAGCTGGGGAACCTCTTGCTGTGAGGCAACACTGCTATCTGCTGTGTAACTGTGCCACCCCTTGCCAAAGGATATGATAATACATTTCTTGACATTTAGTTTTACGCCATGCCAAAAGATATGATAATACATTTCTTAGCATTTAGTTTTGCTCCATGCCAAAGGATATGATAATACATTTCTTAGCATTTAGTTTTACTCCATGCCAAAGGATATGATAATACATTTTTTAGCATTTAGTTTTACTCCATGCCAAAGGATATGATAATACATTTCTTAGCATTTAGTTTTACTCCATGCCAAAGGATATGATAATACATAATACATTTCTTAGCATTTAGTTTTACTCCATGCCAAAGGATATGATAACACATTTCTTAGCATTTAGTTTTACTCCATGCGAAAGGATATGATAATACATTTCTTAGCATTTAGTTTTACTCCATGCCAAAGGATATGATAACACATTTCTTAGCATTTAGTTTTACTCCATGCCAAAGGATATGATAATACATTTCTTAGCATTTAGTTTTATTCCATGGTCTTGACACCAGCTGTTTGTTTGAGACAGGCCTCCTTGGCAGATGATGGTGTCTCCTGGGGAGTTTATGATGGCATCAAGTTTGCAGACATCTGAAAATCTGGTCAGCCACAAACCCTTAACATTAGCTTTGCCATCTGAGAAGTAATTGTCAAAGAGAAGTGTCCCAACAGCTGAATCCTGAAGTGCACTGATAGTCATTTGGAATAGGTAGAGCTGCCCACTTTTATTTCTTGGGTTTTATTTGTAAGCCAATTTGTTATCCAATGATTTACACAGAGATTTACATTTAGTTTGGTGAACTTGTCTATATTATCAGATGGTGTTGAATGCCTTGGAGGGACTGAATATGTGGTGTGTACTGCTTTGCCTTCATCCATTGCTAAAGTAACTTTTTCAAAGAAGTCACCAAGGTTAAGTAGGCAAGATCTGCCCTTCATGTGACTGATTTATGCTCTGATTTGACTGTGGTATAACTGATCCAGAGAGTTTGTATTGTATTGTATGCTGGGCATACATGCTTGAAGATGTATAAGTTTCCTAGTTTATGGAGGAGCAGTTGTTGAAGTCTCCTAGGAGAATGGTGTTTGGTTTAATACACAAGGACTCTAATTAGTTAAGAATAAGGTGAGAATTGAGACGATATGGGAGTCCTATAGCTAGCTATAATATGATAGGGGGTTTTGTTAATGATAAGTTGGATGCCAAGCGGTTCCCGGACATTATCTTGCCTAAAGAGTCTGGAAGTGAATTTTTTTTAAGAATATGACATGGCCACCTTTTGTGCCTTCATCTAACGAGGTGGGCCTGAATGTCGGATAGCATTGTTGGTTTTGATGATGTATATATCAGTTTTTGCTAGGGTAAGAAGTGCTTGTATGGAGTGGAGTTTAATGTTAACACTCCTAAAGTTAAGTAGCAATTTTTTAATGTTATATGGATTCTATTTTGTTATGCTAGAAGCTTTAGAAGACTGACATTGCCAAAAAAGCCACTGTGGGGTGGACAAATATTTAGACAATATATGAAAGCCTTGGGGTGGGTGCAGGGCAACCCTGGCAAAGCAGTTAGGACTGTTTACAATTTCATCCCTGGCTGATATATATTGCATCCCCACTGAATGACACCAGAATATATGCCAATTGTTGAAAATAATAATCTTTTGTTTGTTCATAGGTTCGTAGGGCTATTCTAGGCAAATGACCATCAGGGTCTTTAGAAGCCTAGTCATGCAACCCAGCCCAGTTTTGTCCCCAAGTACCTTGGACACATATATTGTGGGGTATGTTAATAAGGAGGTAGGTAAAATTTATGTGGGGGTTATGTTAGTTGGGGATTAATTTACTTATTGTCCACCTGTGTTCATCAGAGACATGGGGTTGAATTTGTGCTTTCCCATCCAGTGATCAAGTTTTTGTTTGAACAGGGTCAGGGATGAACGCTGCTTCATGTGGATGGGGAGCTTATTCCATAATGTGGGGATCCTTTCAGACACATAATGGTCTCTCCAGATATTCTATTTATGTTGCAGACAAAGTTCAGGTTCTTGGATCTAGGGTTTCTAGTGCTGTTTGTTTTGCAGATGTGCAGGAGATCATCAGAGCTGGATTTGAGGATGTCTTATATGCCAGGCATAGATTGCAACTCTCTCTCTGTAACTTGTAGGAGACCTAGTAGAGAGAAAGGGCCTTACGGCAATCTGTGTAGGACAGGGTATTTATACCATGAATTCTTTTTGTGGGAAACATCTGAGGATGTTCCAGGTCTTGCAAGTGCCTGGTTAGGTGCATGCCAAAGGAAGCACTATACTTAATGATGGGTCTGATAAGGGCTGCATAGAGTAGTACTATAACTTCTTTGGACCTGGATGCTATACCCTTGCTTATGAGTTGGTGATTTTCTTAATACCTTGGCTATGTGTTGGTTGAAGGCCAGATTACTGTCTACATATGTTTCTAGATCAGTAACTACTGGGCCAACTTTTAAGGGTGTTTTATTGATGGAGCAATTAGCTTGGGTGGATGATTTCCAAAGGGCACTATGATGCATTTCTTCGCATTGAGCTTTAATCCAGTCATTTGCTTGTCTTAGATCCTCTTGTAGGATGTTGGTTCCATGGGAGGAATCCATGCTAGATCCCAGTTTGCAGTCATCTGTGAACTTGGTGAACCAGAGGCCTTTGACATTAGCAATGACTTCCAAGAACTAGGTGCCAAACAGGAATGGGCCAAAATGGAGCCCTAGGTACTCCACTGGTGTCCAGTCTCCTGGTGGAGGTGGTCTCATTAATCCTGACTTCTTGGCTCCTATTTCTGAGCCAACCATCAATACAGTGTGTTATGTAGGGATTTATGCCTAGTTCTGAGAGTTTGTCAATAATACCTGAGTGAGGTGTTGTATCAAATGTCTTGACCATGTCAAGATAGGCAGTATGCACCATTTTCCCCTCATCCATAGCTTTGGAGACACTCTTCAAGAAGTCTAACAGATTGAGTAGGGAAGACCTTCCCTTAGCAAAGTCATATTAGACTTGTCAGTCTGATGGGTCTGGGTCAGTTGATGGTCCACCCCTATGAAGAGGGTTGACCATCTGCTGGGCATGTAACCAGTTTTGAGGTTGTAGTTGAAAAGTGCCTCAAGTGGTCCTGCTAGGTCATGTTTGAGGCTATTTAGGCAGTAACCAGAGATATTGTCAGGGTCTATTGAAGCAGTGTTTTTGACTTTAACAAGCACCACCAGGACCTGCTCCCTTTTGATAGCTGGTGGGATATGCTA
Source organism: Protopterus annectens (assembly GCF_019279795.1). Lineage (NCBI taxonomy): Eukaryota > Metazoa > Chordata > Ceratodontiformes > Protopteridae > Protopterus > Protopterus annectens. The sequence goes on from NC_056733.1 coordinate 1,459,206,239, forward strand.
CAAGAGATTTCTCTTGGGGTACTGGGAGGAGTGGGGGGGGGGGTGAGGTTAGAACTAAATTTATCAGCCAGTAGATTCACTATATCAGTGAAGGTTGTATCAGTTATGACCAGTACTGCACACTGATGAATGTTAACTTTTAAATTCCTAGCATAGCTAAAGAAGGCCTTATGATTGTCCTTAGCCTGGGAGGTTATATGACCTTTACTTGGCCTTGTTGGACTTTATCAGACCACTTAGTTTCTTGTTTAGTTGAATCAGAGAACTCTTGTCTCTATGAGAGCTGTTCTTTCTGATTTTGGCCATCACTTTTTTTTTTTGTTATATACCCTGTTAAGGTAAGGATTCCACCAGGTAGGTTTGTTTTTGGTGCTAGATTTTTGGTAGGTAGGGCAGCCTCAGTGCAACCATTTACATATTTATATGGGGTTTCTACGAATAATTCTACATAGCTACTTAGCTGTGTTCTATGAGTTTGGGGGAGCTGTGAATTTTGACAAAATACCTTTTAATAGGATAGAGTTTGCTTTAGAATAGTTCCTAACTGTTATGAGTTTAGTTAGGTTTTCTGGGTAGATTTTTATGTCAAAGGATTGTGGTATCATTCTTGGTGATGGTGGAATGCTGCTCAAGGCTATGCTCATACAAGCCTCAGATGCATATTCCGAGAGCTCCATTATGTCTGTCTTCATACAGTACAGGGATGTATGTCTCAAGTTATTTATACCCACATGTACTATCCCTGTGTTATATTTGGATTTGTGGTGTAAGGATTTGTGTGCTTGTGTAATGTGGCAAATCCTGGTGCCTGATAGGCAACTGGCTGAGACCCTCTTTTTGCACAGCCTGGTGAGTGGTGTATTGGGGTGTCTCACTATGGAGTTCATAGGTTCATAGGTAGGTACTAGGCTATCGGCCCAAGGGCCTAAGTAAGCCTAGCCAACAAGGTTCCCCGGCTTATGCCACCCAAAAAAGTTATTTTCCTGTGCCCCTGTTGAGCAGAGCCACAGAAGTGATCCCCGGGTGTATTTCCTATTTCCCATCCACTCATCAAGATTTTTCTTGAAGAGTGCTAATGAGGAACTTTGCTTGATATAAATGGGTAGCCTGTTCCAGAGTATGGGAAGTCTTTGTGGAGTGGGAAAACTGTTGTTGTGCGCCATTCAGTGGGCACAAAGCCTGACGTGAGGCTTTGATTGAACATGGTGCTTAGGTGGGGAGCCTTGTAAAATGCAGCCTGTGATATTGTTTTTGGCTTTAGAGAAGTACAGCTTTTATCTGCATAGTTGTGATTACAGGGACTCTGCATTCTTCCTGTATAGATATGGTCCCTTTAGTGGGTGAGAGGGGGGTAAAGTTAGCACTGAACCTATCTGCCATGATGTTAGCAATATCACTTGGTTCTGTAATTTTCGTGCCGTTGTGCCGTAACTCAGAGCAGATCTGGGTATTGCCATTGAGATTTTTGAAATAGCTATAGAAGGCTTTGTGGTTGTCCCTAGAATCAGTGGCAATTTTGCTTTCGTAGCTAGCTTTGGAGGATCTTATAAGGGATCTCAGCTTCTTACTGAGGCTGACAAGGAAGCTCCTTCACTCATGGGATTTTACTCTCTTTTGCAACAGTTTCTTCCTTCTGTTGTATAGTTTGTTTATGGCAGGGGATCACTAGATTGGCTTCCTTTATTTTGGAGAATAGCATCTTGGTTCTGTTTTGGATAGCATGATCCATGCACTTGTGTAAGTGCTTATAGAGTACATTTGTGTATGATTCAACAGTTGTAACTGTATTGTCCATCTGCATGGGTGTCATGAAGTTCGCACTTCTGTCTTAAGAAGCATGACGTTGGCTTTGGAGAAATTGTTTAGGGATGGGGCGGAATGTGGATATCAAGGGTGATTAGCTTATGGTCATATCTAACCAACGAGGAGTTACCTATGACTCTCTCTCTCTCTCTCTCTCTCTCTATATATATATATATATATAAATATATGTGTGTGTGTGTGTGTGTGTGTGTATGTGTGTGTGTGTGTGTGTGTGTGTGTGTGTGTATGTGTGTGTGTGTGTGTGTGTGTGTGTGTGTGTGTGTGTGTGTGTGTGTGTGTGTGTGTGTGTGTGTGTGTGTGTGTGTGTGTGTGTGTGTGTGTGTGTGTGTGTGTGTGTGTGTGTGTGTGCGTGTGTGTGTGTGGTGTGTTGGATTGCGGTTTTCATTATGGGCCTTTGGATTGAGTCAGTGTGACCCTTAGATGTATGTTTCATTGTAGATGCCATCTGTAAGGTTGTTGAGGGTACTTGTTTTCCTAGGTTACTGTTAAGAGGCCTTTGTGGTTTAGGTAAGTTAGTTTTAAGAGCTTCAGCAAATGAAAGTCTATGTGTTTGGTGTGAGCTCTGTGTGTTTTATATCTTGTGGTGTTATCTGGTAGTGACAACCTGCATGTTACTTGTCATGAATTTGCATGAGAGCATTGCCTCAAATAACATAGTATAATTACATCTCTCACACACACTGTGTCCACTGGTTTTAGTAAATGGTTGTCAGTAAACATGAGCAATTGCTACGTTGTCTCAAGGAGCCATTTCAATTCGATTGGTTACAGAAATAGTTAGAAAGCTCAGATCCATAGTTCATGGTGCTTCCTAATGTGGGCTGTATGGGGAGTTGTGCCTGTGAGGTTTGGAGTTGATTTACGGGAGGTGCAATCTGTCTAAAATAAAACAAGCAATCAAAGTCTACACATGAAGAGCAACATGCAGCCTAGCACAAACCAGAGTCTATTTGCACAACTACTGACTAAAGTACAATATTAATTGGGGAAGAAGATTGTATAGAGAAGGTTAAGGCTTGAAATGCACGTGTATGTACAGTCCAGTGTGCTGTGTCACTGCACAATGGGTACTGTTGAGCTAAAACACCATAAATATTAATAATTATAATACCGAAAATAAGCAACCAAAAGGGAAATAGAATAAATCAACCAATAGCAAGACACTTGAGTTTAACCTCAGTAGCAAGTAATGGCCACAACTAGCCTGAAAACCTTCTTCTGCAACCAGAAGGAATAGGAAAATTAATTTCAATAAAACCTCACTAGTTTAACCACTCACTGGGTTAGCCAAAAATAACAAACAGTGGTGATTCACCTATTGGCTACTACCTGGCTACTACTAATGCTAGTCTCACTGCAGCTACACTTAGCTAGGAGTCAATGTTCCTTTGCTCCTTCTCTCACCAGAAACAAATCAGTAGAATTAATCCCAACCTGGTCCATGACAAGAAGGGGACAGGTTCTTTAGTAATCAGCAGTCTCATGCCAAATGTTCTGTGATTCTATAGGCTTTCTGCAGCTTTGTTCTGGTAGATGGTCTGGATAACACATACTGCAGCTCAGTGCAAGAGTGCAAAGCTGCACAATGACCACAAACCAGACTAGTTTGGGAAGTCCCATACACAGTGCCAAATCAGAGACAGTCATAAATGAATGTCTCCATGTTGCTTCTCTCACCAGGAGCAAAACAGTAGCACTAATCCTGAGCTGGCTCCTAAGAAGCAGTTTTCCACTGTTTGTTAGTCTCTAGGAAGGCTTGAAAAATAATGTTCCTGCACTTCTTCTCTCACTGTGAACACAACAGAAACACTAGTCTCAAGCTAATTCCTGAGATATGGTTTGTAGCCTACCAGCTATTGATAGGTTTGCCCAGATGTTTGTTATTTAGGAGTCATACTCTTCATATTTCAATGTGCATTCAACAGTGGGAAAATAGGAAAGGGAGTGTAACTGAAGTTTTATCAGTATAAAGGAAGTGATTTCCAAGTCTGAACTTCTAATGCTCACTAGTGTAAACAGATGAGACTGGGAGGAGCTTTCAAAGTCAACTGTACAAAAGGGGCAGATGACTCAAGAGCCACTGAAAGGGTGAGTAGGTGGGAAACCTAGTCTCCAAACAGCAGCAGAGATTAAGCAATTAAAACATTTTCCTTTTCTACTAACTTTAAATAATAAATGCTGCTTCTTTGCTCCTACCACAGATCCCTTAGCCTTAATCTCTTTGCAGTCAGAGCAGAGAACTGAAAATACATATTTCCAAAAAACTCGCCCTAAATACTTGCTTTTAAAATTCCAGGATAAAAAAAAAACTAATTTAAAATACAACAAATGTAAAGTAAAACAAATTTAAACTAAAAATTGTAATAAATAATAGTAAAATAATGTAAACAATGCAAAATTACATATCTTAAATGTAGAATTCCGAAGTAGTATCACAACAACAGCAGGTAAGTGGCAGCTACAAAACATTAAAATATGTGGTACTAAACAAGGAAAGGCAGCAAATAATTGGGTCAGTGGGTAGGCTTGATGCTCAAGTTGGTAATGGACCTAAAAATAAAAGTGTATTGTCTATAAGTTGTGGAATAGGTTTACAGCATAGACCCACAAAATGTTTCTTATAACAAAATTAGAGCATTACATCCATTTAAAATTCATATGTTGCTCAGCTTGGAAGAATGCCATTAACATTCTATTCCACAAAACAGAATTAACACACACACACACACACACACACACACACACACACACACACACACACACACACACAGACACACACACATACACACACACACACACACACACACACACACACACACACACACACACACACACACACACACACACACACACACACACACACACCATATAAATCCACCTCCTGAGTTATCCAAGAGTACATAACATCCTTTACTCTATAAAACATGGCTCTAGAAGCAAGCATCCAACATGACACAGAAACTGCTTCCAGATTTTACCTAACGGCCAAGAGGCAAGCTCAGCCTACAAGTTTGCTCATTCCATCTTTCTAGATATTTTCAAGGCCTTTAATACAACTCAACAGTAACCCATGACTGGGTGTGGGTATCACAGGATTAATCCATTGTTGGCATGGTTTAATCACTAGGGTAAAGCCAGAGGGATTAAACAAAGCCAACCATGGGTTAATTCTGTGATACCCACACCCAGTCATGGGTTATTGTTATTATACAATGACATTACTTAAGAAAGCAATTACTTACCTTTCTTAAATAATGTCTTTGTATAATGGTGTTCTAGTGTTCCTCTGCATTTTCTGATGTCCTTTGCATGCATATCGGACTTATATTCCGACACTTGCACAGTTCATCAGTGCTGTTCAGGAAAACCACAGAGAAAAAGAGAATCTCCATTACTGTTTTTTTTAATGGTCTTAATGTACGAAAGCTATACAAAGCCCAACATAACAGGGAGGGGGAGAAAAGTCCAAAACTAGGGACATTTATTGCTCTTATAAACGTAGATAGTTACTGGGATAGGAGGTTTTTTGTTAGTGTCCATTTTCTGAAGGATATGAAGCTTAATCCTTAAATGTTTGTCATCACTTAATGAATTCAATATGCAGTGGTTTGCCAGAAAACTACATTTTTCATGAGGAAAAGATCAAAACTGTAAAGCAAAAATCTGGACATTCTGTGAAAATCTGGACAGTTGAAAGGTACATGAGTCGGTGGAGACTTTAGGAGGGACAGCACAGAAATACAAGGAAAAATATGTATGTTTCTGTTTCTTTTGTTTTGCAGAACCTACCTGATTTTTCTTGCATTTTGTTCTGCCCTCTAAGCATATGTTAACAGAAAAGTCTGGCCATTCAATGGTACTTCAGCGGACACACTTTTTTCTATTAGTTCATGCTCGATTTACAATGGGCATACTGATTAGGTTGTCCAATCAGTATGTGGTGGTTTTGAGTGTCAATGAGCTGTTATTGTATAACTGCAACACATTTATACTGTGTCTCATTTACTGTGGGGTCTTCTTCCTCAAACAATATAGTGGCTTTGGAAGAACATTTACTGATGTGAGGGCGATGCCCTCTCATTCCCCTTGGATGTTCATTTGGAAGTACCCCAAAGTTCAGCCCTCAAGCTTCTCCTGTTTACCATTCTTTGCTAATTACATGGTCTCCTACTCCACATCAACCAAATGTAGTGATGATTCCACATTATCAAGTACTGCCACTAATCTTTTGATATCTCTTCAAAGATGAAGTCTATAGTTAACTAAATTTGACCACCAACTTAATTCTTCAAAGATAAAAGTTGCACTCTGCTCTAGCAGGCAGCATGATTTGAACTCACCCAAAATTCATATTCTAAGGATGGCAGTCCTCCTGAGGTAGGTATCTTCAAAAAATTATTAGTTATGCCAGAGCACAGATTTGGCCTCCCTTTTAAATTTATCAAGCTTCATAGCAAATTATATATATATATATATATATATATATATATATATATATATATATATATACACACACACACACACACACACACACACACATACATATTGTATATATATATATATATATATATATATATATATATATATATATATACACACACACATATATATTCATTAGAAATGTGGAAGAAGTAATTGCAGCCTTTGGGTTTATATTTAACTTCGCACAATCATTGTCTAATTACAGAAAAAAAATAGAATTAATAAAAACTTTAGCTTGCTTTGATCAATAATCACTAGTGAAATAACCAAGCAGCCAAGCAATATGATGATGCATTAGTTTTAACAGAATGACAATGAAGGATTTAGGTAAATTCTAAAGTGTGGACAGGTATTGTGTACAAAGATTCTACATTTCCAGTTTTAGCTATTTTCAGTAAGATCATATGAATGCAAAAGTTGGACAGTGAAGAAATGAGATAGGAAAAAATTGGCAAAGAGTGCCTACACCACATTCCACGCATACTCACACTAAATTTCATACACTGATGTACTTAAAATTTATTGCCCAAAGTGGGATGGACAAGTATGCGCAAGGTCTAGCATAAACTAAGCTCTGTAACACCAGTTAGTGGCAACACATTTGAGAGTTCTAAGAAACAGCACATCCTAAACACGTTATACCAAAACAAACTTCATATATAGTAGAAATGTATTAGTTACTGGTGATTCCATAGTTAGGAACACAGATTCTACGCCAGCAAGGTTAGACAAAAATAGGCTGATAGTGAGCTATTTTAAATGGCACTAACAAATTCAGAAGGAAGCAAAAATGACTTTATTCACCCTAGCATCTTGACATACTGCCTTCTAAGGGTGTACTAACAATTCAGTTACAAACATAAAACACTTTCTTGGGTGGCGTAAGCCAGGGAACCTTGTTGGCTAGGCTTGCATAGGCCCTTGGGCCGATAGCCTAGTACCTACCTATGAACCTATTAACCTATGAACATTCCTTATTTAAAAAAAAATAATTAGTCCATTAACAATGTAAAGACAAAATACCATTAAATTAAATATTGCCAGTTAACCATTGTGTTTTAACCGAGAATCTGTCTTAAAGTATGTTTTTCAAGATAAATTATTTTTTGCTCAAAGAAACTTCATTATTCCTTTTTTTCCAATAGTCAGTAATTAAAATAATACAATTATAATAGTAGCTTAAAATAAAAAAACAAATAAAATATTCAAACTATATATGTGTGTGTGTGTGTGTGTGTGTGTGTGTGTGTGTGTGTGTGTGTGTGTGTGTGTGTGTGTGTGTGTGTGTGTGTGGGTGGGTGGGTGTGTGTGTGTGTGTGTGTGTGTGTGTGAGTGTATATATATATATATATATATATATATATATATATATATATATATATATACAGCTATACACACAGTGGATATAAAACTTTTACACACCTCCTGTTAAAATGCCACAATAAATAATTTCAAAACTTTTCCCACCTTTAATGTGACCTATAACCTGTACAATTCAATTGAAAAACAAACAAATCTGTTAGGGGAAAAAATATAAAAAATAAAAAACGTACAATATGCTGGTTGCATAAGTGTGCACACCCTTAAACTAATACTTTGTTGTGTGTGCACACCCTTAAACTAATATTTTCTTGAAGCACCTTTTGATTTAATTACAGCATTCAGTCTTTTTGACTACACACCTGCCATCAATTAAAGAGACTGTTTAACCCCAAATAAAGTTCAGCTGTCCTATTGGGATTTTCTTGAAATTCACTCAATTGCCTGCTATAGCAAAAGCCATGGTTTGCAGAGAGCTTACAAAGCATCAAAGGGATCTCATTGTTGAAAGGTATCAGTCAGGAGAAGGGTACAAAAATATTTCCACAGCATTGGTTATACCACAAACCACAGTGAAGACAGTCATTAAAAAGTGGAAAAAATATGGGAAAACTGGACGTCCCTCCAAAACTGATGAAAAGACAAGACATAAACTGGTCAGGGAGGCTGCCAAGAGACCTATAGCAACCCTGAAGGACCTTCAGGAATTTCTGGCAAGTACTGGTTGTTTACTACATGTGACAACAATCTCCCATATCCTCCAAATGTCTGGACTATGGGGTAGGGATGCAAGACAGAAGCCTTTCCTTACACAGAAAAACATCCAGGCCCAGATAAAAATTGCAAAACAATACATCAAGTCTCCCAAAAGCATGTGGGAAAATGTGTTATGGTCTGATGAGACCAAGGTTGAACAATTCCAAAAGGTATGTTTGGTGCAAAAACAACACTTCGCATCATCAAAAGAAGACCATCACTACGGTGAAGCATGGTGGTGGCAGTATCATGCTTTGGGGTTACTTTTCTTCAGCTGGAACTGGGGCTTTATCAAAGTGGAGGGAATTATGAACATTTCCATATACCAGTCACTTTTGGCCCAAAACCTTCAGGTGTCTGCTAGAAAGCTGAAGATGAAAAGGAATTTCACCTTTCAATGCTACAATGACCCCAAGCATAGCACCCACCAAGAGGAGAAAACGCTGAGAGAAGAAAGGAGCCAGTTTTGAGATTTTAAGTATTTTTCTTCAGATTATTTGTTAAGATTTCTGCATTGCCGCCTACTTTTTGGCGTTTTCCAGCTAGCTAAACTTGATATCTGTATTAGGAACTGTATTTAGAACACATCTAGAGCCGTTTACTGCATTTCCTGTGTTGCACTTATTTTAAAATTGTTTTTTTTCTTAAAACTTGCATTTTACCTGTCTCTGGCCTAGCACTCAAGTGTGGGGTCATTTATTGCACTGTTCTAACTTGTTGCTACTTGTGTATCTCTGCTATCTTTAAACAAAACAACCCCCCCCCCAAAAAATTTTGCTTTTTTCCCACTTTCTGTAATTAAAAAAAATTTCAGTTACAGATTTGCTGTTCTGAACTGTTTGTAAGTATCTTGGAGGCCATTGCTTGCTCGGGCTAAAGGGAAGTCTCTGTGTTCATCAGTGGCAGTGGTAAACACTGAACAGCCTGCCTGCCCCTGTGGGAGTGGTTACTGCATAGAAACTGTAGTTTTATTGGCCATTTTGGGTCAACTCCAAACTCCTTGATCCCCCTCTCTTAAAACCTGATTGCCTCGTGGTTTTGGCATCTTTTCAGACTTGTTGGCTGTTGGTGAAGCACCCACCAAGAGGAGAAAATGCTGAGAGAAGAAAGGAGCCACTTTTGAGATTTTAAGTATTTTTCTTCAGATTATCTGTTAAGATTTCTGCATTGCTGCCCACTTTTTGTCGTTTTCCAGCTTGCTAAACTTAACATCTGTATTAGGAACTGTATTTAGAACACATCTAGAGCCTGTTTACTGCATTTCCTGTGTTGCACTTATTTTAAAATCATTTTTTTCTTAAAACTTGCATTTTACCTGTCTCTGGCCTAGCACTCAAGTGTGGGGTCATTTATTGCACTGTTCTAACTTGTTGCTACTTGTGTATCTCTGCTATCTTTAAACAAAACAAAAAAAACAAAAAAATCTTGCTTTTTTCCCACTTTCTGAAATTTAAAAAAATTTTCAGTTACAGATTTGCTGTTCTGAACTGTTTGTAAGTATCTTGGAGGCCATTGCTTGCTTGGGCTAAAGGGAAGTCTCTGTGTTCATCAGTGGCAGTGGTAAACACTGAACAGCCTGCCTGCCCCTGTGGGAGTGGTTACTGCCTAGAAACTGTAGTTTTATTGGCCATTTTGGGTCAATTCCAAACTCCTTGATCCCTCTCTCTTAAAACCCTCTTTTGCGCGTTTTTGCGCATAGCGCAGCATCGGGCAGCGCCGCTTAATCAGGTTTAAACTATTCCAGGCTCCACAAAGTCTGCTCTTCACTTTTTCCCTTAGAACTGTTCCAAATCTCAAAGTAAGCACTCTATTTTCCTTCTAAAACCCAGCAGTAGCTAGGATAAGTGTCTTACAATTAAGCACTAATAAACTAAAGCACTACACCCTCTTATACTCCCTTTAAGTACTTGGCCCCCTATTGGTCCTTTTTGATCAAGGCAAAAAGTAATTCCTTATACTATTCTGGCATGTCCAAAAGTCAGTTTCAGGTTTACTCTCCAGTCCAGCTGGTGAATATGGGAATCTTGAGGCAATGTTACAACTGCCTTATGTACACAGACCACCCTCTCCTCTTCCCAACAAGCTCAAATATATGTGAGAAATGCAACTATATAGCCAAACTGGAGGCTGAGCTCTCTCAACATAGTACTGGCACGGTCAGTCTGGAGGAGAGGGTAATCACACACACACCACAAATCCAGTCTCACCTAGACCTATCGCAACAGCAAACCAAACACATAAACACACAAAAACATACTTGGAGGCTATAAATAAAAATCTGCCCAAGCAACAGAGACCTCCAAAGTAGACATCCAAGCAACTGCTACCCCACAACAATACCCATGTATCACATAGTTCACAAAGTCAGTGTGCCACACAGTCACAGCCCTTAAGGCTAAACAACATAGGTGATTCTATTGTCAGACACACTGACGTCCCTCTCACCAGGCTGAACAAGGAGAAGGTCACTGTAAGCTGCCTGTCGGGTGCCAGGATCCGCCACATAACACAAGCACTCAGGTCACTCCAAAGCAAGTACAAATATGACTCCGTCATTGTCCATGCTGGTGTGAATGACCTGAGATGTACCTCCCTGGATTACATGAAAAGAGACATAGAGGAGCTCTCTGATCATGTGGCCCTGGCCGGTATGACCCTGACCTTGAGTAGCATCTTACCCTCACTGAGAATGATACCACAGTATAAAGACAAAATGATCAATTTCAACAACTGGCTAAAGTATTGGTGTCAGTCAAAGGGGATCCAGTGTCTGTCAGCCTGGGATGACATGCTTGACAAGCCACGTTGCTTCACTAGGGACGGCTTGCACCTGTCACCCCTGGGTTTTCGAATACTGTCCAAGGCTCTTGCCACCCCCATAGTGCCTTTTTTAGGCAAGGCTCAAAAGACAAACCCACCTCCTTAGACAACACAAGGAAAAAGAAACTAAGGGTAATGCTGCTCAACGCCAGAAGTCTAAACCTCAAGATGCACGCACTCAAGCTCTCCTCAATATGGAGAATATCGATATCTGTGCAGTAACAGAAACCTGGTTCAAGGTTCCCAAGAGCACCCCAGCACTACCAGGCTATACCTCATACCATGCTTTTCGGCCCCAAAACTCGGACTGAACCACAAGAGGAGGGGGAGTATCCATATTCATCAAAGATACCCACACCTCCAGGTTAGTGGCACTGCACGAAGCATTTGAGACCATCCATGTGCAACTAACAGTGGGCAAAACTGCCTTCCAGTTTGTAGCCTGCTACAGACCACCTTCCCAAACTCAGGAACCCCACTCGGCTTTCCTGAAGACACTGGAGAATATGAAGGTCTCTCCAAACACCATTATATTAGGTGACTTTAACTACCCAAACATAGACCAGGAGCACTACTCAAGCCCCAACACCCTAGTCCAATGGTTCCTAGAATTTATAAACTCAAATGCTATGGAACAACTGGTCACCACTCCCATAAGAGGGGATAACATATTGGACCTGATCATCACCAACATGTGGACTCTATGTTCCGTACCAGAGGTATACCCCTCATTGGTAAGATATGACCATAAATTAATCACTATGGACATCCATATCCCGTCCCCACCCTCAGCAAAGGAAATCACGGTCAAAACCTTCTCAAAAGCAAACGTCTCACTTCTCAAAACCGAGGTGGAATCCTTCAAAGCCCCGGGACCAGTGGAAAATACGGCCCAAACCGCAGAATCCTTTACAAATGCATTCTATGGATACCTACAGGAATGCATGGATCGTGCTATCCCAAATAAAACCAAGACACACTCCTCCAAAGGTAGGAGACCTGTCTGGTGGATCCCAGCCATAAATAAGCTGTACAACAGAAGGAGGAAGCTACTACATGATAGAGCAAAATCCCTGAAAGGGAAGGCAACTCTGATCAGTACTAGCAAGAAACTACGATCCCTCATAAAATCATCTAAGGCTAGCTTTGAAAGAAAAATTGCACAAGACGTTAAAGATAATCACAAGTCTTTCTTTAGTTATGTCAGAAACCTGGGTGGAAACTCCTAGATATACTGAGTTAGTGCAAAATGACAAAAAATACACTGAACCCACAGACATTGCCAACATCCTAGCAGACGGGTTCAGTGCAAACCCCCCCCCCCCAAATGAGCAAATGACTGTCCCAACAGAGTGTAGCCTCCCTGACATCACAGATGCACAGGTGAGAGCTGCCCTCTCCAAAGCAAAAAACACAGCATCAATGGGACCGGATGGTGTCTTGGGCTGCGTTTTACATGAGCTCCAAGAAGAACTGAACCCTCACTTAAAATCACTGTTCAGTCTCAGCCTTACAACAGGATATATACCCGAAGAATGGCGTACAGCAACAGTGGTCCCACTCCATAAAGGTGGTGCCACAACGGACCCCGGAAACTATTGCCCTATAAGCCTAACTAGCCTGGTCTGCAAAGCTATGGAGCGTATCATAATGGAACTCATAAACAAAGACATTGGGAACCTCCAAACACTGGATCCTACCCAATTCGGCTTTGTTAAGGGCAGATCTTGCCTCTTGAACCTGGTTAATTTCTTTGAAACAGTCACCAAGGCCATAGACGAAGGGAAGGTAGTCCACACAGCCTACCTTGACCTTGCAAAAGCCTTCGACACAATACCCCACTCGGGCATCATAAATAAGCTCACCAGCTTAAATATAAACCCCTATGTCACAAGATGGGTTGCAAACTGGCTTAGGGATAGAACCCACATGGTCAGAATTGCAGGTGCCATGTCAGACTCTAAACCAGTTACAAGTGGCATCCCACAAGGCTCAATCCTGGGACCTCTCTTGTTCGGTATATATTTCTCTGAGGTACAGGCTAACACAAGAGGACTATGGCTGACAAAGTTTGCAGATGACTGCAAACTGGGGGGCCATAATCGACTCACTGGCTGACACAAGCATCCTCCAAGAAGGTCTCACAGAGATGGATAACTGGTGCCAGAGCCATGGCCTAAAGCTAAATGCCAAAAAGTGCATAGTCATCCCCTTTGGGAAAAACAAAGTGCCCACAAATTACCACATAGGTGGTAATTCATTAAGTATGGAAGAAGTAATTAGGGATTTGGGGACCCAAGTAGATTGCAATCTCTCCTTTGACAATCACATTGCCAAGGTGGTTAGAAAGATATTCTATATAGCCCACCTTATCACGAAGGGGTTCACATCTAGATCAAGAGAGGTCATTGTGCCCCTCTACTCATCACTCATCAGGCCCATAATTGAATACAATGCCCCATTTGGGATGTACCTTACCCAACACCTGCTACATCTAGAAAGACCCCAAACGTACCTCACCAAGAGGATCAAGGGACTCAAACAGATGCCCTACGCAGTTAGGCTAAAGAAACTCCACCTCTACTCAGTTGCTTACCGCCTACTCAGAGGCGATCTGTGCCTGACGTGTAAAGCCATGTCCAACCCAGAATTAATGGACATGCTCCACCTCAAGAAATCCAAATCCATCAGAATTACATGCTCCAGTGACTTAAACCTCAGCATAGAAATAAATAGAACATGCTGGAGGGACAGATTCATATCCCAGAGGCTCCCCTCACTCTGGAACAAAATCCCAATCCATGTCAGACAGAGCCCCTCAATGACCCTCTTCAAGAAGAATCTTGACGTTTGGATGGGAGATCGTAAATTTACCCCTGGGATCTCTTCTGTGTCACTGCTAGACAGAGCCACTGTAAACTAACCTTAAATGGGCTATCTTCTGCGACCTACTATACAGAGGCACAGTCAACTAATCTAAGAAGGGTGGTGAAAGCCAAACACACTCTGGCTAGGCTTGTAAATGCCCTAGGGCAGATAGCCTAGTATCAACCTATGAACCTATGAACCTATACATCCAAATCAACAAAAGAATGGCTTCACCAGAAGAAAATTAAAGTTTTGGAATGCCCAGCCAGAGCCCAGACCTAAATCCAATAGAAAACCTGTGGGGTGACCTGAAGAGGGCTGTGCACAAGTGATGCCCCTGCAATCTGACAGATTTTGGAGTGCTTTTGCAAGGAAGAGTGAGCAAATATTGTCAAGTCAAGATGTGACATGCTGATAGACTCCTACCCAAGAAGACTGAATGCTGTAGTTAAATCAAACGTTGCAACCAGCATATTTTATTTATTTTTTATATTTTTTCCCCTAACAGATTTGTTTGTTTTTCAACTGAATTGTACAAGTTATAGGACACATTAAAGGTGAGAATATTTGGAAATTATTTATTGTGGTCTCATTTTTTTAATCACGAAAACCTGGCATTTTAACATGGGCGTGTAAACCTTTTATATCCACTGTGTATATATATATATATATATATATATATATATATATATATCTGTGTATATATATATATATATATATATATATCTATATATATATACATATATCTGTATATATATATATATATATATATATATATATATATATATATATATATATCTGTATATATATATATATATATATATATATATCTGTATATATATATATATATATATATATATCTGTATATATATATATCTGTATATATATATATATATATATATATATCTGTATATATATATATATATATATATATATATATATATATATATATATATATCTGTATATATATATATATATATATATATATATATATATATACACACACACATATACATATATGGATCACTATAACTTCGCCGGCAGTTCAAATCTCCGAAAACTATATGGCTGAGACCATATCTCTGATGATTTGAATTGCCGAAAAAGTGATAAAAACACAGAACAACTTACCCGTACATTTTTGAAGGGGGAAAGCCCCCCTGCACCCCCACACCCCCTACAACTTAAATATACCAACTCCTTGATTGCACTACAGTGAGTAAAATGGCAAATCCCAGGTTTTGCACTGTACAGCAATCCCAAAACACAATTGTTGGCAATTCAAATCTTCGGCGATATGGTCTTCGAAGATTTGACAATGTGATGGGGAGCCACACACACACACACACACACACACACACACACACACACACACACACACACACACACACACACACACACACACACACACATATATATATATATATATATATATATATATATATATATATATACATATACATGCCTTAGAACAATAAACTCCAAAATTAAGTTCTTCTTAATCTTTTCTTTAAACTTTTCTTTAAAAAATGGAGGCAGATTTCTGTTGATAAAAGCTGATACCCGAAAACACTTTCAACCAAGAATTATTAACAAATGGCTTAGGATGAATCATAGAGGAAAACAGTTTTTAGTACTTAATAAATACGCACCTATCCAGGCATGTCTAAGGGTCAGCTCCCGGTGTTTTCACCTGTCTACCTGATGAATCTGGGCATCTTGGGACAATGCAGCAATTGCCTCATGTACACAGACAACCCTCTCCTCCTACCACCCAACACTACAACCTGTGAGAGATGCACTTATATAACCAAACTGGAAGCAAAGCTCTCTTCTCTCAAGACTGGACTAGACAGTCAAGAGGAGAAGGTAAACACTTGCACCACACCACACTCATCACATAGTCCCTCAAAACCTACACCACCAAACACACACACATAGAAACACAAAGTACACACCTACATTCATGGAGGCTCTCAAAAAAAATCTACCCAAGCAACAGGGACCTCCAAAGCAGAAACGCAAGCAACCTACACCCCCCCAACACAACCCAAATGACACATAGCCCACAAACTCAGTGTGCCAGTCAACCACAGTCCATAAGGCACAACAACGTACCTAACACTCTAGTCATAGGTGACTCTATAGTCAGGCATAATGATGTTTCACTCACCAGGCTAAACAAGGAGAAAGTCACTGTCAGCTGCCTGTCAGGTGCTAGGATCCACCACATAATGCATGCACTCAGGTCACTCCACAGCAAGTACAAATATGATTCTGTCATTGTCTATGTTGGTGTGAATGACCTGAGACGTACCTCCCTGGACTACATGAAAAGAGACATGGAGGAGCTTTTTGATCTTGTAGCCCAGGCAGGTATGACCCTAGCCCTGAGTAGCATCCTGCCATCACCCAGAATGATACCACAGCACTAGGACAAAGTGATTGACTTCAACAATTGGCTAAGCTTCTGGTGTCATTCTAAGGGGATCCAGTATCTGTCTGCCTGGGATGACATGGTCAACAAACCACGATGCTTTGCCAGATATGGCCTGCACCTGTCGCCCTTGGGATTCCGGATACTGGCTAAGGCTCTTGTCACCTGTATAGTGCCTTTTTTAGGCAAGATTCAAATGACAAATTTACCACCATAACAGGTACAAGCAAGCAAAATCTGATGGTAATGCTACTCAATGCTAGAAGTGTAAACCTCAAAATGCATTCACTCGACGCACTCCTTAAAATGGAAAACATCGACATCTGTGCAGTGACAGAGACCTGGTTCAAGGCTCCAGAGAGCACCCCTGCATTACCAGGCTATAATTCATACCACACCTTTCGGCCACCTAACTTGGACCGAAGCACTAAAGGCAGAGACGTGTCCATATTCATTAAGGATATCCACACCTCCAGGCTAGTTGCTCAGCATAATGCATCTGAGATTATCCAAGTGCAACTAACTCTGGCAAGACCGCAATGGAAATTGTAGCTTGCTACAGATCCCCCACCATGCCCCAGGATTCCCACTCCTCATTTCTTGATACATTGGAAAATATTAGGGTACAATCTAACTCCCTAATGATGGGTGATTACAACTACCCCACCATTAACTGGGAAAACTACTCATGTACCAACTCTTGTGCTCAACGTTTTCTGGAATTCATAAATTCCAATGTCTTGGATCAACTTATCCACACCCCCACCAAGGTCAGCAATATCTTAGACCTGATCATTACCAACATGGGCAACCGGTGTTCCACACCAGAGGTCAATTCCTCATTGGTCAGATCCAACCATAAGCAAATCACCCTAGACATCCACATCCAAGCCCCACCCCCCATTAGGGAAACCACCGTAAAAAATTTCTCCAAAGCCAACTTCACGCTTCTTAAGACAGAAGTGGCAAACTTCATGACACCCCTGCTGACACAATAGAGATACGACTGCTGAATCCTGTACAATTACACTTTATAAGCACTTACATGAGTGCATGGATCGTGTAATCCCTAACAGAACCAAGATGCTATCCTCCAAAAAAAAGGAAGCCAATCTGGTGGTCCCCTGCTATAAACAAACTCTACAACAGAAGAAAGAAACTGTTGCAAAAAAAGAGTAAAATCCCATGATTGGAGGAACTCTGTGGTCAGTCTCAGTAAGAATCTGAGATCCTTCATAAAATCCTCCAAAGGTAGTTATGAAAACAAAATTGCCACTGGTTCTAAAGACAATCTCAAAGCATTCTATAGCTATGTCAAGAATCTCAATGGCAACACTTAGATCTGCCCTGAGTTACAACACAATGCCACTAAATATACAGAACCAACTGATATTGCCAGCATCCTGGCAGATAGGTTCAGTGCTAACTTTACCCCTCACTCATCCCTTAAAGGGCCCATCTCTATACCGGAAGAATGCAAAGTTCCTGTAATCATGGCTGCACAGGTAAGAAACACACTCTCCAAAGCCAAGAACACAGCATCCATGGGACCTGGCAACATCCCAGGCTGCGTTCTACATGAACTACAGAACAAACTGGCACCCCACCTAAGTGCCATTTTCAATCATAGCCTCACCTCAGGCTTTGTGTCCACTGAATGGTGCACAGCTACGGTTATCCCACTCCACAAAGGGGGAGCCACCACGGATCCCAAGAACTACTGCCCCATTAGCCTGATGAGCCTGGTCTGCAAGGCTATGGAGCGTATCATCATGGAACTTATAAACAATGACATTGGTAATCTCCAAACTCTGGACCCTACCCAGTTCGGGTTTGTGAAAGGCAGATCATGTCTTCTAAACCTGATAGACTTCTTTGAAGCAGTCACCAAAGCTGTAGATGAGGGTAAGGTGGTACACACAGCCTATCTAGATCTCGCCAAGGCTTTCGACACCATATCCCACTCTGGAATTATAGACAAACTCACTAAACTAGGTATAAGTTCCTATGTCACAAGATGGGTTGCCAACTGGCTCACTGACCAAACCCACACTGTGAAAGTAGCAGACTCTAAATCCAACTTCAGACCAGTGACAAGTGGAGTACCACAGGGTTCAGTCCTAGGTCCTCTCCTGTTTGGTATCTACTTCTCTGAAGTACAGGCTAACACAGAAGGTCTTTGGCTAACAAAGTTCACAGATGACTGCAAACTAGAAGCCATAATCAAATGTCCTAATGATGTGGATATCCTACAAGAGGGCCTCACTGAGACAGATGCCTGGTGTCAAAACCATGGCCTCAAGCTCAATGCCAAAAAGTGCATTGTCATCCCTTTTGGTAAAAACTCTGTAACCATGAACTACCACATAGGCGGTAGTCTACTTAACACCAAAAGTGTGATAAGAGACCTTGGGACACAGGTGGACAGTAGTCTCTCCTTTGATAATCACATCACCACAGTAGTCAGGAAATCCTTCTACATGACACACCTCATCACAAAAGGTTTCTCATCCAGGAAAAAAGAGGTCATTGTTCCCCTCTACTCATCACTCATTAGACCCATTATAGAGTACAACACCCCTTTTGGTGTGTACCTCACAAGACATCTACAACAACTGGAAAGGCCGCAGAAATACCTCACAAAGAGGATTACCAGCCTCATATAGATGCCCTACACAGACCATCTCAAAAGAAACTCCAATTTTACTCTGTCGCATATTGCCTACTCAGAGGTGATCTCTGCCTAACATACAAAGCTATGTCAAACCCAGAGCTGTTGCACATGCTCCACGTAAAGAAATCCCAATCCCTCCAAGCTACAAGCTCTAGGGACCTAAACCTTTTCACCAAAATAAACAGAACATGCTGGAGGGATAGATTCCTGTCTCAGAGACTTCCCATACTCTGGAACAATCTACCTATCTATATCAAACAAACCTCCTCATTAGCACTCTTCAAGAAAAATCTTGATGATTGGATGGGAAATAGGAAATTCACCCCGGGGATCACTTTTGTGGCTCTGCTTGACAGGGGCACAGGAAAATAATTTTCTTGGGTGGCAAAAACCAGAGTACTGTTTGGCTAGGCTTATATAGGCCCTAGGGCCAATGGCCTAGTACCTACCTATGAATGTATAAACCTATGAATTATTTAACTTTAGTCTCTCTGAAAGTTGTTTCTTTTAAAAAGGATAAGAAGTCATCAAAAGATGGTAGCATAACTGAATTCCATTTTCTTGTGATACATTTCCTTGCAACTGCAAGAATAGTCCATAGTAGAGATAATTTGCCTTTTCTAAAATGTAACCATCATTTACACTGAATAAGATTAAAGACTTAGATAATAAAAATGTGTCACAGAATAAAGCTTTTAAGAAATCAGCAACATTACACCAAAACTTATCTAAAAAAGGACAATTTAAAACAAAACATGAATCCAATCAGCATTACACTTCTAAGTACATCACCAACAATTTACATTGTTATTATTACTATATTTGTCCACTTTATTAGAAGGTAAAAATGCTCTGTATAAAAATTTCCATGTACATATGTGCCAATAATGAGACAAGGATATAAGCTTAATAGAGGATAATATTTTGAGTTTTTTTTTCTCAGAAGATAAGCGAGAAGAATTGCCCAGTAAAATATGATTGCAAAACTTTTCATTTAAATTTATTTTGTATTTTATTAATATTTTGCAAACTTTTGAAATTAAATTTTAGTGTTAGATTTATTATAAATTATTTCATAAAAACAGATTAATTTAGGATAGTCCTTAAAATGTGAATGAGAAACAGATAAACATAATTCTTGGGTTATGACACTTTGTAGTAATTACCAATCATATGGGTTTAAATCAAGTTCAGTTATAAGCTGTTGGGTATCTTTAACTTTCAATTCTTTAAAACATTGCTGCCAGCAAACAAAATTTTTAGATCCCTCAAAGGAAAATATGTAAGTATAAGTTTTATTGAAAAAAAATCTAGTGATACTGAAATGGATAATAGATAGTAACCAGTTATAAATATCTATATTACAGTGTATAATATTCCTAAAAGTCTTGATAATGAGGCTTAAATTGGAGGAATTAGATTGAACAGAAATATTATATTGTATGAAATTACAAAAATAATGCCAAAAAATGTTCATGATTACTTATATTGAAGATGTTCAAATTATCTTTACTATTTTAAGGATAGTTAGGTGTAGGGATTTCCAATTAGAAGCATAATTAGTATCCACCCAGTTTACGATAATTTTAAAATTGATGCTTTAATGTATGTATCAATATCGGGAAAATTAATTCCTCAAGATCCCATGGTCTAATATGATAAAGAAATGCTATTCAATTTTTCTTTGGATACCAAAGAAATCTTAATAATTGTTTATTTATTTCATTAATACAATTTTTATCTGGAAAAAACAGCACTGGAATGATATATAAAATCTTGGGTAAAAGAATAATTATATTAACTAAAATCTATTGTCAAAAGAAATAATAATGTTCCATTTAGAAATAAGATTTTCTAATATATTTATGATATTTTTATAATTAATCATTATAATATAATCTAAGAAGGTTAGTAAATTTATGCCTGAGTATTCAAATGATGAGACTTGTTTGCCAATAATAGGATTTCTTTGTATTTGAATTTTGTTCTTTTTGTTTAGCAATAAGAATTTAGGTTTTGATTTTTTGAAATAAAGACCAGAAATAGATTGAAAAAAACTTTATTGTGGATTCTAATTCTAAAAGAGTTGAAGTTGATTTAGAAAGAGTTAATAATACATCATCTGCAAATAGCAACATTTTAGATGTATAATGATTAGAAAAATGTATGCCTGCTATATTTGGATTTGTATGAATTAAAATAGCAAAAATGTCAGTGGAGAGAGTAAACAAAATTAAGGATAATGGACGACCCTGTTTAGTACCTGTAGTCAAATGGATATATTCAGAAGTAAAAGGACCAGTTTTAACATAAGCCATATTATTATTAGAAATATTCTTTAAGAGTGAAGTAAAATATGTAGGATAATCAAATAATTCAAGAATTTCAATTAAATGATTCCAATTCAAAGAATCAAATGCTTTTTCAATGTCTAAACTAATTAATAGAGCTTCTTTATTATTTCAATTTACAACATTAATAAAAGTTAGAATACACCTAATATTATCATGAGTTTGCCTTTGATGAATAAACCCTGTTTGATCAAAATTAAAAATTATGAGCTATGGGTTCTTTTAATCTATCACTAATAATAAAATAAAAATTGTGTAATCATTATTTAAAAGTAAAATAGGTCTATAAGAAGAACAAAGAAGTGGATTTTTATTCTATTTTAATATAGGAATAATTAATGAATATTTCCAAGAGAGATAAGTCTTTCCTTGGGATTATATTTCAATTAAAGTTTTATGAAAAATGATATAATAGAGAGGGGAAAAGTTTATAGAGTTCTATTATTATACCATATATGCCTGGAGCTTTATTAGGTTTTATTTTTTTTTTATTTTATCAACAACTTCTTTGTAACAGATTTGTCTGAGTAAATCATCTTTTAATTTAGACAATGTTTTTAATATTAAGATAATTACAATTAAGCATTAAAGTATTAATATCAGAAATAGACTCCTGATTTATAGACGTTTAATAGAATCTAAAAACATCAAGGATATCTCCAATATCAGTAGTATTTTTTTTTATTTCTATCATGTCTCACCTCCAGAATATTATTTTGATTGTAATTTGTCTCTTTAATACATTATGCATATGCCTGGGAGACAGTGAGTAGGAGTTCATTTTCAATCTTTCAAATGCCAATTTGATTTATGAGATAGTATATCAGAGAATTCTGTATCCAATGTTTCTATTTCTTTCAAGTTAGATTGAGAAATCTTAGATTTATCATCTTTAGAAAATTTAGATTTAACTACTATGAGTTGTGATTGAATATTTTGAAGTTCTGACTCACTTTCCTTAACTTTGCTGTTATACCAAGTTGAAGTTTCCCCATAAATGTAGGCCTTTAATGAAGCCCACATCATAACTATATTGGAGTCAAGTGTGTTACTTACTTCCAAAAAATAGTTCAGAAAATAAACAGGGTGTGAAATCCTTGAGTTTAGTTATATATGTAGGTATTCTGATCAGAAAGGCTAATCTTCTAACATTAGAATGAATTTTAAGAATATGGGCATTGTGATCAGATATAGGACAGGAAGTGATATTAAATAATTAATATTATAGAAATTATGTCTTGCAAAACTAGGATTTTATCTATTCTGGTCTTTGTGCCATATTTCTAATCCTGATGAGAAAAGAACAAAGAACTAGAGTCTTTCAATTTAAATGAATCATTCAAATTAAGAGATTCTATCATTTTTTTAAGAATTTTTGTGGTGGAAGACAATCTTAGTTTTCTCTCATTTTCTCTCATTACTAGTCTCAGAATCTTCTAGAATACAATTAAAATCTATACCAAAAATAAATTTTTTTTGCTAATTATTAAGTATGTTGTTGGGTCTTTTGGCTTTTCCCGGTTAGGGGTCACCACAGCGGAACTCCGATCTGCTAATGATTGGCAGAATATTTTTACATGCCGTGTTGCCGGCCCTGACGCACAACCTTCAATGAAGGTATGCCCACTCACGCATGTCTCCACACAGAAGACGCTCTAGCTGAGAATCGAACAGGAGAATGACTTACTGTGAGGCGAAAACGCTACCGCAGCACCACCACAGCAGTTGCTAATTATTAAGTATAATGTGTACAAATTTGTTAGCAAGACATTGATCCATACCTGGCAACCAATATTAATTCGCAAAAGTCCAAAATCTATTATTAAACTTTAAGTCTATAAAGACAGGGAAGACCATGTTGAGCTTCATGTTTGTATATTACTTCTGGGAAATCTTTATTTTTCTTCCGAAGTATATAACACCCCTTCTGTTAGATTTAAAAGAAAACTGAGCAAGAATTATAAAGTACTGGGGTTCCAAATATTTTTTTTCCATTAGTTAGCAGTACCCAGCAAATACACCCTGGTAACTAATCATTAACTGTATTTTAATAGTTTATGTTATTTTTCCCTTGGTAAAATGTGATGAACAAGGTCAAAGAACTATTCAAGCACACATGCGCATATAACACATACAGACACACACACACACACACACACACACACACACACACACACACACACACACACACACACACTCACACACTTAAAACTAGTACAATATATTTATTTTTAGTTCCAGCAGGATCTTTTTGTAGATAGTGTTTATTTCTCCATATATATTCTGTTCTTTACTTTTTTATTCATTGTGTTCATGTTTCTCTTTATGGTACTGTTGAAATTCTTGATCTACATTCAACTGAAATTTCTGACCTGTGACTGACATGATTCCTCAATGTATCAGACTACTGTTCCAGTTAACAAATATAAGTAAATAAGTACATACATATATAATTTGTTTTAATGACTGTAATGCCTCACAGCCTTTTACCAGCTATAACTCCTGATTTTTAAAGTTTTTTTTTCTTTTTTTTTCTGAAACTTACTTCCTCAGCTTATTCATGAATGACGTCTATACCAAATCATGTGGTAATTCCATTTAAGGAAGTGCAAATCATGAGGACAACACTGGATATAAGGCAGAATGCAACTTACATGGGGCAGCAGTTTTTTACTGGACACAATTCATATGCACAGAAACCCATGAATAATGTAGATCAACATAAACAGTGTACTTTTGGGAAGTGGGAGCAACTCCGCTTAGAGAGAGAAGAAATGTGCAAACTTCATACATTTCTTGCTTAAAGGTCAAAAGCAAACTTCAGACCATGGTATCTTGTGGGATCTATACTAATCACTGTAGGCATATGCCACTTAACTTCTATTTTTGTCATATTCATACACAGCTGTCTGCCCTATATGTGTCTGTTTTAGTTAATTATCCATGGTGGTATTTTTAATGAAAGGTACTGTACTGTTTTTGGTTATATAATGATGTTTTCATAAATGTGACTATAGCAGCTGCCTTAGTCAAGTTAGAACTCCTTTTTGTCATTTTTTTTTGTCTTAAACTTTATATTTTTCCAGGACTTCTTAATATGTACAATAACTTTAATGAGTATTGTTTTCATAGGGCAATTGCTGTAAATCAGTTCTCTTGTTATACAGTACCTTCAGTAATAAACAGAATCTAATGTAGGTCTACAGTACAGAGAGCAGTGATGACATGTATTTAACACAGCTACTTGTTTGTAGTTGTGGATATGTATTTCTAGCTATAGCAAGGCAGCAAGGATCTGTTATATGTTACATGAACTTTTCTTTTTTTTCCCTCCCTCCTCAACATTAGGCTGAAAGGAAATGTCATTCTGGGGTTTGCTCAGGGCTCCAGTTGACCTAAGTAGAGGTCTATCTACCATTTCATTTATTTTGTACATCTTATGAGTTCCAAAAGATTTTTAGACCTCTAGAACTAGACAATGGAATGAACTGTAGGAAAAAAAAATAACAGTAATGGAGGTACATGTGATTTCCAAATGATTATGATAATGAATCAAACAACAATGTGGAAGCTGAGGCCATTGAATGGCAAGAACTTTGTACAATTTAAAGTATCACGAGCTGCTTAATCATACAGTGTATGTTTAAGATAAATGGGTCTCGAGGTAAATGAAAGTTGTGTAAGAGGGATGAAAGAAAAGAGAAAGGGAAAAAAATCATTCATCCACTTAGTATAACTGGTGCTAAACAACAGTGAAATACAGGGAAGGTCAAGGAGCAAGTTCACTTAAGAAACATATCCCCACATAGCCATAACTGCACAATATGTAACACTAAACCCCACAATTTAGATCCAAGGCATAGTCACAAAAAAACTAAAAACAAAAGTATATCTCAATCGCATAAATCATTAAGAAGTGTACACACCAAAAAAACAAAACCCACTATGCAAGACACATTAGACAAATTAATCTGTAATGACAACAAAAAGGCACATATACTTCGGGTGCTGAAATATATTCAAGAAAAGGGAAAGAGTTCAGCTTTGGAAACCAATAGATATATGTTCCCGCCTTCCATACCTTCTCCTCACCCGCCCCCCTTTTAATAATATAAGAAGAGAAAAGAAGGACATTTTTTTTTTGTTAAAAGGGGAGAGAATAACACATTGCTAGTATAACTGACTTTGTTGTATCCAACCTGAGTCCATGGGACTTCATGTGAAACAATAATAAAGCAGATACTGAACAAATGAACTTAAATGTTGGATTCCTAGATATAAACTTTGAATTTGACTGCTACCACTGCTAGATATAAATGATTTTTTAAATGAATTTAAGAAGAATAAAATAACAATAAAAATATGGTAGTTGTGTATTAAAACAATAAAACTGGTCCATAATATCAGTTATTTGGAGACAGATGACTTTATAAATTTATTGGTATTAGTAGAAATGACATCAGTCTTTTGTTTTTTTTCTTCTTCATGTCAGACCACACATTTTTGTCTGAAGATCTTTTTATAGATAAGGCAGACCAATCCATATCTTCAGATAAAGGAATGAGATTGTTATTTTTGACAACTGCAGATGCTTCTTCTAGATTGTTAAAGATTCTTACTCAATTTGACAAATGAATTTTTATTTTTGCAGGAAATATTATTTGAGATTTAAAACCATTTGTGTAAGAGGTTTCACAAGGGGCCAGCAACTGTCCTTAGGCCCATTATTCTAGTCCCCATGCATTTTTGAGATCTAGTTCTTTATTGAGATGTGACAACAATTGTATAACTATGGATCTGAAGATGGAGATGAAGAGGTAGAAGTAATAGGTGCACTTATGGCTCTGTGGGCTCTTTCAATACCAGAGGAAAATCCCTCTTGTAAACTTAAAATGTCAGGTATCCAAGTATTCAAAAATGAGATTAAGTCCTCAGCTTCATTTTTTTCTGGAAGTCCAAAGATCCTTATTTTGTATCTCCTTTCTCTGTTTTATAAACAATCTATTTTGTTTAAAAGCCAAGTGTTTTGTTTTAGCAGAAAATCAGTTTGAGATTCTTCTTCTTTTAATCTCCCATCTATGTCATTCAAAGAAATCTCAATGTCAGAAATTTTGGACTGTTGCTGTTGTAGCAGTTCTTTTTAAACATCAGTTTGTTTCAGACAAATTTCTCTTAGATTTTCTAAGTTCTCCTGAAAGTCATATATTTTCAAAGATAATTCTTGAAGAGTAGCTGTCACTTGTATGTCCTTCTTCAAAGAAGTGTTAATATGGGAATGCTTAGAGTTGCTCATCTTCATTCAATAGATCAGCTCCAGGTAAAAGTGACAAGAAAGTTTTAATATATATCCACAAAAATGGAAAGTTGAATAGTTAGAACTATTATTAGTTAGAGTGTAGTATTTTTTAAGAAAGAAATTAAATATTTCCCTGTATTAAGAGTTTAAACTACAGAGCCTAAAAAGATAATGTCTTCACTTGGCAATCTTAGCTCCTCCCTCCAATTTTCTTTCAAGATAAGTTTTGATTCCTTCTTATTTAACATAAACATTTAATCTCCCCCTCTAATACAACTTAGACTTGTCAGAACTAAATGCTTAAAACTACCTACTCTCCCACCATGTACTTCATGGGCATGTGGTGCACTCATATTTTCAAACTTCAAATTTTATATAAATGACAAGTGTTCCAGTATCTTCACTGTAACTTTTCTTTTAGTCTGATCTATAGCATCTATATCATATTATCGCATGATGGAAAGAGCGAACGCTCTTTCATAGAACCAATAATATCGAAAAAAGCAAACACACGGAACAGCAAATTTTTTCCCAGGGAAAAAATTTGCTGTTCCACAAAAAAAAAAAAAAAGAAAGAAATGTTTAAACACAAAATGTAGTGGGAGGCTCCCCCCCCCCACATCGCCCAATGTGGAGGGCTGTGCCCCCCATACCCCCCTACTTAAATATACCAACTCTGAAACTGCATCATAGTGGAGGAAATGGCAAAGTCCCAAAGATGGCCCACCAATTTTTATCCCCTGGGAAAAAAATCGGTGTTCCGTGACTTCGCTGTTTTCTGCTTTCGACATTATCGGATGGATGAAAGAGAGTTTGCTCTTTTCATCATGCGATAATGTAATATAGATCTGATCTATATACTATTTGGGTTCAACATTATCACAACATACTTCATAAACCACACATGATTTATGGCAATTATAATAATTTCAAAATTTTGCTACTTTACTATTAATATTCACTTCAGTACATCTTTTTTTGTTTGTAAAGATTATATCTAGTACATTCATACATTCTATAACTAACACACATGAGAGAAGGTGAAATTCTACATGACAAATGCTCATCTATATTCAGAGCTTTCATATATAAAAATACACAACTGTTTGATAAAATTGTTCTCAAATAGACATCTACAAAGATAATATTCTATTTTCTCCCTATATCCACAAACTTACTCAAAAATGTGTAATAGCCATTCAGCATTCTTTTCATGTCTTTCCCTTGCTCTCAAAAAATTATATCTGTGGGGAACAATTATATTTCCATATTTGTTACCTTATTCATTGTTGCTTCCAGTAAATTCTTGGAATATCCCCTCTTGCTTAATCTCATAACTAATTAAAAACCTTGCCTCATAAAATCTAAAAATTCTCCAGTGTTACATTTTAACTATAATAATTCACCATACGGTAAACACTTTGACAAATGAGGATGGCCATTTTTTGTGTGTAAAAATGTATTTGCTGATGTTTCTTTCCTATATGCACAGCTTTTAGTTTTGTTCCCCTATAATGCTCCCATTTTATTCACCTTACGTAAAAATAACAAATCATCAATATATCAAGCATATTCCACTATGTGTTCCTGAAAAAATCTTCTGCATCATCACAAACCTTTTTGAAAATTCAGTCTTAAAAATGTTTGCATATGTAGGGGTAAAACATGCCTCGATTGCATTTCTCTTCTTCTGAACAAACCAATTACTATTAAAATAAAACTGTTATGTGATAAACAAAAATATATTAAGTAGAGAATAAATGAAGTATCAGAACCTTTTACCATATGACACAGCTGAAATACCAAATCTGTGTTCAATTAATGTATATAAATCTTTTGCATCAACTAACATCTAAAAAAAAAGCTACTTATTCATACTTTGTTTTTAAACTTATCACAATGAGCTGTCTCTCAGTGGCCAAGGCTGCCTACGTTACTAGGCCCCTAAAGAGCCCTAAATGAATACAACATGGTGGTGGGCTATGTTGCGTTAAATGACCTGGCACACAAAATCTTGAATGATATGGAGACAGACATGACAGAGCTCCCTGTGCATGCTACAAATGCAGGAAAGGCCCTGGTACTGAGTGCAATCCTTCCATCACCAAAAATGATGCTGAGGTATAAAGAAAAGATAACTGTCTTTAGAGAATGGGCAATCTCTAGCTCACACCCTGATTGGAGGACAAGCATTCTTCAGCAGGGTGTTAATCTACAGGTAATGCCCGCTGAAAGACGAGTCTGCCCCTTCATGGCAGCATATCAAGCTGCCATGGAGCTCAGACTGAAAAAACAAATAATGGCCACCATTATTTTATGCTCACAAAGCAGTGCTTTTGCTGTTCAGCAAGTGTAAAATAAAATATAAAAAAAATTAAATAAAAAATTACGTGTGTATATATTTATATGTGTGTGTGAGAGTGTATGCTTGTATGAGAGTGAAAGAGAGATCAATCAAGCTATTATTTTATACTCGCTAAGCAACACTTTTGCTGTTTAGCCAGTGTAAAAAAATAAATGGAGCAGAAAAAGTTATGTGTGTGTGTGTGTGTGTGTGTGTGTGTGTGTGTGTGTGTGTGTGTGTGTGTGTGTGTGTGTGTGTGTGTGTGTGTGTGTGTATGTGACTGTTATGTGTTTTGAGACAGGTAACAAGTGAAGAGTGAGAGTGAGAGTTATCACTGGCAGCAGCAGCAGTTAAGAGGTTTGTGTACCTCTCGATCTCTTAGATCAAGATATTTTGATTAAGCCTAAAATAAATAGGGGACAAAGGCTCAAAATAGGAACATATTCTAAATGTTGCCATTACAAAATAAAAAAGTCACTTGAATATTAGGATTTGTGTTAACATGCATTTTTTGAAGCAGAGGTGTGTGTGTGTGTGTGTGTGTGTGTGTGTGTGTGTGTGTGTGTGTGTGTGTGTGTGTGTGTGTGTGAGTAAGTGAGTGAGACTGACCGCTGGCAGCAATAAAGAGGTTTGCATATCTCTGGAACTTGCAGCTGAAGAAATCTGGATAATGCCGACAATAAAGGTGTAACAAAGGCTCAAAAATAGGAACAGGTTTTAATTATTGCTCTTATAAAATTACAAACTTGCTTAATAAAAGGATTTGTGTTAGCATGAATTATCTGAAGGAAACAAGTCTGAAAGTCAAATGTGTGCCATTAATTAGTAATTTCTATCTCCAATGACTGGCAACAAACAAAACATTTTAGGAGTAAGAGACAAAAAATAAATACCTGGATATATTTTTCAAAGTGTTATATTTTAGATATAAAATGCTTCCTCCAACACCATTAACATATACTATAGCAAGTTGGAAATATTAGGCAAAGGAACTATTTTACAACAAAAATATAAATAATGTAGCAATAAAAAATAAATAAGCAAGTAAACCACAAAAATTTTACAGACAACCCATTCTCTAAGTGCAATAATGCCCTCTAGGGTGGTGTTATTGTGGAAATAATTCCCTTCCAGGGGTGTAGAGGTCCTCCACCTGCAATGTCGGGCCTCAGAACATCCCTAGGTGGGCGTTATTTGTACAATAGCACCAACCCTGTTGGGCATCATTGCTTGCTTAACAACTGGCTAAACACCTAGTGTCATTCTAGTGGAATCCATTATGTGTCAGCATGGGATGACAACTGTACTTGCTTCACCAAGGATGGTTTGCACCTTCCATTTCAAGACGTTTGCATACTGGCAAAAGCTCTTGCTGCTCCTATTGTGCATTTTTAGGCAGCATCTAGCTGATAGATCACCCAACCTAACCTCCTAAACAAACGAATCACTGATCCATGTCAAGGCTGTTCTAGCTAATGCTCGAAGTCTAAACAGCAAACTGATGGACGGTGAAGTACTTACCTGTCAATGTTTTTACAGAAACTTGGTTTAAGCACTCAGAGAGCACTTAAACCTAATGGAAACTGTGGTGGAATATCCATATTTGTTAGAGACCATATCGACTCAAGACCAGTATGGATAGACCCACAAACAGAGCTTACAGAGATTCAAATCATGCTAAATAAGGTCAGACATCAGATCATAGCATGCTATAGGACCTTCTCTATATCTCCAGTAAATCACACAAACAAGAACGTTGTTATCTTTGGTTACCTTAACTACACAGTCATTAATTAGGAGATCTATACCACAACAATAGATATGCAAGAAAATTCTTAGATTTTATAAATATGAACTCAAAGGACCAAATTGTTAATAAACCCACTAGACAGCAGAATATTTTGACCTGTACATAACAAATTTAGCATCTGTATGTGCTATCCCCAAGATAACCCCTTCAACAATCAAGTCAGACAACAAACTAGTAATCTTCTCCATAAAAATCAACAAACCATCAGAAACAAATGTCACAGAATTCAACTTTATATTTACAAATCTTTTGCAATTCTATGATGAAATCTCTAAATTTGAGTATAACCATATTACCCAAAATGTTGATGCTACAGAGTTATGCAGAGAAGTACTACTCATACCTGGGCAGATTAACAGTGGCTACTAAGTCCAAGAGAATGGGGAGGTTTAAAGCAAAGTCGCATGGAGGTCTTCAAGCATTATTAAATTATATAATAAAAGGAAGAAACTCCTAAACCTATACAAGAGAACAAAAGATCCCCACATTAGAGAGAATATAAAAACTGCTAGATACAAAATTAAAAAAGGATATCAGAAAATGAAGACACATCATAGATTTAAATGAGCTACAGAATCCAAAGACAACTACAAATCATTCTTTATTTAAAAAAATAAGGAATATACCCAACATTGCTCGGAGCTTATTCATAATGGTAGTACCTACTCTGATCCAGTGGACATTATCAATATACTGGCAGTATACTTGCAAATAAATTTAGTAACAACTTCACCCCAGAGACATCTATCACAAGTCGACTTATACCGATGGAATCAAGCCACCAACCACAAAACACTAACATATGTGAGAGATGCAATTATACAGCCAAACTGGAGGCTAAGGTATCTCCACCCAAGACTGGAACAGTCATGAGGAGAAGGTTAACACTTGCACCACACCTCCAGCCTCACATAGACATACTAAACCAGCACTGCAAAAAATACACATAAATACACAAAAATCATACTCTGAGGCTCTAAATAAAAACCTGCAAAAGCATCAGAGAGCTCCAAAGAAGACACCCACAAAACCTGCACCTCCCGTCACAAACCAGACAACACATAAAACACAAAATCAATGTGCCGCACAATTACAGCTCTTAAGGCGAAATAACATACCTAACACACTAGTAATAGCTGACTCAATAGTCAGGCACACTGACATCCCACTAACTAGGCTGGACAAGGAGAAGGTTACTGTTAGCTGCCTGTCGGGAGGCAGAATCCACCACATAAGACAAGCACTCAGGTCACTCCAGAACAAGTACAAATATGACTCTGTCATTGTTCATGTTGCTGTGAATGACCTGAGCCGTACCTCCCTGGACTACATGAAAAGAGACATGGAAGAGCTCTCTGATCATGTAGCCCAAGCGGGTATGACCCTGACCCTGAGTAGCATCCTGCCCTTACCAAGAATGATACCTCAGTATAAAGAAAGAAAATGATCAATTTCAACAATTGGCTAAGCTTCTGGTGTCATTCAAAGGGGATCCAGTGTCTGTCAGCCAGGGATGACATGCTCGACAAGCCGCGTTGCTTCGCAAGAGACGGCTTGCACCTGTCACCCCTTAGCTTTTGAATACTGGCCAAGGCTCTTGCTGCCCCATAGTGCCTTTTTAAGCAAGGCTCAAAATTCAAACCCACCTCCGTAAACAGCACAAGTAAAAAAAATGAGGGTTATGCTACTCAATGCCAGGAGTTTAAATCTCAAAATGCATGCGCTCGAAGCACTCCTAAGTATGGAGAACGTCAACATCTGTGCAGTAACTGAAACCTGGTTCAAGGCTCTAGAGAGCACTCCAGCACTACTGGGCTACAACTCATACCACACATTTTGGCCATAGAACACGGACCGAAACACAAAAGGAGGGGGTGTATCCATATTCATCAAAGATACCCACACCTCCAGGTTAGTGGCGCAGCATGATACCTCTGATATCATCCATGTGCAACTAACATCGGGCAAATCTGCAATGCAAATTGTGGCCTGCTACAGATCACTCTCCATGACCCAGGACCACCACTCCACCTTTCTGGAGACACTGGAAAACATGAAGGTCCTACCAAACACCCTGATCTTGGGAGATTTCAACTACCCTACCATTAACTGGGAAAGCTACTTGAGTACAAACTCCCAGGCTCAGCACTTCCTGAAATTTATCAACTCAAATGCTCTGGATCAGCTGGTAAACTCCCCTACTAGAGGTCACAGCATATTGGACCTGGTCATCACCAACATGTGCGACAGGTGCTCCGTACCGGAGGTCAACCCATCACTGGTT
The DNA here is from genome assembly GCF_019279795.1 of Protopterus annectens. Classification (NCBI taxonomy): domain Eukaryota; kingdom Metazoa; phylum Chordata; order Ceratodontiformes; family Protopteridae; genus Protopterus; species Protopterus annectens. The sequence continues at coordinate 1,459,239,505 of NC_056733.1, forward strand.
AGATCAGACCATGAACTAATCACCCTAGATGTCAATACCCCACCACCACCCCCAACCAAGGAAACCACAGTGAAAAAGTTTTCTAAAGCAAACTTCACCTTACTTAAGGCAGAGGTTGTAAGTTTCACAGCCCCCACACTAAAGGATAACAGTGCCCAAGATGCAGAATCCTTTACAATTGCACTCTATGAGCACCTACAAGGATGCATGGATCGTGCCATCCCTAGCAAAACCAAGACTCACTCCTCTCAGAGAAGGAAACCAGTCTGGTGGACCCCTGCCATAAACAGGTTATACAACAAAAGGAGGTAACTAGTTCAGAAAAAAAGCAAATCCCAAGAAGGAAAGACATCTCTGATCAGTATCAATAAGAAACTAAGGTCCCTCATAAAATCATCCAAGGCTAACTTCAAAAGAAAAATAGCCTAGGATTCGAAAGATAACCACAAAGCCTTCTTTAGCTATGTCAAGAATCTAAGTGGCAACTCGCAGATATGCTCTGAAATAGTGCAAAATAGCACAAAATATACTGAACCTACTGATATTGCCAACATACTGGCAGGTAGATTCAGTGCAAGCTTCACCTCCCTCTCACCTTCAAAAGGACCCACAACAATACCGGAAAAGTGTAGTGTCCCGGAAATCACAGAAGCACAGGTGAAAACAGCCCTTTCAAAAGCCAAAAACACAGCATCAATGGGGCCAGATGGTTCATAGGTTCATAGGTTCATAGAGTAGTACTAAGCTAACTGCTCTTGTGAGCCATTTTAAGCCTAGCCAATTATCCCTTGTGAGATTCAAACCCTGCACCTTGTGTTTGTGAGGCAAACACCTTAACCATTAGGCCACCCTCCCCAACCCTAATGATGGTGTCCCAGGCTGCATCTTGCACGAAGTACAGAACGAACTAACCCCTCACCTAAGCACGCTGTTCAACATCAGCCTCTCCACAGGCTATGTGCCCATAGAATGGCGCACAGCAATGGTTATTCTGCTCCATAAAGGAGGGGCCACAACTGACCCTGGTAACTATCGCCCCATAAGCCTGACTAGCCTGGTCTGCAAGGCTATGGAGTGCATCATCATGGAACTCATTAACAAAGACATTGGAAACCTCCAAACACTTGACCCGACCCAGTTCGGCTTTGTTAAGGGCAGATCATGCTTACTAAACCTGGTTGACTTTCTCTTCAAGACAGTTACCGAGGCCATAGACGAGGGAAAGGTGGTTCACACAGCCTACCTTGATCTCGCCAAGGCATTCGACACCATTCTTCACTCAGGTATTATAGAAAAACTCACCAGCCTGAACATAAACCCCTACGTCACAAGATGGGTTGCCAACTGGCTTACAGTCAGAACTCACACAGTAAGAATAGCAGGCTCCAGGTCTGACTCTAAACCAGTCACAAGTGGTGTCCCACAAGGCTTGGTTCTGGGACCCCTACTTTTTGGCATATATTTCCCAGAAGTACAGGCAAACACAGGAGGACTATGGCTAACCAAGTTCATCGATGACTGCAAACTGGGAGCCATAATTGACTCTCCGGCTGACACGGACATCCTCCAAAAAGGCCTTACAGAGACAGACACCTGGTGTCAAAGTCATGGCCTCAAGCTACATGCCAAAAAATGCATAGTCATCCTGTTTGGGAAAAACAAAACACCTACAAATTACCACATAGGTGGCAGCCCCCTTAATACAGAAGAGGTAATAAGAGATCTGGGGACCCAGGTAAATAGTAATCTCTCCTTTGACAATTATATTGCCAAAGTAGTTAGGAAATCCTTCTATGTGGCCCATCTAATTACTAAGGGGTTCGCATCTAGAAATAAAGAGGTTATAGTGCCCCTCTACTCGTCACTCATCAGACCCATCATAGAGTACAATGCCCCATTTGGGATGCACCTCACAAGACACTTCCAACAGCTTGAAAGGCCACAAAAGCACCTCACCAAGAGGATTACTGGCCTCAAACATATGTCCTATGCAGCCCGACTGAAAATACTCCGGCTGTACTCAGTGGCATATCACTTACTCAGAGGTAATCTCTGCCTGACTTACAAAGCCATGTCCAACTCAGAATTGATGGACATGCTCCACCTAAAGAAATCCAAGTCACTGCGAGCCACGTGCTCTAGTGAGCTAAACCTCACCACAACAATAAATAGAACATGCTGGAGGGATAGATTCCTGTCACAGAGACTCCCCATGCTTTGGAACAAAATTCCTAACTACATTAGGCAGAGCCCCTCACTAACACTCTTCAAGAGAAGCCTTGATGAGTGGATGGGTAACAAAAAATACATCCCTGGGATCACTTCATTGGCTCTGCTTGACAGAGGCTCAGTTAATTAAGCAATGGGGTGGCGAAAGCCGACACACTCTGGCTAGGCTTATAAATGCCCTCGGGCAGATAGCTTAGTACCTACCTATGAACCTATAAAGAATACATACTGAAGGTACTCTGCAACACCTCATCCTCCCTAATCTCAGTGTTATATAGATTCCTTAGAGGCAATCTATGCTTTGCTTATAGGGTTACAAGGAATTCAGTAGTCCAAATGCTCTTACTTCCATAAATCATACAGTCCAGCTAAAACTAGGGCCAGAGATCTAAATCTACTCCAACAAAGAGATAAAACAAGGAGGATAGATAGATTTATAATGCAGTGCCTACCCCATCTCTGGAGCAAACTCCCTCCTGCAATTAAGCAATGTGCCACACTGTCTGCCTTTAAAAAGGAGCTGGACAGTAGATAGTTACTCATAAATTCACCCCTGGTATTACTGGTCTGGCCCTTCTTCAAAAGAGAGCCAAGGCCTATGGGTGGGTACTAGCAAAGCACCTCAGTAGCCTTGCAACTCCTATGATGCTATGATTCAGTAATGTTGCTTATACCCAGACTCTGAAAAACAGAACAAATAATATTGGTGTGGCTTGTTAAGCTGCAAAAATTTGAATACATTAGTGAGATGCTAAGAGCTATGCCAGCTGTTTGGCACAGTAGTGGTGGAAGAGGATCATATTTTTGTGACATCTGCCAAAGTATTAATGTCATCTGTAAGGAGGAAAGGCCCCATAATCTACTTTTGTATCTTGTCATAAAAACTCCTGAATGTGTCATCCTTTGGATGAGATGCCTAGGAGCTATGAGCCTGTTGTCAGTTTGCCGGCCATTCCTTATTGCTTATTTCTAGCAGACCAGCTATTTTAATGTAACATAGACAATTTATTCTTCAAGGGCAACAGGCACTGCATTTGTAGATGAAGCACTGAAATGCAAAGTTATTTGCCAGCAGCTACCTGAGCATAAATAGAACTCTTTAATATGGAATAATTCAGATGAATTTTACTAACTCAGTGATTGTGCATATTGACTGATATTGGTGGATTATAACAACAACAGTTTGAGTGGCCTCTTATAGTTGAAATGTTCTGAAATGGTTAGTTTTGTCATTATTGGTTCATGCATCTTATTTCACTGCTTATAGGAAAAAATGTTCCAAACTACAAATTTAAATCACATAAACTCTCCAAAGTGCAGTAGCCCAAAGGAACACTCGATGCTTCTTTGAAACTTTTAATGTCACACAAAGATAAACACGTAAACGCGTTAAAATTTAAATTACACTCTAACAAGTGTTGCTGTATTACACACAAAAAAATAATTTAATACAGTCAGGAAGGCAAATTAAAGAACACATGCATTTATGCATGGTCCTAAAATGTGTGCAGGGGGCCCATGGTTTGAACACAACGCAAAGGTACACATAATCTGTCATTGGCCAGATGCATTTTCAAGGAATGTTGGTTTTAATGTAGTTTCAATGAATGTGAGTTTCAAGGGCAGAGGCATTTACTGTTGTTCATAAGTGTATTTTCATTGAGAGGCTGCATTGGTTTGTTTAGCAAATAGCAATTAGTGTTTGTGCTGTAAAATCTGAAATAAAAGTTTTTAAATTAAATCCAAATATCTGAAATCATTGTAGAAGTACAGAAAATAGTAATAAATTGTTTTCTTTCGAGATACTTTTTGAGTTGGCATTGCTTAAAAGACCAATTATTATTTTAATTTTCAAATGGGTAATTCCCTGAAAATGAAGCATATCGAAAGTTTAAGTCACATTCTTAGTGCTTGCTAACATTACATTGGTGGTAATTTAGTGGATGCAGTTTGCTTTAAATAAGCAAAACTCTACTATATGTTGATCCTTACACAACTCCATGCATGTGGAGACCAACTATGTGTTGATTTTCTCACCTATAGAAAGATAAAGAGAGACTTGAGTGTGTGCCTCATGAAGAGCTGATTTGTTTTTCAGTTTGATTCTAATAAAGGTATAATTCAAGGTACATTTTAAGTGAATTCTTAATTGAATGCTAAGCAGAGTAAGAGGCTTTGCTTTTGCCACACCCTGATTCAGAGAGATGTAAATACACTGTAGACTTACACAGAAATGCAATTACTTACTAAAGCAAGTTTAAAAACAAGTCTATGCAATGCTAAACAGGTGCAGAATGACAACAGCTGTTAAGTGCTTGGAAACGTGATATGAAATAACTGGAAGGTTGCTTACCAAGAAAGGGACAGTGGGCATCTTAAGCTGCTAGAAGAAATGTATTGGATATTTTTCTTGAAGCATACACAATTACTGAGGCAGTTAGCAAACATGACAAAACAGTGATGAATTTCTAGACTGAAAGAGAAGCTTACTGCATCTTAAACATAAAACTACAAACTTGGTACCTTGCTGATTGTTTTTCACATGACAAACATTTTGGCCTGGTGATTCCCACTCTGTTCGCCCCCGCTACTCTCAGGTTCAGTCTGCTTCCCTTCCCTACCCCCAATTCTCACCATCCCCCACAACATCTACATTTATACTTGCCTGACTCTCACCCCATACTGCAGTTTTTCCAGTTCTCACTCCTACCTCATTAACCCACTACACTAACACACCCTACTTTTCAGTTCCTCCACTCCATCTTGCCACACCCCTATTATAGTCCCTCCCCTTCCAGCCTCATTCTCTATTGTAAACACTTTCTCAAGTTTCTCACTGGATAATGATCATTTCAAAACCAACTATGCTGCCTCTTTCCTGTTGTACCTTATCCCTCCTTTTCTTACACATATTAAATACTTGTACTCAACTATAATTAATTTGCAAATGGAAAATATAATACCATCTACTACCAACTTTGACTTAACAAAGAGCTGCTGTGAGATCTCTCCCAACTTATTTAACATGGGCCCCTTACATTACTTAAAAATTAAAATATTATATTCCTACCCATAGCCAATACAACCCATCTCCGACTTATCAAAATAAGAAATGTTATTGGAGACAGTCTCTATTTTATCCACTTCTCCATCATCCCCCATTATAGAAACATCTACTCAAACCCACCCACACCCTTCCTACAACAACATTACCCCCTCTCTAAGACACTAGATTTAGTTTCATTAGATCTTTATAGCATCTGTAATAAATGAAATGACCTTCATGCTTGGATAATACTCTATACTTCTGATGTCTTAGCCATCACAGAGACCTGGCTCAAACCTAATATAAAAGATTCTGAATTTCTTTCCCTGGTTATAGTATAATTAGAGCTGATAGGCTACATAAAAAAGCATGTGGAATAATATTACTCTGCCCTAACTCCTACAGTATTACACCCTACACAAATCCCATTCCAAAATTCTCTAATGCAAAAATTCTTATTACCTTCTTAAAATTAAGTAAAATAAAAAGCCTGTGAATTACTGTACTGTACATCTCCCTGCTCATAACATTCCAATCCTAGAGGATATCTTGTCCTGGATATCTAATACAATTACCAAAAAAAATGTCATTTTAGGTAATGTTAATATTAATTGGCAGAACTTAACATCTGGCTTCCGAGTTTCCAGTATGAGCCTGTTTGGATTCATACAACTTATTTTATCACCTGCTAGATATGATAAAAATAATAACCAGAGCTCCATCCTTGACTGGATTATGATCACCATCCAAAGTAGGTTTACTAAGGTTGGTACACTTCCAGATACTCTAAGTGACCACCTACCAGCATGCATCCATAGAACAATTTCCCAATTAAACAAAGAACATTGCTACAAAATGACCTGGAATCTATCCAAATTTAATAAGCAGGTATTCATACTCGCCTTATTAAAATCTATGAACTTGTCCATATTAAAAAAAACTCTGCCTTTAGATAAAACAGTAAATCACTTTAATACACCATTTCTAGACATCCTCAATAACTTAGCTCTCCTTGGTATAAAAATAAACAACTAATGATTGATAAGACAAAGCATGGAAGGAATGGCTAAAGAATAAAACGAACACAAATTTAAAAAAACGTGAGGCAACTAAAAACAAATAAAACCTTTTATAATCTGTTACAAACTAATCAAAAGCATAACCTTCAAAAAGTGTGGTCTTCTATTACTTCAACTACTTGATCTTATATCCAAAAATGACCCTAGTTGATGTTCAGGTAAATCCCTTCTTCAAATTGCAGGAATATTCAATATTGATTTTATTGAAAGTATATTGATCCGAACCACTAGCTCTTCCAACCAATCCTCCTTTTTCTCACTATATAACTCTATTCCTAATAGAGTCCTTTTTGAAGGCATCACCAACAATTCTTATCCTACATGTCTCTCATCCAAATCCACACACGTTTCCTCGATGCCTTCTACCTTCACAGTAACATCTGTTCCCACCAACCTTATAAGAAAACTTCTGCATAAGCTCAAACTCTGCTTTACCTCCATAGATATGACCTTCCAGCTGAATATCTAAAAAATAGCCACAGAAGCCATAGCTTATCCTATTAGCATTCCTATCAGTAGAGCCATCATTGAATGTTACATTCCGATCTTATGGAAAAAGTCATTCCTCTTCATAAAGGAGGCACCTCTACCAAAGTATCTTACTATCATCCCACTGATATTTTGTCCACGCTCTGTAAACTCTTAGAAAAATATGTACATAAACAATTTCTTAATCATCTCCAACATGATAAACTGCTAGTCTCTACTCAACATGGCTTCAGGACAGCTCACAGTACAAGAACTGCATCATTATCCTTTATGGATACTGTTAATAAATCTAGAGACTCTGGCAAACTTATCTCATCACTATTTCTTGATCTTTCCAAGGCTTTTGATACTGCAAAACTCAAAATGGAAAGAAGACAACCGAGGTATAACCAAAAATATTCTGAGAAACAAAACCACACTAGAGTGCCAAACAAAGTGCAGCAGAATCTAAAGATTCCAGTGTGGTTTTGATTCTTACTTTTGATACTGTTTCCCACTCTAAATTCTTACAGCAGTTCTCTATCCTTGGCCTTTTACCCTCCTCTCTTCAGTGGTTTACTAGCTACCTATCCAACAGACAGTAATCTATAAAATGGCAGAGCTGCCTCTCTCCATATCTTCCTAATAAGACTGGAGTTTCCCAAGGCTCTGTTCTTGCTCCCCTCCTTTTTAACATTTTCATAAATAACTTTTAGACTTCCTCCTGTCAAGGCTGCTTAATTCAATATGCAAATGACTTACCTACTCTTCTGATGGTCTGCTACACCTTCAACAAATACCTCAAAGCTTTGTCTTCTATTGAGACCTGGCTTAGTAATGCCCAAATGCTACTTAACTCCATAAAATTCAAGCTCCTCCTCTTCACTCCCAAAAAACTTTGTCTAATCAAAACCAAGTTCAAGATTGTTTCCCAAAATATTACAGTCATTGAAATAGTTATTCACAATAGATGAACACCTTAAATTTGATCTTCACATCCAGAACAATATTAAAAAAAAAACAGAAACTAGGGATGCTTTACAAGCACAGATAGTTTTTAAACAGGTTCCCTATTAGAAGACCGAAGACACATTCTTTCGAATGCATCTTGGTCAAACTCAAAAGCCTGAAATGGCAAAATATCGAAGCGGCTTTTAAGCAAATTCTTTTCCTGGGAAAGAATTAACTTGGCCGCTTCATTACTTTGCCATTTTCGGCACTGTAGTGCAGTCTCGGAGTTGATATATTTAAGTAGGGGGGGGTGTGGGGGCCTAGCCCCCCCCACTTAATGTAATCTTTAAAGTGTTTTATTATTTTTTTTTTGTTGTTGGAACAGCGATTTTTTTCCCCTAGGAAAAAAATTGCTGTTCTGATAGTTCGAAATTGTAAGCTTTCACTTACATAGGGTCGATTAATCACTGTTCGCTTTTTTAAGCATTTGGTGATCTAATATAGACCCTTTAAACACATTCGTCAAAATCGCCCACACCACCACATACCTGTTACCTTAACTTTTGTATGGAGTTCCTATACTTATCAACATACATACTTCACTAAAACATTAAATTTCAAAACACACTACAATAAAATTGCCAAATATGCAAATAGTTCAACATATTATGCACATCACTGCACAGCTCTGCAGTCTCTTAAGTGAACTTCCACACCACCCCAGCTACCTACAACTTGTAACTGCCCACAAAATCATTTATAAACCTTCAGCTTGTCCTGCCCTTAACTCTCTATTCCACAACTACTTTCTCAATGGACCTCTCTGATCTGAGGGCAAACAACTCCTCTCTTTGCATAAACCTGAAAAAAAAATCAGTAGGACAATACCTTTACTCCCACTCTGTTGCTAAAACCTGAAACTCCCTACCTCTAACCTTTAGAGCAAACTCAAACCTCCTGACCTTCAAACACAGTTTAAAATAATTCTTATTCAAATCTTGGATCTGTTCCTGTTCTAATCATGGCTAATATCATTAGTTCTTACCTACCCTCCCTCTACTCCTGCCACCTACTCCACTTTGCTCTCTTATCTATTTACCCCTATCTTTTACTTTCTTTTAGTCTTTCTTTCATTACCCTTTGTTTACCTCTCCTTTGTACCTCCCTCACTTTTCTATTTTTCATATCCATCCCTCTCTTTTGCTACTAACACTTACTGATCCCCTTTCACCTATCCCTTAATCGTACTTTTTCCCTTTCTTCCAGTTTTCTTATCTCATTACTTTCCTCATTTTTCCAATTCTTTATCTTATTGTTTCCTCCAATGTAACTTCCTTACTTACTATTGTTTTGACTAATCCTAAACTATACACAAAATGTCTATTTTGCTTTGTCCTTTTTTCTTTTTCTTTTTAATTGTGATGATTTTTTTTATTTTACAAATGTATGATGCAAACTTTTAATATTGTATATTCTGTTTACGTAATGTAATATTTCTTAGAACTTTTCTCTATGGGTGTCCCCTAAAAATGGGTGATATATACCCTAACCTGGGCCTTCCTTCCATCTCTACCACCCTCTCACCCACATCCCCTCTGGTCACCTCTAATAACTCCAAACAACTAAAATTTACAATAAATATACATTTAATTTCTAGCAAAATAGCTGGACTGTATGTCAGAGTCTCTCATTATACACCAGATAGTGATGCCCTTACTAAGACACAGCTAAACCTTATATAAATGACTCAGAAATTCTTCCCTCAGAATACCGCATCTTTAGAGCTAAGAGGCTAAACAAAAAAGCTGGTAACTATTATCTACTTTAACAAATATGAAGTCTCTTCTCTTACAAAAATTCTACCCAGAGTTAATAATGCAAAACCACCTATCTCCTACATAAAATGAAAAGACTCCTTTGTATGATTGTTTTAAATGCCCCCACCCCACACTGAAAACAATATAGACACTTATGAAGACATCATTTACTGGATCTCAAACAATATTAAAAATGAAACAGTCATCCTTGATGATGTCAGTATCAACAAGAGTACTTTCACTTCTAACTATTGTTCTTCTAGTATCAACCTTCAAGGCTTCAAAGAGTGTCTTACTTCTGCTACTCACTATAACAAATCCCTGGACACTAGTCCCATTCTTGATGGATTCTGGTCTCTGATCCTTGCAGCTACATTGCATCAGGAATCCTTCATGAGTACCTTAGTGATCACTGCCCTACATATGCTATCAGGCATATTATTCATCATGCCAAATGACAACTAAACAAAAATACTCTTTACTTCTTACAGTTTAAACCGGAATCATTTTAGCTACTCTAAACTCATTTAACTGGACAATTCTAAAATCCTTGCCTCTATATGAGGCAGTAGAAAGGTTCAAGTCAACTTTTTTAAGCATTGTAAACAGCCTTACATCACTACATAGGAAGAGAGGAAATTCTAACTCTGTCCCTTGGCTTACTAATCAGAGAAAAAGAATTATACAAAATAGAGTCAATGCATGGAAAGACTGGCAGAGATTTAAAACTCCACAAAACCTACACAGCTTTAAAGAAATTTGTTACCTTACCAAAATCAAGTCAACCTTGATAAGAACCAGTACTATATATATATATATATATATATATATATATATAAAACACCCCCACAAATTCTGGTCATCCATCACACAAATTTTGCACCCAGGAACTAACAATGTCCCTAACCCTTTGTCCCAATAATTCCCCCTTAGAAACACCCAGCAAATTTAACTCATACTTTATTGACAGTATACAGTGGATATAAAAATTATACCCAGCCCTGTTAAAATGCCAGGTTTTTGTGAAATAAAAAAATGAGACTACAATAAATCATTTCAAAACGTTTCCCACCTTTAATGTGTACCTATAACCTGCACAATTCAATTGAAAAGAAAAACAAATCTGTTAGGGGAAAAAATATAAAAAAATAAAAAACGTGCAATAAGCTGGTTGCATAAGTGTGCACACCCTTAAACTAATACTTTGTTGAAGCACCTTTTAATTTAATTACAGCATTCAGTCTTCTTGGGTAGGAGTCTAACATCATGGCACATCTTGACTTGGCAATATTTGCCCCCTCTTCCTTGCAAAAGCACTCCAAATCTGTCAGATTGAGAGGGCATCTCTTGTGCACAGCCCTCTTCAGGTCACCCCTCAGATTATCTATTGGATTTAGGTCTGGGCTCTGGCTGGGCCATTCCAAAACTTTAATTTTCTTCTGGTGAAGCCATTCTTTTGTTGATTTGGATTTATGCTTGGGGTCATTGTCATGTTGAAATGTGAAATTCCTCTTCATCTTCAGCTTTCTAGCAGATGCCTGAAGGTTTTGGGCCAAAAGTGACTGGTATTTGGAACTGTTCAAAATTCCCTCCACCTTGACTAAAGCCCCAATTCCAGCTGAAGAAAAGCAACCCCAAAGTATTATACTGCCACCACCATGCTCCACTGTGGGGATGGTGTTCTTTTGGTGATAAAAAGTGTTGTGTTTGAGCCAAACGTACCTTTTAGAATCGTGGCCAAAAAGTTCAACCTTGGTGTCATCAGACCATAACACATTTTCCCACATGCTTTTGGGAGACGTGATGTATTGTTTTGCAAATTTTAGTCAGGCCTAGATGTTTTTCTGTGTAAGAAAAGTCTTCCATCTTGCAACCCTACTTCATAGTCCAGACATATGGAGAATACAGGAGATTGTTGTCACATGTAGCACACAACCAGTACTTGCCAAAAATTCCTGCAGCTCCTTCAGTGTTGCTGTAGGTCTCTTGGCAGCCTCCTTGACCAGTTTTCACCTTGTCTTTTCATCAGTTTTGGAGGGGTGTCCAGTTCTTTGCAGCATCACTGTTGTCCCATATTTTCTCCACTTTTTGATGACTGTCTTCACTGTGTTCCATGGTATATCCAATGCTGTGGAAATTTTTTTGTACCCTTCTCCTGACTGATACCTTTCAACAATGAGATCCCTGTGATGCTTTGTAAGTTCTCTGTGAACCATAGCTTTTGTTATAGCAGGCAAATGAGTAAATGTCAGGAAAATCCTACTAGGACAGCTGAACTTTATTTGGGGTTAATCAGAGTCTCTTTAGTTGATGGCAGATGTGTACCTAAGAAGTCTGAATGCTGTAATTTAATCAAAAGGTGCTTCAACAAAGTATTAGTTTATGGGTGTGCACACTTATGCAACCAGCTTATTGTACATTTTTTATTTTTTATACTTTTTTCCCTAACAGAGTTGTTTGTTTTTCAATTGAATTGTACGGGTTATAGATCACATTAAAGGTGGGAAAAGATTTGAAATGATTTATTGTGGTCTCATTTTTTTATATCACAAAAACCTGGCATTTTAACAGGGGTGTGTACACTTTTTATATCTACTGTAGCTGCCCTCATCAATAAATCCTTTCCTGACTCCCCTGAATCATGTCTATCCCATTCACTAATACCCCCACCCCCACACTATAATCAGTCACTACTTCCTTCATAAAAATTTATTATCCAGATTTAAAACCTGCTCACCCTCTGTCAAATCCGATACACTTTCTGGAGAATACCTCATAATTACTGGTAATGCCATTGCATATCCAGTCTCCATCCTTATAAACAGGTCAGTACTGGAATCTTATATTCCTACCATCTGGAAATAAATGCCATATCATTCCTCTATACAAAGGTGGCACTTCTAATGAAATATAGAATTTCAGATCCATTGCCATCTTATCCTCCCTCACAGAAATAATGGAACAACAAGGTACGTTAATGTTTACCCATTATAGACAGTTAGGACATGGGGCCTCACAGAAGGTACGCTCAAGGCCGCTGCTTTCAAAAACCCAAATAGATACAATTAAGTAAATTTTCTCTTAAAGCTTTACTTTAACCAAGGAGCTTAAACAGCACACTCAGGAGATTCAGAAACAGGAAAGAAAGGTCCTAGACTGATAGAAGACGTGGCATAAAAAGGAACAGCACATTTAGCTGAGCACACACATTAGAAATGCCCTCAGTGAAGGATGCTTGCATAACATAAAATGTGCTTGTTAACTGAGGGGGGGGGAGATAGTAGACCGATCCACATGGGAGCAATTCATCTGTAACCTGGGAGCAATATCTGATTAAGTGACCAACTCAGAGTTACACATTAAAAAATGGAAACTGGGAAATCAAGCCCTGCAGTACTAGAAGATGAAGCACCACATAGTACAGAGCCTTAAACCTCTGCATTAACAGCTAGACATTATGGAGACAGGACATATACTGGGATAGGAATCATCATAAGGTTAAGGTCTAATACTTAAACAAACTCAGAGGATCATCTAATAACAGAAACCTATTCAAATATTTTCTGTAAAGCACAAGCATTTGTATACTAAGAAAATGTGATCCATTAATTTAAGTTTGAAAACTGACGTGTAATGTGTTATATCAGTTTGTTTGCAAAATTTTAGTAAAAGATTTATCACCTTATTTTAAGATCCCAAACCTCATTTTGAGTTCTCTGTAGATTATAGTAGAAAGTGACTTCTAATACTTGTGCCAGAAAAGACAGTGTTCTACATGAAGTGGCATGAATGTAAAGCAGGCCAACAGAAATATCCCCATGCTTCAACAAGTAAGTTCATCTGAAGTTGTAATCTGAAATGTTAACTTTCTGAAAGTCTGCATGCCAAACGGACAATATATGAACAACATTCAAAAGGGCAAAAAAATTAATTTTACTTATTTTTTGCAGGGGGCAAGCCCTCCTTTATACCCCTAAGCATATATATATATATATATATATATATATATATATATATATATATATATATATACCAACCTTACAGTAGCACTAATTCCGAAAAGGGAGAAATCTCTGAATACAAGTGAATCATTACCTGCTCTCACTGCACCAGCACTGATTTATTATGAGAAACAGCATTCCGCATTATGTCCGCATTATGCCGTTTGCCTTTTTTTCTTCATGCTACTAATCCTCAAGCAATTTCATCTCAAGCTTTTGTAAGGGAGCAGAGTTAATATTCATTAGAGAGAGAGAGAGAGGATGGTGCTCCAGGGCTTTGACATCAGAAAAACAAACTACAAATTTTACTGACTGTTTTTGAGGAGGTTTATGTCATGTATTGAGTTCAGAGCTGTAGACAGGAAGGTATATTATTAATTTTATACCAATAGATAGAATATGGAGACTGGAAAGCCTGTAGTATGTTTTAGGTTGTTTTAGCCCATTATTTGTGCAGGTTTCAACATGGTATTGTAAGAATAATATAGGGTCTTGTCATGCCTCCCCCACCACCTCAAAATATCTCTGTGGCTTGGCCATAGTTATATGGCAACGATTATCTGCATTCTTAGCAGCCCTCTTCAAAAGCTCCTAAAGCATGCCAAAGATAATAAGTAAACTCTTTGTAAAGTTTACTACTAGGTTCCTTGAATGTAAGCAATTCCTTGGCTTTGTGAATTACATTTGTAAATTCTGTTACCCCTCCTTATAAGTTTTTACCTTCTTTTCAGCATGATGCTATACATTGTGACATTGGGACCCAGAAGATAAAAAGCAAAGCTGTTGATATAAAGGGAAAATAGAATGACCCCCAATACCAAACTCTGGGTACACAACCATTTAGGTCACTGTGGACTGTTTCAAAAATAACCCCAAAATTCCCGTTTTTTAGACAGTCACAAAATCACTTGAGAAAACATCCTCTAAATACTAGGCTTTCCAGTTTGACTAGTGCCTATTTTAACAGAAGAAATGCTGTATGTCATAACTTGTAACAAAGTATAGGGGTTATCCCCCCATATATTCCCTCAGTTACATTTTTAATAGTTTTCCCAAACTGTTGCACATTTTTACACGTAGTGTGTTATTAAAGAATAATGAATAACCCTTACTTTTCAGCCTAGAAATTACTTAAGCTTTTTGAAAAAGGAATTGTTACTATTTGCACATTTAATTCTAATCAACTCCTTATATAGTAATGAATGAACTAGGTGGATGATAACTAGTTACATGCAAAAAATGATTGTATATGGCTTTTCACTTGCCCTATTAATTATAAACTGACCTACAGCTTTCTCTAGTTGTTGTTCCAAGTGCTGTGTTTTTCTATTGTGCAATACGTAGGTTCAGTTAATTGCTGAGTCATTACTAAATCACCATCTAGTAAATGTTCTCATTCCCCCAGTAAATAATCCTCTATAAAGTGAAAAATCAAATTCAATATTTTCTGTATAAAAATGTATACTGTTGATATTCATAAATCTGAACATAGTCATAAAAATATTGGCATAAGCAGAAATGAAAAGAGCTGACAGTAATAAGATGAGAGTTGAAAGTGTAGGTATGGAAAGATTAGATCAGGTTGGAAGCTAGCGAGGTCAGTAATACAGGAATGTTTGGAGGATAACACAAAAATGGGAAAATGGGAGGGAGGATGTGGAGTTAATTCTGATGGTCAGTGACATAGATGGTGTGGATTAAA
Source organism: Protopterus annectens (assembly GCF_019279795.1). Classification (NCBI taxonomy): domain Eukaryota; kingdom Metazoa; phylum Chordata; order Ceratodontiformes; family Protopteridae; genus Protopterus; species Protopterus annectens. The sequence goes on from NC_056733.1 coordinate 1,459,254,798, forward strand.
ACTTTTCCAAGGTAGACTGGGACAAGTAGAAAAAGGGCTGACTCCAGACAGTCATAATCTAATACAGTTTAACTTTTTAACAAGGAATAAAAGGAGAGAACTAGGTTTGAAGTTACATAAAAGGAAGATTGGTTAAAATTTCATTGAGGAGAAGAAATAGGACAAACTTGGATATGCTATAAAAAGAACATTGATTTGAAACAGTTTAGCCATCTGTCACCATGGCGACAGATTTAGGCAGTCTGAAAGCACAGATATAGTAAAGCATATAGCAAATAAGCCATGGTACACATATTAATTTCTAAGGGTATATAGTTTAGCAATTTTCCATGCTAAGAGGGATTAAATGTCTCATCTTCAAATGCAAAGTATGAGTGTTTTGTCAGTTTGCACAGGGACACCTGGTACTATTGGACTACTGGAATACAACCCCCCCCCCCCCCGCATGCGCATGCATATACACACACACACACACACACACACACACACACACACATATACACACACACTCACTCTGGCACATGCACACATTAATAATGCTAAAGTATTATGCTAGTTAATTACTAATAATGGCAAAGCCAGGGATAGTCTGCATATTTTGTTCTTACCTTAGCATTCTGAGATGCTGCCACTCCACAGCGTTGAACACCAAACCCTGAAAACCAGAATCATTGAAATCTAATCCCTGAAGCTCAAAATACTGAAAAACTTAACTTTAGGTTGCTCTTTACTGTGTGGTGCAAGCCACCCTCACAGTTGCATTGGCTCAAAAAAGGGAAAATCTACCCAAAAAGAGCACTACTGCTGGCACACACTTAGACATCTCCCCAGTAATGATTGCCAATAGAAAATAAAAATCATCATTCTGATCCTCAGTGCCTCGTGCCTCAGGCAATTGACGCTAGAGGAATCACACTTTGTCCACCTGTAAAGTAACCCACTGGGACAGGTACTGAACCTGGCTGACTATGACATTAGTCTATGAGCACGGCATGCGTCTGAAAACACTGACTGTTTAACTGGTTATACTTTCATTACAAACCAACAGTTTCTACAGTCCTTTCATTGTTGACAGTATATTAGGCCCTCTACTCACTGCTAACCCCCCTTCCCCTTTTAACAGCAATGTACATTATGGGCTACAGTGGCTGCAAATAGTATCAGCTAACAGAAACAACAGCATGGCTAGTGAGTCCAAGCAAGCATCCTATGTCTTATCTGTGGCTATTTCCTGAAGTGGGCATTGCTCATAGTTCACACAGTCATAATTCCTTTACTTAATTTAAATTTTGACTGCCAGAGATACTTTTGTTTATGTTAACTATACCAAACTTCTGATCTTCAGCACAGATATTAGACTTGAGAGTCAGATGAAGGATAGTAGGTAAAGTCAACCCTTTCTAATCAGTGTAGTTTGAAACTGGTTACATTTTATAGATTCTACAAGGCACAGTTTATCCTACCAAAGTACATTCCATTGGATAGGTAGATGATTAAACTACTAAAATGGAATGCCAGTTTTAATGTGTTCTATTCTTTCCTTTATTCAGTAATGTTTTTGAAACCGCTGTACCATACAGTCTCCTGCAAACTCTCTGGCAAAAGGAAAAGACCCCAGTTTATATGCCTATATAGTACAATGAAATACCTGCACTAATCCCACAATGACATCATATTTATTTGCAAGAATGCATTATGTTCTGCAAAGCATTCTGTTTTATTTCCAGATTTGACCACATCAGTATGTAAGTAAAATTGATGCACTATGTAATTCTGTGCTGATACAACAGCGTATGCTGTAACATCAGTATATCATTCTAACCCTATAAACTCCATTTGTACTTGCAGGTAAGGAGAATCCTATTGCAGACACAGTTCTATTTATAGCCTATCAACAATCCTTCTCATATAATCTGCATTGGAAACATTACTTCATCCTTTTTTTTTAACTATGGGGTCTCACTAGTAAGTTGTATGCATATGCATGCATCAAGATTTGTAATGTCTGTTTCTAAATGCTTAACAGCAAACACGTATGAAGCTTGTGGTATCAAACAAGTTGCATGTGTGGAAGCAAGGCATATAAATCAAACAGTGATCAAACAAGATAACTTTAAGTAATCCATGCTTAATGTATTATTAACTCCCCTGTTAAAGTTACAGTGTATGAGATTTTCACTGCATGAGCAGCATGTTTAATTATAAGAGAGTATAATGCATACAAGGAAGGGCAGCTGGTCTGAGGGGTTAGTGACATGCAATACAAACCTGAAATTTCTGGCTACAACTCTCAAAAGAACTTAAAGGCAGAGTTATGTCATAGCAAGACAGAAAAATATGGTCCTATAGAAAGGAGACTATAGCTTCCTACCTTTTAATGCACCAGTATTGTAAAGTGTCAGATCTGCTTACTTGTAAAACTTACAAATCAGATATATTCCAATATACTTGTAATTCTTGTAGTTTGACTCCTGCAATGGCTGTGTATGAAAACTTGTATGCTTTATACCATGGTTGTGACTGAAAAAGATCTATAAGAACACCTTAGCTAATCTGATAAATGAATAACCAGATAAATGAGATGGGAAACACTGCATAGAAGGTGGTAAGATGAAAAGAAAGTTGAGTACAAGTGGTGAGAACAGAGAAGTACAGAGGCTGACAGCAAATATTGACAGCTAGGCCCATCCATTTTCCTATTTTCTCTACCTTCATCAAAACTCCAAAGATCTACTGGAGTTCTGGCATTATCTTGTCTTTGTTGTGTATGTTTGGGTCCCCTGTGTTTGCCTCATGTATTGTTGAAATCCCCCACTGTGTTTTACCCTCGTGACCTTTGTGAGGAGTGAGTCCATTCCATGGGACGATCATGTTGACGTAAGTAACGACAGAGAATAGGTTGAAAACTGTTGAGACACCCACTTACAAAGCGGATTAAATGAGCAAGGCATATGGTGGGGGAGGGGCACAAGGCAAGCAAACTGCTTTGTAGAATGTTGCAGGGATACTGGGGTCATTCTTACATTAGGTCTTTTTTACCATGGTATTCATATATGTCATGGTCAAGAGAGGAATGACACGTGTGACCTATACAGGTAATATCACAAGTTTCACTGTGACTGTTGATTTCTGAGCTATCAAACAAAATGCTATTGTGTCCCTGAAATTCTTATGTGGGCAGGTTTATCATACAAAAAAGTAGAATCTGGAATGAAGCAGGAAGATGTGTCATTAATACTGAAGAAGTGATTTAAAAGAATGGAGACGCTGAGGGTTATGGTTCAGATTAGAGTAAGTGATAAGGTTTGTTTCTAAATTCTAGCAGTAGTGTAACAGTAATTTAATTACAAAATTATTACAGAAAAAGGAGTGATATGGAAATTCCTGAGATGTGCATATTTAAACCTTTTCTAGTCTTATACCTTCCTTTCTCTTCCCAGACAGCTTAACTCTCTCTCTCTCTCTATTCCAACATTTCTTGTTGTTTTCCATATTTATGTATCAGTCTCACCACCATTCATTGATACCCCAGTTTGCTGTACCCACACCTACTTCGCTGATTTTGACAAAAAGTCTGCTGACTAGCCTTTCCCCTGATTGTCTGCCAGAAATCGCTTCTTTTTATCTGTGTAGCAAAGTATAAACTCTGCAATAATACTAAAGAATATATAAATTCTGACTCGGTTTGCTTTTCTCTTTTTTTATTCTGTCTTGCTTACGTAATCTATCAGTTTTTAGCTGCTGTAACTTTTATATATTTCTTAACTGGGTGGGTGAACTTATCCAGAGTTGGTGTCAGGCACAATGGGTTACAAGCAGGCAATATAAATATTGAGCATCAAAAAGGATGTGCATGTGTGTGTGTGTGTGTGTGTGTGTGTGTGTGTGTGTGTGTGTGTGTGTGTGTGTGTAAGTATACATATATATATATATATATATATATATATATATATATATATATATATATATATATATGTATATATACACAGCTAAACATTATGAATGTTTACAAGAACAGTTCAGCAATAAAGTTCATGTATTAGGTAAACATGGATATAACATGCCAGTGGAGTAGGTTAAAGCATTATAACCTGGGTAAAACCATGGCTTCCAGCCATACATCCAAAAGAGGAGGGATAGGCCAAGAAGTCAGAAATGTATGAACATTTAGTATACATTATAGATAAATCAGCACCAAGTCAAGTCCAGCCAGACCAACAGCAGACAGTAGGTGCCTAATTCTATACTAACTGCATTTACACTAATTATTACTGTAGTAATAGCAAGATTACGTTGGTCTGGACATGTGCTGAGGAGGGATGCAGAGTATATTGGGAAAAAGATGCTAAGGATGAAACTGCCAGATAACAGGAAAAGAGGAAGGCCTAAGATAAGGTTTATGGATGTGGTGAGAGAGGACATACAGGTGGTTCGTGTGACAGAGCAAGATGTAGAGGACAGGAAGAAATAGAAACAGATGATCCGCTGTGGCGATGCCTAACATGTGCAACTGAAAGAAGAAGAAGATGATTACTGTAGTAATATTATACTATTTGCACATGCTATTTACCATATCTATCATACTGCACTAAGGCTTCTGGACATTTTGGCTGAGAGCCATGTTCTGACAAGTTCAGCTTTAGTTAACTGCCTTATCTTCATTGCTCATTGGTGAGCGCCATAATGCCATTGCATGACTCAGTGCAGTTTTTGGATGGGTTGTGCACTACTGTTTTCTGCTATACTACTCAAAGACAAGTAAAGATTACTGGTAATAGGCAGCTTAAGTCCTGACTCCTGTTCCAACTCATTTAAAACTGACATTCATATGTCAATAAGCATATTCTCTTAGCTTATCTCTCTCTCTCTCTCTCTCTCTCTCCCTCTTTCATAGCTATTAATTAATTTCAATCTATGCAGTATAATCAATAAAGCAAGTGACTTCAATGCAGTCCTAACCACTTATGCTCCAGACATAGCAGTCATAACTGAAACCTGGTTAAAGCCCCACATAAAGGACACAGAAGTCACCACACCCGGTTATAACATAATTAGATTAGACAGATTAAATAAAAGAGGTGGTGGTGTAGCCATTATATTCAAAGACACCCTTAAGATAGATCAGCTAAGTTGACCAGTCCAACTCAGAAATTCTAACCGCACACCTAGACAAAGCCAAACAAATCTATAATTATCCTAGCCACCTATTTTCCCCCTGGCAATAACCTGTACTCCATAGAAAATCTACTATCGTGGGCATCTAGTAATTTCAACCAGGAAACTATCATTCATGGGACGTCAATCTTGATTGGCATACCTGTGCATCCAACAACCTCACAAATTTTCTAAATCTATTCATCTTCACCCAAACCATAGCCTGCCCCACCCGAATTGACAAACGTTCCAAAAAACAATCTACATTAGACTGGATTCTAACTAATAGACCCAACCATGGTTACTTTGCAGGGTGTCTCCCTGATTCCCTCAGTGACCATACTCCTACCTTCCTATGTTGAAAACGCATCTACACCCAACACAACATAACCTATAAATACATCTGTAGTAAAAAAAGCTTCTCCCCCTCAGTTTTCAATCAACTGCTACAACATCACAACTGGGCACCACTCAAAGAACTCCAGCTAGACATGGCAGTTCTATACTTTAATAATGCCTTCCTTAAAATACTTACTGATCTGGCTCTAATCAGAAAAATTTGCTCAAAAGCCAAACCTCTACACTGGTTAACAACAGATTCAAAACTATTACTAAAACACAGAAACAGGGCATGGGCCACTTACCATACTGCCAGAGACAACACAAGTCTGTCTATCAACAGCTTAGAAATCTAGCTAAAAAACAAATCAAGAAAGCCAAACAAAACTTCTTCCTAACCTGTCAACAGGCTAACCAAAACAACCCCCAAAAATTCTGGCAAAGCATCAACTATCTCCTCAATCCCAGCCATTCATCAACCCCAGCCCCTATCACCTCCAACAACACTGACCCAATAGCTAATCAATTCAACTCACACTTTATTAATACTGTTACTTCCTTGCTAGGAAATCAACCATATAAGGCCCATTATTCTTCCTCATTCTTCTCTTGATCATCCCACCCTCTTCACCTTTAGTCCCATACAAACTAGTTACATAAAAACACTCCTGTCCAATCTAAAACCCTGCTGCGTTGCAGCCGACCAGCTCCCAAATGAATTCCTAAAAATATCTGCTTCTTCTATTGCCTACCCCATAGCTATCCTGATTAACCAATCCATGTCAGAACAATATGTCCCAACCCTGTGGAAGATATCACATATTTTTCCCCTCCACAAAGGCGGACCATCCAAGAAACTTACTAACTACCGTCCCATAGCTATCCTGACCCCCTTGCAAAAATCCTGGAAAAATGCATCCACAATCAACTTCTCAACCATCTCCTCAATCACAACCTATTATCCAGTTCCCAGCATGGATTTAGACCTAAAGTACTGCCCTGCTATCATTCACCGATACCATTCATCATCAGTTAAACAAAGGACAACTAGTGTCCTCAATCTTTCTTTATATGTCCAAAGCATTTGACACTGTTTCCCACCAGTTACTACTAAACAAGCTTTCATCCTTTGGTCTAGAATCCATATCCCTGTCCTGGTTCAAGAGCTATATCTCCAATTGTCAGCAAGCAACAAAATGGAAAAACAACCTCCCGCCCTTCTCCTCATCTCTGTAGGAGTACCCCAAGGCTCCATACTGGGCCCACTCCTTTTTAGCATATTTACAAATGATCTCTGCTCTGCTACTAACCACACAACTATTATCCAATATGCAGACGATTCAACACTCATCTGCTCAGCCCCATCTCCCCAAGAGCTTCAAACAAAAATGCAATCTTCCTTCCAAATCATAGTAGAAAAATACCTCACGAACATCAACTTATTCTAAACCCAAACAAAACCAAGGTAATAGTCTTCAGTAATAAAAAATCCAATCCCAGCTAATCCTTACTCTCAATTCTTGCCTCAAACGGCACCAAATTAGTTCCCACTAGTCAAACAAAGCTGCTAGGTGTGACAATTAACGAACATCTAAGATTTGACAAGCATATCTCTCGCGCAATCAAAAAAGTGCATACCAAACTAGGCAACTGTACAGAGCAAAGACATTCCTAACCCTCAGTGCTAGGCAGGCCACTGCCCAGTCTCACCTGCTCTCACCCCTACTTTACGGCTCTCACATTTTTGCTAATTTACGTAAGTCTGACCTCAATAATATAGACGCTTGCTACAACAGAATAGCCAAATTCACAACCAGTCATCCAAACAGAACACAAGATTGCACAGCTCTCTTACAACTAAACTGGATCGAACTGCCAAACCTCCTTTCCTTTAATCAGCTCACCATAGTCCATAAAGTAAACCAACTGATGCACAAAATGAAAAGTTGCCTTGTAGCAAAAAAGAAACAACCACCAGTATATCCAACAAATTTAATGAAACTCTGACATCTCAGTGAAAGCCTTCAAGGAGTATAACACAAAGTAAAAAACTTGCCCCACATATACACACATAAATACATCAATTAAACATTCATACAATTAAAGAAGTACTCTCCAATTACAGTCTTCATTTAGTCCCCTTGGAGACAGGGTGTCAAATTTTAAAATGTAAGTAGATTATTTTAAAAACAACTGTTTCTTGATAAAAGAAACATCAAATCTAGCTATTTGTATTTTTTCCAAAACAGGGCCTTGCAGCCCTTTACTGTCTCCATCATGAAACAAACTAAAATGTTCAGCTATAGAGCTCTCTGCTTTTTTATTAGCAATATCCCTCGGATGTTCTAAAATTCTAGTTTTAAAACAACTTTTTGTTTCTCCAGTACAACATTTGTTGCAAGGACATCTCAAGGCATATATAACGCCTTTAATATTGGAAGTAAAATTGCTACAAGTTCTAAAAGAAGCATTATTTATTCTAGGAAAAGTTTTTATTACATACTTGCAAGCCTTGTACTTGCCACAAGCAAATGTAGCACATATTGTCAAACTATATGGTATATTGGGAGATGGAATACTGAATTTACCTCTTACCAAATAATTCTGTATACTTTTTCCTTTTCTGTAGGAAAAATGCTAGTTCTTTATTCAACCACTCTGAAGCATCCCTTAAAGATGTCATATATTTCCAGAAATATCTAACTTGCTCTATTATTTTGGGACTAAGGCAACTGTATGTTGTAACAAAAAATATATTTTCATTTCTCTCTTTCTTATGCACATCCCCAGTGTATTGTCCATCCTGGTTACTTTTCTGATGTCCATTAACTCTGTGTATGAATTTCTGCCAACTATCATGTATTATCTTCACATCATAGCCCCTGTTTTTAAACATGTCTGTAGTTTTATCTGGTTCTTGTTTCAGATACTCTTCAGTATTACATAGCTTATCCAAGCGAAAAAATTCACCAAAGGGAATAGCTTGTATTGTATGGGATGGATGGCAGCTTTCACCACACAAAAATTGGGTGCCTTCACTAAATTTCCTGTGGACTGAAGTTTTTAAAACGTTCTCATCTGAAATGTCTACTATGACATCTAAAAAAGGGACACAATCCCAATTTTCAGACTGTCAAACTTTAGTCCAAATCTATTATTTTGTAAGTCAGCTATAAATTCATCAACTAATTCTTTCCCTCCCTCAACCAGAAAAATGAGGTCGTCAATAAATCTATAATATTTGACAACATGTTTATGAAAAAAAGAATTTCTATATAAATGTTTCCTTTCGAACAAGCCCATACTAAGGTTGGCATACGTGGGGGCAAAGGCTGCCCCCATGGCAGTGTCTTGTCTCTGATGGTATAACTCGTTATTAAATTCAAAAACATTTTTTGTTAAACAGAAATGGACAAGATCTACAAGATATTCTGTAGCAGGACTGTTTCCCAAAAAGCATCTTATTGCCTCAATACCAAAACTATGCTGGATGCTGGTGTACAAGCTCTTTACATCTATTGTCACCCAAAACATGTTACGATTCCACTTAATAGTGCTTAAAATCAAACACATCACGAATATATGAAGGCAAGCTGCAAACTTTGGGAAACAAGTAACTGTGAAGAAACTGTCCTACATTGTTTAAGAAATAATTACATCTTGAAACTATAGGCCTGCCTGGGGGCTGCCTAAGATCCTTATGTAACTTAGGAAGGCAATAGAAATAGGCAATTTTATAATTTTCTGCATTAAACTTTTTTTTATGTCTTCCTTAGAAAATTAGCCTAGTCTATAACCCTTGTGCAACAAATTTTCATACTCATTTAATGCATTTTCATACATAAGGTTGTCAACGTTTTCATAAACATTAGTATTCATCAAATGCTCCTGGCACATAGCTAAATATTGGTTGTGAGACATGATCATCAGCTTATTGCCTTTGTCAGCCAGCTTAAAAATTAAATCACTTCTGTTACTTAATGCTTTCAGTGACTTCCATTTCTTTTTTAAATTTTAAATACTCATTATTCACAGCAAAATTAAGCATTTCAGAGAAATGTATAATGCCTTCATTTAAAAAAGATGGAATAAATGTGCTATTGTATTTAATATGACTTGTATCAAAGAAACAGTAAGCATTAGACTCAATATGAGTCACATGAATAGAAACTGCCATTTAAAGTGCTAGTGCTAATATCTAAAACATTTTCTTTAACCTCATTATTTACATCTCTAAAATAATATTTCAAATGTAACTTCCTGCAGAATTTAAAAATATCACATTTCAATTCATGCAACCGTGGAAGAACCGTAGGTATAAATTTTAAACCCCGGTTTACCACAGCAAATTCAGTCTCAGAAAGAAAATGTCCAGATAAATTCACAACAGAGCTACTTGAAACATTGCAACAGGGAGATTTACCATTCACCTCGCTTATAGCGTTGTGGTTGATGTTCACGAAATCCCATGTTGCCTTGTTAACAGTATTGTTTAGTGCCTTGCCCCCCCCCCCATAACTCTGTTGTACATTATGAAAGGCTTTTTGAAATTGTTCTGTTTGTTGAGCCACTGGCAGTGATGGAAATTCTCTGTTCTCCCCTTCATCCTCCTCAAACGATGTGTACTGCCCTTCTGACACTGAATAGGAAGAATATTGTGGTTTTAAGTTGTTTCCTTGTTCTGAAAACCTGACACGATTGCATGTCTTCCTGCGATTATTTTTGCTTCCAAATGCAATACCCCTCTCATAATCCTTGACATCCCGAAGTAACTAGCCATTCTTTCTATCAATGATTTCTGCTTCATATGTTTTTAATTTATCATTAATGTCCATTAAGAATTTGTCCAGTGTCTCAGCAGTACTGCTAGATGACAGTGCGCAACATAATGCATAAATAGATTATTTAAGTTTGTGTTTCACTCTGTCTCGCTCCAGCAAAATTTGGACCCATTCAATGGTACATTTATGGGCGGCTGCTACCCACTGCTTCTGAAACACAACATCAGTACACAACATCCATAAAGTAGTCCACCAACCTGACAAACTCCCTGCTCTTGCTTGTCTAGTACAACCAAGTCACAATACCAGGCCCCTCAGATCATCAGAAAAACTCATGCTACAAGTTACTCGCTCTCACAACTTTCATGGCGACTCCCTATTCAAACACAAGATAGCCAATCTATGGAACACACTCCCACAGCCCATCACTAAAAAAAACAGCCATGAGTTCAAAAAACTCCTTAAAGAATACTTAACAAATCATTGGCTATGTATGCTCCTGCCATAATCCAGGCTAATAACACCCTACCTCCCTTTATCTTTTCACCCTCCCACATTACTCTATCCCATCTTCATCCCCTGGTACCCACTCTATTTCACCTGCTCAATTAACTGTAAGGGGAACAGTCGATATAAATGTTACCTTTATGTACAGTGTAGCTCAACCTGCAGTAACTGTTTGCTGAAATCTAATCTGTCACTGTCATTCTATCAAGTTAAAGTCTAAAGCTTCAACATATATGCCTCAGATACCATGTCATTATAACAGTAAAAGTGTAAAGCTTCAAAATGTATTGTCTCTGTACATGACCATGTTGTATACCTCTGGCTATTTAACTACCTAGCTACTCCTGTTTTTTACCTGTAATATGTTATTGTACTTATTCTTTGTACTTAATTCTTGTTCTGTAAATCTTGGAGCTTTACGCCCGGGTCTCCACTGAAAATGGGCCATTGGCCCAGTCGGAAACTACCCGGTCAACAAAATAAATGAATAAATGGTACTTTTCCATTATTGGGGCAACGAGCAAAATGTCTGCTTGATATGAAGTCCCCGCTGCTTATTTTTTCTGGGGTTTAACTCTTCCTCAAGCTAGTATTCATCTTCTGGCAACTCATCAGTGGTGACTTGATTCTTCGGTTCTGCTTTGAGTTTTGGCATGGTTGTCACCGTTGTACTGATGTTTCCTCACAACTCACCGCTGCTTAATTTCAGATGGTTTTGTGCTTTTCAGTCTGGCTTTGTTATCGGACTGCTACTGATTTGCGGCCAAGTCACTGCCGCTTATAAAGACAGCTGTAGAAATATCCCCTTTAAATTCAAAAATAGTGTGTGAATGACCGACGTTATTTTGTGAAAAAGTAAGTGCTCCTCTTTCCGACCATCAGCTGATTTGTAATGGTCAGGGTGTTAAGAATTGTAATGCTGGGAGGCATATCTGTCAATGTGCAGACACTGAGAATGGGGAGATCTGAAGTCAGTCCTGCTTCTGTGGTTTCAGAATAATTGCCTTTGGGATCGCTTTTCTTACTAAACTGCTGTGAGTTTATTCCCTTAGCAATCAGCTGACGATCGGGAAGAGGAGCACTTCCTTACTTTTTTTTCAGAAAATAACGTTGTTTATTCACCCCCTATTAATGAATTAACAGGGTATTTTTCTACAGTGCTATGGCGCATACACAGCCCAGAAGTGAGCCGTGGTAAAAAAGGTGGAAAGTCCAGCAATTATTGGTTAAGAAAATCGGGAATCCGTACAAGAAAGGGGCTTCATATGGCAAAGGTTGGGCTTTTTGGAAATCTGCCACCTTGATAAACCATTTTGATATGTCAGTAACAGCAAGTTGTCGGCATTGCAATTTCAAGGTTAGGTATATCCATCCACAAGCCTTACAACTGTTGCCCCGATAACCGAAAAGTACCAGATAGATAAATAAATAAAATATTCACACTCTGGTTAACATGGAATTGCAGTCATCTCATCTCTTCTCTAGACAGTGAGTTAGCACTTGGTGTTTTGAGACAGTGTACTAATGAGATAGATGTATTTAATTAAGTTTTTATGTAAAATGGAGATTTAAACATTTTTTCTGAATGGTTCTGATGAAGTCCTAATGTTCTACAGATAGGACAAAAGCGTATTGTGTGTTTTTGATGTTAGAGATATTTGGTTATCATGGTTCGTGGATTTCACAGGATGCTCCACCTTAAGTGCACTTGGCTTTATTTATTTATTTAATGTTTTTTGTGCACCGCTGCATTCTTTTGTTGGTTACAGTATACTAACTGAGTCATGTGCACTGATGACACATTATTACTCCCACAACATGACTCAGTTTGTGAGGTATAAGTACTTAATGATTCAGGAGACCCCCACCTCACAGTATAAGCAACAAATGCATCCCACCACAACACAAATCGCCACCGTTGTACTTATGCTGAAGTTAGTAAGAAGTCGTTCTGTAAGCTTCCTAAAATTAGAAATTAGAAAACTCAGTCACCAGCCCACATATCTAAATCAACACATATGTCACGTCAGTGAGATACAAAGGTTCATGCCATATGCATTAAGGCTTACAATGAATGCATCCACTTTAGAAAATGTTTTAGTAATTAATAATTCTATTGAAAGACACACTGACACTACCGCCACAACACTGAACAAGAACAGGAAGGCAGCTGTCTTTCCAGAGCCAGGATTTAGGACATTGTGAGGGTTCTTTGATTCCTCCCTCCTGACAAATACAGCTATGACCTGGTGGTGGCCCACAGGGGAAGTAAATGACCTTAGATGTTTCATGTAAGGAGAATTACAGAATAATATGATTGACCTTGATATGTTTGTGGCAGTGACAGGGAAGACACTGGTACTGAGTTGTATCTTACCATCACCTAAGTAATGCCAAAATTCAAGGACAAAGATAATTGACTTTGGTAACTGGATTAGCTTCTGTCAACATTCTAGGGAGATTCATTATGCGTTGACTTTGGATTAGATAGCTCACAGACCCTTCTGCTTTTCAAAGGATAGTCTGCAGCTCCCTTTCCAGGGTTTTTACATTCTGGCTAAAACATTTGTACCTCCAAAGTGTATGTGTGTGTGTGTGTGTGTGTGTGTGTCTGTGCACGCGCACACGTGCGTGTGCGTGTGTGTATATGTGTGTCTTTTTTTACACAAGAGTCCACTTGCTCAGCATTCTCACTTACCCAGTTTCAACTCAGAACACAACTCAATATAATGCAACAACAAACAGTTGATTAAATGTTATGTGAAGAAAAAAGAAAGCACAACAAGAAATGTTTTCTTCTACTACTTGCATCATACTGGCATCACCAAGAAGCGTTAAGTAATTTACTGGCTCTACTTCTCACCGTACGGTCCAGTCTGGTGTTTTCTCATGTAGTAGCCCAGAGAGGAGTGCTGTACCTCATGTTAATGGGAGAACCATCACCATTGGCTAAACGACTAAGAATGCTTCTTCATCAAGTACAGAACCTCTCTGCACTCAACTAAAGCACACTTAGTACTGCTCACTGCTCAAAGGTAGGGCAGATGCCAAGGGGCAGAGTTAAAGCTTACAGCAGCAGGTGAAACAAACATTTTCAGTACTATGTTTGCGCACACACTAACTGTGGCGGTGGAAATTGGGAACAACAAAAAAGGAAAAAAAAAAAAGAAGGAAGACTTAGACAAGCATGCAGAACAATAATGCAGTAGCATATTCTCAGCTAAGTGAGTAAGATTTTATGCTAGGAGGAAAAAGTAAAAGCCATCAAAAGACAGTTGGCATCAATTCACACTTAAGGAAGAATCTGTACTACAGGTTAAGTCAAGTGAATGGGCGGCGGTGTGCCAGTATGTATATGTGTGTTGATGTGTACTTGTCTGTAGGATATGAATGTGGCTGCATGAATGTGTGTGTGTGCGTGTGTGTGTGTGTGTGGTCATAATAAGGAGTATAAGGTACGGAACTGCAAGTCTGAATATGTATGCACCTGGGTGGTCACAGTAAGGAAGGTAGGTAAGCGATGCTGTGACTAGATGTGTGTGTGTGTGTGTGTGTGTGTGTGTGTGTGTGTGTGTGTGTGTGTGTGTGTGTGTGTGTGTGTGTGTGTGTGTGTGTGTGTGTGCGTGTGTATCTGTGTCTGCTTGATTCTTGCAGTAATGCATAGGAGAATGTCTGAAAGTGTATGTGTGTGTGTGTATGGCTAGTGAAGTGCCTTTACTGACTCGATGCATAGGCTGCTAGGAAGAACACTAGCTCTAGCAGGTCTGACAGAGTTGGGTTCATCTCAGGGATATGATAATGAGCCACTACTGAGGGCTTCCTTATTGCCACTGTACCATGTCTCTAAATTAGAATTTCTTTCCATTGCATTGATTGACCAACTGAGAGAAATTATGTAAATCCCAGGGATTGTTTTTGCCATAATGATGTCAAATCAGTCTTGATTTTTATCTCTGCTGTTAAAATCATTTTCAAAATATTCCATTGCTGCTTTCTGTATTAGGTAATTGCATAGTACTCTTATATTTATGGCCTTCAGCAGCAGGAGTCACGGCTAAAAAGGGTCTGACAACCACTCAGTTACTGGGAAATCAAATAGCTTAATAAATAAGTTCTCCTGTGTTTCTCCTGTAATGGCTGGATTGTCTCATATAGGTGTAATTTCACTTGAAAATCTGTTCCCTTGAATAATTATTTGTTTTTTCATGTACTCTACGGTATTTTTCTCAAAATGTAAGATCTTGAGGAGATATAAACGTTATACTTCCTCATAACAGGAAAATAACTACTTTTTTCCACTTCTTCAGCTGAAAGGAGATATGTTTTGTAGAGGTCTGTGGTTATTCTGTAATCTGACTTCAGCTGACATCTACAACAACTGGAAAGGCCGCAGAAATACCTCACAAAGAGGATTACCGGCCTCAAACAGATGCCCTACGCAGACCATCTCAAAAAACTCCAGTTTTACTCCATCGTATATCGCCTACTCAGAGGCGATCTCTGCCTAACACACAAAGCTATGTCAAACCCAGAGCTTTTGGACATGCTCCACTTAAAGAAATCCCAGTCCCTCTGAGCTACACGCTCTAGGGACCTAAACTTTGTCACCACAATAAACAGAACATGCTGGAGGGATAGATTCCTGTCCCAGAGACTTCCCATACTCTGGAACAAACTACCTATATATATCAAACAAAGATCTTCATTAGCACTCTTCAAGAAAAATCTTGATGATTGGATGGGAGATAGGAAATTCACCCCAGGGATCACTTCTGTGGATCTGCTCGACAGTGGCACAGGAAAATAATTTTCTTGGGTGGCGAAAGCTAGGGTAAATTTTGGCTAGGCTTATATAGGCCCTAGGGCCAATAGCCTAGTACCTACCTATGAAC
This sequence comes from Protopterus annectens, assembly GCF_019279795.1. Taxonomy (NCBI): domain Eukaryota; kingdom Metazoa; phylum Chordata; order Ceratodontiformes; family Protopteridae; genus Protopterus; species Protopterus annectens. Next base: position 1,459,270,471 of record NC_056733.1, read on the forward strand.
CTGTGAACCTATTCCTTCTGTTGTACAGCTTACCAAGCAATGAGGGTGCAATTCTGCATAAAATTATCTTGGCAAGGTTTTACCACAGCTACCTGCTAGAATAGTTAACAGAGCGTACTAACATTTATATCAAACTCTATATGCTCACATCAACAGAAACATACATATATAATATTTAATCATTTTAAATTATTATTGTGAAGCTAAGAGAAGAGTGTCATTTTGCTAGATATACTTCTTGAGGTTGCATTTACATGTTACAGCAACCAATACTAGCAAAATGCATTTTCTGTTAGTTTAATTTAAGAGGTGGCTAACAACTCTCTTAATCCCCCTCCCAGCTAAATCTAAGGGGAAGGGGTAAAATTGCACCCCCCCCCCATTACAATTAACAGAAATACACTTTGCCCTGTTGGCTGAGGTTACATGAGGCATATAATGAACATTTAACTTTAAAAAACACATAACTGGTGTGATGATCCTATTTTAAACCATGTAACTGGGAGAGTATATATTGTAAAATTATGCCATAATGCCTGTTATACTTCACATTCAAGCTCATTAAGATTTTTTTCTTACATTTCTGTCCCTTTTTATTTTTCAGTCTATTGTTTAGGATCTTCTGTTTCAGGATTTTGGAGATCAGACTTGTGCATTAGGACAGGTTTACCAAAATTACTCCAGAAGCATTTAAGCTCCAGAGTGGACATGTTGAAATTAGATTTGTGAAGGCAAGTACGCAATACATTTTTCAACAAATGTACATGAAATGTAATTGAGAAATGTATTTTAGATCTACAGGCACTGGCCACAGACTACAAAACTTGCAAAGGGCAATTGGGCTAAACTGTTTCAAGGAATGAGTCACTAATACACATTGATATGTGACAGGATACACGTAGGCCAGTTGAGAAGTATTCACTAACCAGAATGTCTAGAACAAGATGTTAAACAACTGAATTTTGATGAACTAAATGAGAGGGAAGGAATTGCCAGAGAAATGATTTCTGCATACCATCCAACCCTTTATGGGGTGGGTAACAATCAACCCACTCCAAGCATGACTGTGGCCATATCAAATCAATTCACATCTGAACAGGTCCTTCATCATAAAAGGATGGATGTCCAAGGGTTTCTCAGAGGGATAGGAATGTTCTGTAGTCACAAAGAAGGATGACCATCAAAGCTTCTGTGCAGAAAAATACATTTCTGTATGCATAATCTTCAACATCAGGCAACAAGGATACCATTACTGCAGCATCTGTGACAAGAGACAACTCCAAAGGTCCTATTCAACTCACTGTTCCCATCAGAGTGGGGACACAAATCAATGCTGTCCTGCGGCTGAGCAGGCCTCCTGTAGATGCTAAATTTATGAAAGGACAGTATTATATAGTAAGAAAATCACCACTGTCTTTTGATGTCAGTATAACAATGGTCTTTGAAAGTAATAGTAAGGGCAGTTAAGCAGTAGATCTATATTATACATCATTATTCAGATAAGAAAAGTACAAAGTAATTTAATGTTAAATTACCTGAGGTTCATGGACACTAGCTCAGAGACAGTATTGCCAGCTGTATGAGATGTTATGTATATTAATGAAAATACATAATGAAGTGTACAATGTGATATGTCAGCTGTATGAGATGTTATGTATATTAATGAAAATACATAATGAAGTGTACAATGTGATATGTCAGCTGTATGAGATGTTATATATATTAATGAAAATACATAATGAAGTGTACAATGTGATATGTAAGCTGTATGAGATGTTATATATATTAATGAAAATACATAATGATGTGTACAGTGTGATATGTCAGCTGTATGAGATGTTATATATATTAATGAAAATACATAATGACGTGTACAGTGTGATATGTCAGCTGTATGAGATGTTATATTAATGAAAATACATAATGACGTGTACAATGTGATATGTCAGCTGTATGAGATGTTATATATATTAATGAAAATACATAATGAAGTGTACAATGTGATAAATGTGATCGCTGCTACTATTTCCCCCAAGCTAAAAATACAGATAAATGCACTAGTTGTGTGTGTGTGTGTGTGTGTGTGTGTGTGTGTGTGTGTGTGTGTGTGTGTGTGTGTGTGTGTGTGTGTGTGTGTGTGTGTGTGTGTGTGTAGCAAAACTTATAATCAGTTTGTTTATTTCTGGTTTTCTGCAATTCATTTAACGGGAAATTCCATTCTTCTCAAATCAATTGACCATAGCTTGTACCCTCACAGACTGGTGAATACTGGTGATTTTGTTAATAAAATGAAGATGGAACAAGTGCATGGTGTATCCCTGGGACCATTAAACTTCCATCACTGTATTACATTCATTTGCATTTTTAGTGATTTATTTATTTATTTATTATTGTGTATTTACATTTGTTAACTGGGTAGTGTCTGACTGGGCCAGTAGCCCGTTTTCAGCAGAGACCCGGGGAGGAATGCTCCAGTGCGGTAACAATAGATAACAATGAAGTAGTTATGAACTGTCAAATCCTGCAGTTTAATAAAGTTATTTGTTGCTTAATTTTATCTGTAGGCTAACACACTCAAGTGCGCTATCCGTTTAAAAGCATTTATAGCATTTACTGTCTGTTTTTCCTCTGTTTTCTGCAAAAAAAAAAAAAAAAAAAAAAAAAAAATCTTGTTTTCCCGCCTTACTGAACTAGAATAGTCCAGTCTTCAGAGTTTGCTGATCTCTGGGCTTTGGCTTGGTTCCTGTGCTATTCCATATCCTTATTTGGATAAAGGGAAGCTTCTTTGTTCACCAGTGGGAGTGGGGAGCACTGAGCAGCCTATTTGTCCCTAGAGCAGTGGTTCCAGCCAGAAACTTGTAGTCTATTGGCCATTTTGGGTCAATTCCTAGCTCTTTTCAACCCCCTGCTATAAAGCCCGCTTTAGCGCGCTTTGCGTGATTTAGCGGAGTTGCCCATAGAGCACCATCGGGCAGCGCCGATTAAACAAGGTTAAACTATTTCTGGCTCCGTAAAGTCTGCTCTTCAATTTTTCCCTTAGAACTTCTCTACTTGCAATCTAAACAGTCTATTCTCTATCTCAAAAGCAGCTCAGCACTTGCTCCTAAAGCATTTTTATATAGGTAAAGTACTTATATACTAAACAAAGTACTACATTAGCCTAGAATCCCCTTGAGTACCCATTTCCCTATAGGTCCCTTCTGACTCAGTTACACAGCAAACTTTTTCACTTTTTCTAGCATGTCGAAGGGTCAGTTGCTAGCGTCCTCTCCTGTTCAGCTGGTGAATCTGGGAATCTTGAGGCAATGTTACAATTGCCTCATGTACACAGACAACCCACTCCTTCTCCCACAAAACACAAATACATGTGAGAGATGCAACTATATAGCCAAACTGGAGGCTGAGCTCTCTCAACTCAGGACTGGCAAGACCAGGCAGGAGGAGAAGGAAACCACGCACACCACAAACCCAGTTTTACATAGAACTATCACAACTGCAAAACAAACACATAAACACACAAAGACATACTCAGAGGCACTGATCAAAAATCTACCAAAACTACTGAGGCCTCTAAAGCAGACACCCAAGCAACTGCCACTTCAAGACATAAGACATGCAACACATAGTTTTCAAAGTCAGTGTGCTAAACAGTCACAGCCCTTAAGGCCAAACACAATGCCAGACACACTTGTTATAGGTGACTCCATAGTCAGACACACTGACGTCCCATTCACCAGACTGAACAAGGAAAAGATCACAGTAAGCTGCCTGTCAGGCGCTAGAATCCGCCACATAACACAAGCACTCAGGTCACTCCACAGCAAGTACAAGTATGACTCAGACATTGTCCATGCCGGTGTGAACGACCGAGACTTACCTCCCTGGACTACATGAAAAGAGACATAGAGGAGCTCTCAGATTATGTAGCCCAGGCCTGTATGACCCTGACCCTGAGCAGTATCCTACCCTCACCAAGAATGATGCCACAATACAGAGACAAAATGATCAGCTTTAATAATTGGCTTAATTACTGGTGTCATTCTAAGGGGATCCAATGTCTGTCTGCCTGGGATGACATGCTTGACAAGCCATGCTGCTTCGCAAGGGACGGCTTGCACCTGTCACCCCTGGGCTTCCGGATATTGGCAAAGGCTCTTGCCACCCCATAGTGCCTTTTTTAGGCAAGGCTCAAATGATAAACCTACCGCCCTAGAAAACAAAAATGGAGAAAAACTAAGGGTAATACTGCTCAATGCCAGAAGTCTAAACCTCAAGATGCATGCCCTCGAAGCCCTCCTCAGTATGGAGAACATCGATGTCTGTGCTGTGACTGAAACCTGGTTCAAGGCTCCTGAGAGCACTCCAGCACTATCAGGTTATACCTCATATCATGCGTTCTGGCCGCAAAATCCGGACCGAACCACAAAAGGACGGGGAGTATCCATATTCATAAAGGATACCCACACCTCCAGGTTAGTGGCAACGCACGAAGCATTGGAGACCATCCAGGTGCAATTAACCATAGGTAAAACTGCCCTACAGTTTGTAGCATGCTACAGACCACCTTCTCAAACTCAGGAAACCCACACAGCCTTCCTGAAGACACTGGAGAGTATGAATGTCTCTCCAAACACCATCATATTGGGTGACTTCAACTACCCAAACATAGACTGGGAACATTACTCAAGCCCCAACACCCTAGCCCAAAGGTTCCTGGAGTTCATAAACTCAAATGCTATGGAACAACTAGTCACCATTCCCACAAGAGGAGAAAATATACTAGACCTGATCATCACAAACATGGGGCAAAATGCTCCACACCGGAAGTATATCCCTCATTGGTGAGATCAGACCATAAATTAATCTCACTGGAGATCCACATCCCGCCCCCACCCCCAGCAAAAAAGACCACAGTGAAGAACTTCTCAAAAGCAAACTTCACACTTCTTAAGACTGGAGTGGTATCCTTCAAGGCCCCCGAGCCAGTGGAAACCACAACCCACGCTGCTGAAACCCTTACAAATGCCTTCTACGAGCACCTCCAGGAATGTATGGATCAAGCAATCTCTAATAAAATCAAGACCCTTTCCACCAAAGGCAGGTGCCTGGTCTGGTGGACCCCAGCCATAAACAAACTCTACAACAAGAGGAGAAAGCTACTACATGACAGAGCAAAATCCCTAAAAGGGAAGGCATCTCTGATCAATACTAGCAAAAAACTACGATCACTCATAAAATCATCCAAGGCCAACTTTGAGAAAAAAATCGCGAATGACACAAAAGACAATCATAAGGCCTTCTTTAGCTATGTTAGAAACCTGGGTGGAAACTCCCAGATATGCTCAGAATTAGTCCAAAATGATAAAAAAATCACTGAACCCACAGACATTGCCAACATACTGGCAGATAGGTTCAGTGCAAATTTCTCCCTCCTCCCCCAAAAGGAGAAATATCTATCCCACCAGAGTCTAGCCTCCCAAACATCTCAGATGCCCAGGTGAGAGCTGCTCTCTCTAAAGCAAAAAACACAGCATCAATGGGACCGGACGGTGTCCCCGGCTGTGTGCTACACGAACTCAATGAGGAACTAAACCCACACATAAGGCTGCTGTTTAATCTTAGCCTTACTACAGGATACGTACCCAAAGAATGGTGTACGGCAACTGTGGTCCCACTCCACAAAGGCGGTGCTTCTAAGGACCCCGGAAATTACCGCCGCATAAGCTTGACGAGCCTTGTCTGCAAAGCTATGGAGAGGATCATAATGGAACTCATAAATAAAGACATTGGGGACCTACAGACACTGGATCCTACCCAATTTGGTTTTGTCAAGGGCAGATCCTGCCTCTTGAACTTGGTCGACTTTTTCAAACAGTCACTAAGGCCATTGATGAGGGTAAGGCAGTTCACACAGCCTACCTTGACCTAGCAAAAGCGTTCGACACAATACCCCACTCGGGCATCATAGAAAAGCTCACCAGCTAAGATGTAAACCCATATGTCACAAGATGGGTTGCAAACTGGCTCAAGGACAGAACACACAGGGTTAGAGTTGCTGGTGCCATGTCAGACTCTAAGCCGGTCACGAGCGGTGTCCCACAGGGCTCAGTCCTGGGCCCCCTCTTGTTTGGCATTTATTTTTATGAAGTGCAGGCAAACATAGGGGGATTGTGGCTGACAAAATTTGCAGATGACTGCAAACTGGGCACCATAATTGACACTCCATCAGACACAGACATCCTCCAGAGAGGTCTCATAGAAATGGATAACTGGTGCCAGAGCCATGGCCTTAAGCTAAATGCCAAAAAATGTATAGTCATACCCTTTGGGAAAAACAAGGTAACCCCTAATTACCACATAGGTGGTAATCCATTAAACATGGAAGAAGTTATCAGGGACCTGGGGACCCAAGTTGACAGTAACTTTTGACACTCACATTGCCAAAGTGGTTAGGAAGACCTTCTACATTTTCCACCTGATCATGAAGGGATTCACATCCAGATCAGGAGAGGTCATTGTACCCCTGTACTCTTCACTTATCAGACCAATGATTGAGTACAATGCCCCATTCGGAATGTACCTTACCCGACACCTGCAGCAGTTGGAAAGACCCCAAAAGTTCCTCACCAAAAGGATAAAGGGTCTCAAACATATGTCATATGATGCCCGACTGAAGAAACTCCAGCTCTATTCAGTCGCATACCATCTGCTCAGAGGTGATCTGTGCCTGACATACAAGGCCATGTCCAACCCGGAATTAATGGACATGCTCCACCTCAAAAAATCCAAATCCACCAGAGCCACGAGAGCAAGAGACTTAAACCTCAACACGGATATAAATAGGACGTGCTGGAGGGACAGATTCATCACCAGAGACTCCCTACACTATGGAACAGAATCCCAGTCCATGTGAGGCAGAGCCCCTCACTGACTCTGTTCAAGAGAAATCTTGACGAGTGGATGGGAGATCGTAGGTTTACCCCGGGAATCATCTCTGTGTCACTGCTGGACAGAGGCACAGCAAACTAATGGGTATAGTATTCTCATCCTAAGGGGTGGTGAAAGCCACACACACTCTGGCTAGGCTTATAAATGCCCTAGGGCAGATAGCCTAGTATGAACCTATGAATATATTCACCATGGTTTTGTGTGGACATGTTCAATTTCAGCTTTTAAAACAACACCATAAGGCATGAGCTCCTCAAATCCTCTGGATAACTTGCAGTATTTTGTTGCATGCTAAATCATTAACATTAAATAATCCTTTAAATCCCAAACTTCAGATAACCATTCCTTAAATTTTTAAGCAAATCCCAATATTTTGATTATTTTATCTATATTTACCTTTTTAACACTAGTAGATGTTGTCAATATAATTTTTTTAAATGAATTCATTTGTTTCTTCAAGGTATTATTTTTCAGTCAGTGACTGAACGATCAGGTTTTCAGCTTTTTGCCCTTATTTTCCACAGACCTTACCTTTGGCTGTGACCTTAACAGGGCTTTGTGCCCTGTAGATTTACTAAGTATACATTTGTTTCTGTTGGAGTTGTTAAATGGAAACATGGACAAACTTTGGCTCCACAAAAAGATGTAGAGAGCAATGTAACGTCAACCAAGTAAAAAGAAGCTGGTCCTGATACCAGTGTTTTTCATGGTTTGTACAAGTGCCATTTAAGAAGACCTGCAAGGAAATGTTAGATTGTCAGATGTGATATAGTTATGTGCTTGGATGAATACAAACAGGTACCAAATGGATTAGAAAAAGGTTGGCAATGTTAAAGGGAAACTTATATCAAAGGAAACAGGTTTGGAGAAGACATGACTTAAAAAGTAAGCAAGCCAGAAAGCCAGAAGGGCTGGCAAAATAATAGAATGTGTAATAAAAAATATCACCAATAGGAGAAGCGGTTATTATTTCTCATGAATACCTCATTATAAGATGTTAGGACTGCACTTGGATTACTTTGTCTGGTTCTGCTATGTCACAGGCAGGATATTTGTAGTTGTAGATGATGAGAACACAATTTATGTGCAGTCAGCATCAAAAGTAATATAAAGAAATCCTTAAAGAGCTTGATAAATGGCAGTATCTGGGACTCATTATTTCAAAAAAGGAGAGGAACAAGAAGATATCATTTGAGGATACATGGTATGAGGCTCCAAGAAAGAACATGAAAAGTACAATCTCAGTGAATGAAACCTTTTCAAAAAGGCCATATGCTCAAAAACAGTGACTAAGCATAATAGCTCTGTGGCACTGAGTGATAAATCTCTGACTGTGACCTACATACATAGCCGGTTTTAGGCATCAGCGAACCCTGCGGTCGCTGGGGGCCCCCTGGTCCTGGGGGGCCCCCCAACCACAGCAAGTAATCTTATCTTGATATTTTGTAACATGTCTGTCAAACCAACAAAAGCTAGTACAGCAATCTTGTATACTTAATAAAGCAGGTAAGTAATAATAACTCATATTTATCTCCTTCAAAATTCAAACATCTGTCATTATAGTAACAGTATTTTGTCAGGTAACAAGCTTTACAATTTCATTAAATATTTTGCCAATGACATAATGCCCCGGCCTAAGTTAAGCCCTGATGGTGGACATCCGCTTCACTAAAATTAACAACATAGCCAGTTTTAGGTACCAGCGAACCCTGTGGTTGCTGGGGGGGCCCCTGGTCCTGGGGGGGCCCCCAACCACAGCAAGTTATCTTATCTTGATATTTTGTAACATGTCTGTCAAACCAACAAAAGCTAGTACAGCAATCTTGTATACTTAATAAAGCAGGTAAGTAATAATAACTCATATTTATCTCCTTCAAAATTCAAACATCTTTATTTATAGTAACAGTATTTTGTCAACTAACAAGCTTTACAATTTCATTAAATATTTTACCAATGACATAATGCCCTGGCCTAGGTTAAGCCCTGATGGTGGACATCCTCTTCACTAAAATTAACAACATAGCCAGTTTTAGGTACCTGCAATAACTGTAGCTGGAGGGGGGCCCTTAATCATCAATGACTGTGTGGGGGCCCTACAAAAACCGCTGTTGGTTGGGGAAAAATGAGCAGAAAAAATGTTTTAAGTTTCAGTTATACTCTTTAACCTGAACAGGACTGTGATATGACCCTGTTAGGATAAAGCTGTAATGAACATAAACAAAGTAAGCACTACAGAGATCAGCAGCCCAGGGTGACCGATCTCATTGTAAACTGTGGAGTTCAACAAGAGCTGATGCTTCTAATCTTCAGAAATGGTTTCTACTTCAAGGTTTTATATATACTGACAGAACAACTGATATTGTAACTCTCAACATCTTTGCTGAAGAAGTCTATTCAGTGATAAAAATAATAGCATAATAAAGTCTCAAAATGAGGAACACATTTTATATATTTAATTCATTTAAAAAGTTACTATAATAACACATTTTGCATCAACATGCACTTTTAGACAATAAGCATAAAACTCGAATGACTGGATTTATTGTGACAGAGCAAAATTATGAGACAAAATCAGGAATATCTGTGAAATCAGGGATAGTGATAGGTAATAATTTACTCCTCACTGATGTAAATAAAAGTGACTTATGCCTGTTGCTGTTTGATGACTGCTAAACGCAGTCACTGATCTTGTGTAGTAGTACTAGTGTTGTACAACGTATGTGTGTGTGTGTGTGAGTGAGTGTGTGTGTGTGTGTGTGTGTGTGTGTGTGTGTGTGTGTGTGTGTGTGTGTGTGTGTAAAAAATATCACAGATTTTTATCAATGCACATATCCAATAATGCCGGAACACACACATTATTCCTCAGGGTATCAATAAAAATATAACTAACAAGTGATTATATTTCAAAAGTAAAGCATGAAATATATCACAGAGCATTCAGACACTTAGATCTTCCAGGAATCTGGTAGCCACCACTCCCTAAACTGTATAACTGTATAAATGGATACAGGAGGCTCCCTTAATCATCCTTGACTGTGGGGACCCCAAAAAAGCTGTTTTTGGTTGAGGAAAAATGACGAGAAAAAAATGCTTTCATTTTCTGATTGCACTCTTTAGCCTGAATGGAGTTATTATATGACCCTGTTAGGATAAAACTGATAATAGCCTTTGTCCTCAACCACAAACATTCTAAAACATCCCTGCTCAGATGTTTGTGTACAGAAACTTACTGTAGGTTATGTGGGTGCTGGGGATTGTGTGGTTATCATTTCCTTTACTTTTCTAACAGACCTCAGAGGTATACAAAGAAGGTTATTTTAGCTCCTGTAGGGGCAGTGTACTGCCTGGCAGCAGCGAAGTAGAATACATTATTGCAATCATTATTTATTTTCACTTTCCTCACAATCAAACATCAGGCACATATACAGCTGGTTGCCTTTGGGGGTTAGGATCGAAGACTAAGTAGGTATGCTATGTATATGTATTTCAGAAGTCACTTGAAATATATGACTGTGGCCATTTGAATCTCTGCTTTCATACCAATCTAACACTAGAGGGTTGCATAGGCAGTGACTGTCTTTTTGGGAGGATTAGGGAGGCAGGCAGTATTCCCGTACATGATCTATGTATCCTCACAACAATTGACTTGTTAATTTATTTTGAGCTACTATTTTTGTCAGCTTTGAATTTTAAGCCTTGGATACAACTTGTCTTCATTGAGAGAAAAAAATAAGACTGAAATTCTTTTTTCTTACTCACGATTTTTGTTTAGGCCACTTTTGGATTAAAAGGTTGGGAAATGCTCTAGCTTCTGGGGGCACTGGCTTAATTGAGTTATTTCCTAAATGGTTATTACTGTGCTGTCTTGGTCAAGAAAGTATATTGAAAAGACAGAAGGAAAACTAAAGTTGAACAGCAATATTGAATTTCTTTCCTTAATCATCATTTCTGTTCAAGCCATCATTGGGTAAAAAAAATAAACTTAAAAAACACTTTAGAGCATATATAAAGTTATGGCTTCTTGAAAAAGCTGAAGAAAAAAGGTAAAATGTGAGAAATGGAAGAAAAAAAAAGTATTGTGCATAAGTGGGAAGCCCAACATGGGGGAAACTCTGGAGGGTGTGTTTCTTTTTTTTTTTTTGGCGGGGGCTGAAACAGTAAGCAGTGCCTAGGGTTCCGTTGCACATTAGTTCTCCCCTGTATATAGAGTTGTTGTAATGTATTCTTGTTACACATAAATGCCACTAACTATAAAATGTCCCTTTGTGAGATGGGCCAACACAGTGTGGTATGTATGCCTGTTGTAATAAGATCATTGTAGCTACAGGTCATTCTGTGTGTACTACTCCTAAAAGCCTGCAGCATGAACTAAAAAGATGGATAGAAGTGGTGGCAGTGACAGGGTGATACTTAGACTGAAAGTGCCCAGGGGCCCCCCAACTTGACATTTGCTGGGGGCCCCCAAAATGCTTACACTGGCCCTGCCTACATAACCAGAGTTTAAGCAGCAGTTCATGCCCTGCAAGAACCAGGCAGGGGAAATGGGGGTGAGTGGTGTTTGCCAGCTCATTCACTTCTGGGGAGATGAGAAATTATGGGTCCCAGATAGATAAGCCTGCTCCCTTACAAGTAGAGGCTTTCATGTTATAAGTGACGCCATGACTTGGAGATGTGCATGGAGATCACAAGATGGTGATGGTAACCCTGAAGGAGATCCAAGGACAGTGATGGTAGCCCTCATGGTCATGTATGCAGGTACATGCAGATATGGAGTTTGGAAATACTAATCCTGCAGTGTCACAGGAATAGTACAAAGCCACTAGGTGTGGAATTAGAGCAAAAACACAATGTTTTTATTGCTTGGATGCCAGCAAGGGTACAAATACTGCCATGGTTATGTGTAGGTAGATTCCACTCATCTGCCCTTATCATCACTGGGAAATACCCAGGACTGGGCAATGAATGTGCTGGGATGACTGTGGGAGGCTGAATGGGCAACAGGCAATGAGGGGGAAAAAAAGAGAGAGTGACTAGATTCAAAAATGCTTAGTACAAGCTCATTGTTATTCTTAGTACTATAGGAAGGGGATAAGCTGATTTTGGTCAACACCCAGAAGATGTAGACTTGCTTTTAAAATCAAATCACCAAACAGATAGTTGCTAGACCTTGGTATCAGAAGGTTAGCATACAATGAACAGTTTGTTGTCTTTGGGACACATATTATCCTTTCCCTTTGATCTTTCTCTCCACCATTCTGTTCCTATTCTTCTCTCTTTCTTTTCCTTGGAGAATAAGGTTTAAAGCATCTTACTAACACTTAAAGCTAGCTCTCCTAGTCGCTGGCATCACTGCTGTGTTACAGTCTGGCCATAAGGTTGCATTTATTGTGAGCCACGTAGTCTGTGATTTGTTTATACTCAGACAGCCATTCACTTTATCTTTATATCACTGTATCTTTTCCCCATATCTGTTCAATACAACTAGGCCAAATATTATTTTTACAGGCAAGCTCTCTATTTTTAGATGTTACTGCAGCACTTGTGTTCTTCTTACTTTCTGAATCATTCAGGCCTCTTATCAACAATTCCTCCCTTTGTTGTTTTGACAATATGTATTATTACTGGTATCTCCCCCTTTAAAAGATAACAGAAATGGAATGGATTGCTTTATAAGTTTGTCCCCATGCAGAATCCAAGGTAGTCCATGATGCTTTGTCTGTCTCTGGCTATCCTTTGGTTTTCTTGCCTTAGCATCTTCACTTTAAATGTGCTTAATTCACATGCCAGAATTTATCAAGAGGCTATTAGAATGTTCCACAAAATGGTGGCCATGTCTTATCTGAAACAAGAATAGAACAGCACCTGATGCAAAAGTTATAAACTTTCTAAAATTAAAAAGGCAAATAATAAAAACGTGCTTGAAAATGTAGCTTTTGTTGTTAAAGAAGGTCATCTCTCCTACTACATGCTCTTAAATCATTTGCGAAATCATCTGACATGTTACAAACTTTTAACTTTGTTCAAACAAAAAAAATATATATCAGGCACATGTTACTGTCTCTGTTATTAATAAATGCTTATGACATTTTCCCAAGGATACCTCTCTTGTTGCTTTTCTCAGACATAAGATTACACAGGGTTAAAGAGATATATTTTTAAATCTCGTACCTGCTTAGTTTGGATTTATGCACGTAATACAATCACAAAAGTTATTGTATGACTCTTATCTCTGCTATGGTATGCCCACTGACTTGTGTATATGCATGGACTCGGTCATGATTTATTAACTTGGTTCTCAGCTACAACCTTTGAACACATTGTAATGAATTTACAGAGGATTTAAAGTCAGAGAGCAATAAAATATGAAGTTCAGTATTGTATGTGATAAGCTGCACAGAAAGAAATTACAATATCTGTTGCAAACAGAAATGCAGCTAGTTAAAAATTCAAAGGAATATATAACAAGGACAATAGTTGGCTTTGGTCACCAATGGGTCCTGCAGCTGCTGGAGCCCCACACCCTTTCCATGAAGATCCACAGATGGAGCTATTTTATTTTGATATTTCTGTTAAATTTGTCAAACCAGCAACTGCTTGTGCTATTTTCTTGTTTGGCTAGTAACTCAGCTGGTAGTGGATGAAGAATCCTATGGGTTCTCATTACTGCTATCCTTTTTAAAACTGAGACAGTCGTACTTCTGTTTCATACATACATCTGTCTGTACTGAGAACAAATGTGCATCTCATTACATGAGACCCAGTTATGTAGGTGACTGGCAAAAAGTGAGTTTCATAATTCCATTGTACTTCCATAGCTTTAAAATTTAAACACACTTTTGGTTACATGCACACATTCCTCTGGTGGCAATGAAAAATAATTTCTAATTGTCATTGCCCAGGACTGACTTTATTATACAGATAGTTGTCAAGAGGTCTGATTCTCATGTCTTTAACTCTGAAGGAAATTCCATGGTTCTTCAAACTAATCATGCACATCAAATGTCATACTAAAATAAATAAACAAACAAACAAATCTTTTTCAGTACTTAGGTCACACTCAGTTTCATGGGGTGATAAATCTTCATGATATCAATAAATCTTCTTTGAGCCCCTATTCCAGTTATAACAGGAATGGGGGGGCAACATTCTTTAAAATATGACAGACCTGTACAACTGAATATTCTTAATTATGATGGGAGTCCCAGATTTCTTTAATGCATCTCTGTCTGGATCCCCCAGACTTCATTAATTCTGCTAGACTGACTTTGCTAATCAGATGGAACCTTCTGGTTCTTTTTATTTATATGGGTCTTCTGATTTTGTTAATCCTTCTAGGGCTTCCTGACTTCTTCAGTACTGCCCTAGGTCTCCTCAGCAAATTTTGCTGGGTACCTAACTCTGTTCATCTTGGTGGGGCCATGTTTCATTTTCCTAAGTGTCTAAGTCAATGTTATCTGCTTCTTGATTTTTTTTTTTTTAAACCTGTTGGACTCTCTTTATTTGCTAATCATTTTGAAATCATCTCACCCTTTTAATCTTACTGGGAGCTTTCTGATTTTGTCAAAACTCCCTAAGCCATTGCCTTTGTTAATCATTTGAAGCACACCACCACCCTCGGAGTCCATTAATTCTGTAAGGTTATGCTGGTTCCTTCACTATGTGGCCCCAAGGCTCCATCAATTATGCCAGGTATTGCTAACTCTATTATTTCTAGTGGTGTCTTGAAAACTTTTAAACTGACGTTGCTTATTTATTTATTTATTGCATTTGTTTACCATGATGGTCCACTGGGCCTAGGTAAGCCCATTTTCAGTGGAGGTCTGGTACTGCTTATGTAAAGCAGTTCTTGATTAACTCTTATAGGCAGAAACTTTTACATAATTTCTTTAGTTGCATGATTGTGGCTAACCTATTGTGTGCCTTATGCTAGGTACATAGAATGGTTTTCATAAACTATACAACAAAAGTACATGACAATTGTAAATATCAGCTTTCCTTTGATAACCATGTTGCCAAGGTGGTTAGAAAATCCTTCTATGTGACCCATCTGATCACGAAAGGGTTCGCATCAAGATCTAAGGATGTAGTGGTGCCCCTCTACTCTTCCCTCATCAGACTCATTATTGAGTACAATGCACCAATTGGAATGCACCTGGCTAGGCATCTCCAGCAGCTGGAAAGACCACAGAGGTACCTCACTAAGAGGATTACAGGCCTCAAACAGTTGCCCTATGCAGCACGATTGAAAAAACTAAGGATTTTCTCTGTTGCATACCGCCTTCTCAGAGGCGATCTCTGTCTAACATACAGAGCCATGTCCAACCCAGAACTGTTGAACATGCTCCATCTTAGCAAAACAAAATCTACTCGAGCTACACACTCTAGAGATATAAACCTCAGCACAACAATGAATAGAACATGCTGGAGGGATAGATTCCCTTCACAAAGACCTCCCTTGCTATGGAACAAGGTCCCGATCTACATAAGACAGAGCCCCTCACTATCACTCTTCAAGAGGAACCTTGACGAGTGGATGGGTAACAGAAAGTTCACACCAGGGATCATATCAACAGCTCTACATAGGGGGCCAAGGGTACTAGCTGCTAGATCTAGGGCCTAGGGAACTAACCAAAGGGGCGGTGAATACCGCACAACATGGCTGGGCTAATATCTGCCTTCGGGTAGATAGCCCAGTACCTACCTATGAACCTACACATTTAATTCCCTTATATATGTATATAAATATATATCTGTGTGTGTGTGGGGGGGGGGTGTGCATGCGTGTATATATATATATATATATATATATATATATATATATATATATATATATAAATACCAACTCTGTAATGCATATTTATCTGCTATCAAATCTGCATATTTACCATCTATAATACACTAACCCTTGTTTATGCTTAATTGCAGATGTATGGCATTGATTGTAGGCTGCATTTCTGACTTTAAATATTGGTAAATATTACAGCTGGGCCACCCCTCCTCCAGCCTAACTGAAAACAAGCTCAATGAGTACTGTCAGGTTCTCCTATTAAGCAAATAGAAATAAACCAACTAAATAAATATGCATGTATAAGGGTAGTACAGTACTGTGTGCCAGTTCATTAATCTTTGCTTGTTTTGTTCATAAGTGACTACATGCCTGGTACTTGACTGTGATCATAGGATCATAGGATCATAGGAGTTTACTAGGCTATCAACCCAGAGGTAATTTCAAGCCTAGCCATTTCTTCCCAATGTAATACCATAGATACTCTTATACCCAGGATTGTATTTAGTAATGACTGCCCATGTCCAGGAGGGTTGTGGGAGCTATCCCCGGTATCAATTTATGCTGCCTCATCCACTCATCCAGGTTCCTTTTGAACAGTGTCATAGAGGTACTCTGCTTCACATGAATTGGCAGCCCATTCCAAAGATGCAGCAGTCACTGGGAGACAAATCTGTCCCTCCAGCATGTCCTATTGAAGTCACAGGCCATATTTAGGTCCCTGGAATGGGTAGCTCTTGTCTCATTTGATTTATGGATACGCACCAAATTCATTAGGGTTGGGTCAGAGATTGCTCTGTAAGCCAAGCATAAGTCCCCCCTAAAAAGTCTATATGATGGGTAGTTAGCCCACTAATGGTAGATGAAGTGGTTAAAGTATTGGTGTTAGCAGTGCAGGTGGGATTGTTGAGGTGACTTATTACCAAGTATAAGCAAGAGTGATCCTAATGTAAATGGGCCACTGAGTGACTGACCAAATTGGTGTTTTAAAGAAGTATATGAGAACAGCACAACTACAAATCCATCAGTGTGTGTGTGTGTGTGTGTGTGTGTGTGTGTGTGTGTGTGTGTGTGTGTGTGTGTGTGTGTGTGTGTGTGTGTGTTTGTGTGTGTATACACACTATATAAGAGAGATGTTTGCTTGTTTGAGAGATGTGCACATACTCAGGAAGGAAAAGAAGGGGTCAATGGAAGGAGCCAAAAGGGCAATTTGTTAAGGAGGACTTGTTGTACAATGTAGGGGGGTTTGGGTAGGGACAATTAGGTGGTGCTTATTGTGGATTGGATGGAGAAGGTAGGGACTCAGTGAGTGTTCATGGTCCTTGAGGGGCATCCTGTTAGAAACTTGGGATATTCCACAATGTTATTACCACAGCCATCCATCCACAATGCATTTTTCCCATTTTTGCACATAGGGTTGGGGTGTTACTTCAACAGTGACAATCATCTAGATGCAAGATTTACACCGCCAGGTGGCTACCAATCAGACATAAAGGCGTGATATATGTTAGATGGGCTTCCTCATGAGATATAGTATTTAAATCTCATAAATCACTTGTTTGTTCGTGTTAGAACAAGTAAGTGATTGTCTAAGACTCCTGTACACTGTTTTGGAGAATATCTACCTTCTCTAAAGTTACTCAACAGTGGAGCTGGTGAATATAATTTCAGGTGGGTTTAAAACAAGACCATCCTTCCAAAAATGTTTTTTGAGCTTTTCTGTTAAATTATACACAAAAATAGGTTTTGGGGTATTATGAACAAATAACCAGGATATGTGGGATTATGTTTCCATCTCTCATAGTAAAAACATGTAGAGGTAAAAAAAACACAGTGGCCAGTCAATGCACAATGTACACATGCATAGCTGTCAGTTGTCCCTGATTTTGTAGAACGTCCCTGATTTTGATTCATAGTTTGCTTTATACCCTTGTAAAATGTTTGATTTTCTGGTAAATTGCCAAGGAATACAGTCAATCAGAAATACCAGAAATTACAGTTTATTACTGAGCAAAAAATATATTATGATGCAAAAAAAGTTTGTTCTATTAACATTTTAAATGAATTAAAATTATGTTTTAACATTGTTGTCTTCCATTGTTTTTATGGCTTTGTCTCTGATTCTTAAGCAAAGAAGTGAAGCTGAGAGCAATGAAAGCAGGGTAAGCTGTATACAGCAATGGCTGAGCTGGTTTATATCCATCTGGTCATATGAGCACACTGTCTTTTAGAAGATGACAAGGTAACAAAAAATTCTAAAATGTGTCACAAGGCTATAGATAAGGAGGGGAGACACTGTAAGAAAGAAATCGTCTGAAATTGTTGTAAGAGTCACAGAAACTTGTGACTGGTTAGTGACACCCTCCTCACTTATTGCCCTCATATATATCTCAGCATTTGCCTTCACTACTCTCACAGAATTCAAAAGGGTGTTTTTTACATCATTTCAATAACCCATACAATGTCAGCTGTTGCCATGAATGACAATGGCATATAGGCTGTTTTTTTTGTTCTTAAACCACATAGTTAAATTCTGGGCAAAGTATGCTCATAAAAAAAAGCTAAACGCCTATACCCAAACATTAAAGGTAGACAGATTTATAGGTTCTATGAAGGTATTTAGTTATTTGGGATATAAGTGCAACAGTTCTTGCTAAAGATTTTTTTCATATTTTTCTTGTTTTTGTTAGGGTTCGGCTATGCTTTTACCAAGTAGTGTTGAACTCAAGAGTCTTGTTCTACTAGATATGCAGGGAGTCTGTCCCATGTATTTACTACCCATTAGTGAAAAAAGTACTACTTATGTATAGGGGCTTGGATTCACATACCAGTTCTGACACTGCAAATGCAGACCTGGGGAGGGGTTGCTGTACTGTACTGTACTCTACAGAGTTATTAAACCAAGGCGCAATGTGAGTGAGCCGGTAATTGCTAAGGTATGTTTTAGATCCAATGACACTTGTAGATTATGGGCTTTTAATGAAAGAGACCAAAAAAGATATACATTTACAAAAAAAAAAAAAAAAGATTTATTAATATATTTTTCTAGTTTGTATAAACTGCAAAACATTTAGGTGGATATCATATGCATGTTTTTTTTTTAATTTAAAATAAATACATCTGCCTTTAGGAATTAACACATTTCATAACTGCCACCCTTAGCTTTTTTAATACATTTAATACATTCATCTGCTCATATAGGTTATATAGTTTCATAGGAGTGTACAAGGCTAATGGCCCTGGAGCCTTTACAAGCCTAGCCCATAGGATTAACCTGGCATCGTGCCACCCGACCTTAATTCCCAGTGCCTCTGTCGAGTAGAGCCACTGGAGTGATCCCCGAGGTGAATTTTCTATTTCCCATCCATGCATCAAGATTTCTCTTGAAGAGGGCCAGTGAGTTGCTCTATTTGACATGTATGGGAAGTCTATTCCATAGCAAGGGCAGTCTCTGGGTTATGAACCTGTCCCTCCAGCATGTTCTGTTGATTGTGGTAATAAGTTTGAGTTCTCTGGAGCTTGTGGTGCAGAGGGATTGGTATTTCTTTAGATGTAGCATTTCTAACAGAACTGGGTCAGACATGGCTTTGTAAGTCAAGCAGAGATCGCCTCTAAGTAGGCAATATGAGACAGAGAAGAGATGGAGTTTTTTTAGTCTGTCCATATAGGACAGATATTTAAGGCCTAGGATCATCTTTGTGAGGTACATTTGTGGCCTCTCCAGTTGTTGCAGGTGTTTAGTGAGGTACATGCCAAATATTGCATTGTACTCAATGCTTGGCCTAATGAGGGAAGAGTAGAGGGAGACAATGACCTCTTTCGTCCTGGATGCAAAACCCTTAGTAATGGGATATGCCACACAGATTGACTTTCTGATCACAGTGGTAATGTAGTGGTCAAAAGAGAGGTTGCTGTCACCCTCTGTTCCCAGATGTTTTATAACACCTTCTGTGTTCAGTGGACTACCATCTATGTGGTAATTCCTGGGAACCGGGTTTTTCCCAAAGGTGATGACAACACATTTTTTGGCATTGAGATTAAGGCCATGGTTCTGACACCCAGTCGTTGGTCTCAGTGAGGCCTTTCTGTAGGATGTCAGCATCACTTGAGGAGTTAATAATAGCTCCCAACTTGCAATTATCTGCAAACTTTGTCAGCCAGAGTCCCTTCGTGTTGGCCTGGACTTCAGAGAAGTAGATACCAAACAGGAGAGGACCCAGGACCAAACACTGTGGGACTCCACCCGTGACTGGTTGGCAGTCTGACTTGGAGTCAGCTACTTTCACACTGTGGATTCTACCTGTGAGCCAGTTTGTAACCCACCTAGTGATATAGGGGTTGATGCCAAGCTTAGTGAGTTTTTCTATGATTCCTGAGTGGGGAATGGTATCAAAGGCCTTGGCAGATCAAGGTAGGCTGTATGAACCACCTTGCCTTCATCCACAGCTCTGGTGACTGGCTCAAAGAAGTTGGCCAAGTTGAGCAGGCATGATCTACCCTTCACAAAACCAAACTGTGTGGGATCCAGAGTTTGGAGATTCCCTATATCCTTGTTTATTAGGTCCATGATGATGCGTTCCATAGCTTTACATATCAAACTCGAAAAGTTAATGGGGCGATAGTTCCCAGGGTCTGTAGTCGCTCATCCTTTGTGGAGAGGAATGACTGTAGCAGTGCGCTGTTTGGTAGGGGCAAAGCCTGAGGTGAGGGTGTGATTGAACAGGGCACACAGGTGAGGTGCTAGTTCACTCTGTAGTTCATGTAGAACAGAGCCAGGGATATTATCAGGTCCCATAGAAGCTGTATTTTTGGCCTTGGACAGTGATGTTTTAACTGGGTGCCTGGCAATCTACTGGTACTGTGACTGGTCCCTTGGGGGGAAGGGTAAAGTTGGCACTGAATCTGTCGGCCGGTATATTGGCAATATCTGTTTGCTCGGTATAGGAGGTACCATTGTATAGTAGCTCAGAGCACATCTGGGTATTGCCATGGAGATTCTTTACATAACTATAGAAAGCCTTGTGGTTGTCTTTACTATCTGCTACAATTCTGTTTTCATAGCTAGCTTTAGAAGATTTGATGAGGGATCTCAACTTTTTGTTGAGGCTGATGAGAGTTTTTCCAGTTTTGGGACTTCACCTTATTCTGCATCAGTTTCCTCCTTCCTGTTGTAGAGTTTGTTTATGGCAGGGGACCACCAGATTGGCTTCCTTTTTTGAGAGGAGAGAATCTTGGTTCTATTGGGTATGGCGAGATCCATGCATTTGTGTACGTGTTCTACAGTGCGCTGGTGTATGAGTCAGCAGTCATGCAACAGATCTCCATTTGCATGGGTGCCATGAAGTTAGCCATCTCTGTTTTTAGGAGCCCAAAGTTAGCTTTGGAGAAGTTTTTCATGGTGGTTTCCTTTGGGGGGGGGGGTGGGAGGGATGTAGATTTCCAAGGTGATTAGTTTGTGGTCGGATCTAACCAGCTAGGCATTGACTATTGGTGTAGAGCAACAGATGACTATGTTAGTAATGTCCAGGTCAAGGATGTTGCTACCTCTAGTGGGGGTAAGAACGAGCTGGTCCAGGGAATTGGAATTAATGAATTCCAGGAAACGTTGGGCAACTGTATTGGTACATGAGTAGTTTTCCCAGTTAATGGAGGGGTAGTTGAAGTCGTCCAGTATGAGAGTGTTAGGTTGGACCCTAATATTCTCCAGGGTGCTTAGGAATGTGAAATGTGAGTCTTGGGACATGGTTGGGGATCTATAGCAGGCTACAACCTGAATCACTGTCTTACCCAATGTTAGCTGCACCTGAAGTGTCTCAGATGTGTTACATTGGGTTACCAGTCTGGAGGTGTGGGTATCCCTTATGAATATGGAAAAACCACTGACTTTGGCACTTTGGTCCAAGTTCTGGGGCCTAAAGGTGTGGAATGAGTTATAGCCTGGTAGTGCAGGGGTGTTTTCTGCTGTCTTGAACCAGGTCTGTGTTATGCATAAATGTTGATGTTCTCCATTTTAAGGAGTGCTTCAAGCAAATGCATTTTGAGATTTAGACTTCTAGCATTGAGCAGCATAACCCTCAGATTGCATTTGTTTGTAGCTGTTATGGTGGTAATTTAGTCTTTGGAACACCACCTAAAAAAGGCACTACAGGGGTTGCAAGAGTCTTGGCCAGTATCCGGAAGCCCAGGGGTGACAGATGCAGGCCATCTCTGGCAAAGCATCGAGATCTGGCAATTATGTCATCCCAGGCAGACAGATACCGGATCCTCTTAGAATGACACCAGAAACTTAGCCAACTGTTGAAATCAATAATTTTCTGCTTGTACTGTGGTATCATTCTGGGTGATGGTAGGATGCTGCTCAGGGCTAGGGTCATACCCGCCTGGGCTACATAATCTGAAAGCTTCTCCATGTCTCTTTTCATGTAGTACAGGGAGGTACATCTCGGGTCATTCACACTCACATGTACAATGACAGAGTCATATTTGTACCTGTTGTTGGGGGACCTGAGTGCGTGCGTTATGTGGCAGATCCTGGTGCCTGACAGTCAGCTGACTGTTACTTTCTCCTTATTCAACCTAGTGAGTGGGACATCAGTGTGCCTCACTATCGAGTCACCTATGACTAGTGTGTTGTGCATGCTGTTTTGCCTTAGGGGCTTTGGTTGAGTGGCACACTGTTTAGGAGAGTTATGTGTCTCATGATTAGTGTTGTGTTGTGGTAGTCGAGTGCGTTTCTGCCTTGGAGGTCTCTGCTGTTTGGGTAGATTTTTATTGAGACCCTCCATGAAGGTGGGTGTGCAGTTTGTGTTTTTATGTGAAGGCAGTGGTGGTGTGTGTTCTGGAGGGCTATCTTAGATTTTCTTTGCAAAATTGTCTTCTGCTTTCTTACACATGTGCCCAAACCCCTGGAATCTGTTCTCTTTAACCTTATCTGCAATTGGAGCTACTTTAGCTTCTGCTCTGATGCCATGATTTCTTCACCTGTCCCACAGTGTGTATTCTACCACCCATCTCAGGCACTTCATCTCCATCACCTTTAGCTTCCCCAGCTGCTCTGATGTCAGTGCTCTGCTTTCTGTCCCATACTGTAGTACTGGTCATAACTCTGTTTTGTACACCTGATGTTTCAGTTTCTTTGGCTTTCTTCTGTCACACATTACCTCTGACAGTCTGTGCCAGTTGGTTGCAGCCCCTCTGATTCAAGCTTTCACCTCCTAATTCAGGCTTCCCTTCTCCTAAACTACTCCTAAACTACTCCCTCAAGATTCTTGAAGCTGAGAACCCGCTCCACTAGTTACCATTCTATCTCACTTTTCAACTTCTTCTGATTTCTGGTTTAGCGGTTGCATTGGATGGCACAGTGGTGCAATGGTTGCATTGTTGCCTCACAGCAAGAGGTTCTCTGGTTCAATTTTCAGCTGGAGTGCCTTCTGTGCAGAGTCTGCATGTCCTCCCTGCGTTCGTGTGGGTTTCCTCCAGGTGCTCCGGTTTCCTCCCATGTTACAAAAATATGCATCTAGAGAGTTTCTCCCTGGGCCTCCACAGTAAACAAATGTTAAATAAATAAATAAATAAACTTACTGCTAAGACAATTGTCTTGTCCTTGCTCAGTGTCATCCCATGTGCCTTCAGTTTTTCATTCCATTCTTCTATAATTTGCTGAAGTTCCTGTTTAGAGTTTGCTAGCAATGCTGTTTCTTCTGTGACTTTGTTGATCTGTCCACTCCAACCTGTTTGCTAATGTACTCCATTGCCAGTATGGACAACATACCTCTCAACCTCTTAGAGCAAGACATCTAGACAAATGCCCAAAAATCGGGACACTTTCTAAATTTTGTTCTTACAAACTTAATTGATAGAATAACAGTTTTTGCATTTGTGTGAATTTTTTTGGAGCATATGAAATCTGAAACAAATGTCTGCCATTATTTTTTGACTTAAGTCATCAATGATTTGCCAGTGATTTTTTTCCCTGAAAAGCACAGTTTTATGAGAAACAGATGAAAAATATGAGGTAATAATCTGGACATTCTGCAAAAATGTGTACAGTTGAGACAGAGGTATGATGGACAACAGTAGGCTCAGGGCTAAACTGTTATTCAAAGTCATTCTCACTATGATCCCCTGTTTGAACCCAACATTGTTATTTCTTGTATCATTGGGTCTTTGTACATAGCCCAGACCAATTCTACCAATGTTTCATTGACTTTGAAATATCTCAGGACTGCCTAAATCAACTTTCTTGGGACATTGTCATATGCTTTCTTGAAGTTTAGGAATGTCCAGTTGGACTCTTTCTTCATTTCAGTCTTCTTCTTCACTATCTGCCCTCAGGTCAGATGTGTTGAGTCTTGATCTAAACCTGAACTGCTCATCTCCCATTTTTTCTTTTACTACTTGTGTATTCATATATCAACCACCCTCTCGAGAACTTTCATGCAGTGTGGCAGTAGCTTGATACTACTATACTGCCCAGAGTTGTGAATGTCTGCTTTGTTCTTGTACACTGGTACTAAAACACTCATTCTCCAGTCATCTGGGATACCTTTCAAAACTCACTGCTATGAGTACCTTCTGTAGCCATTTCTCCTCACCCCACCCAGCATCTGAGTCATGTCTGCCATGATATTATCTAAGCCTGCTGCTTCCCTGACATCTTAGTGATGCTCTTCCTTCTTGTAGGTCTGGCTCTTCTTCCCCTTTCGTCATAGGCTGTGTCTGGTGCAGTAAAACATTTGTGGGTTTTTCTTCATCCAGAAGCTGCTGGAAGTGTTCCTTCTCTCTGACTTTCATGTCCTGTGAACTTTTCTGGCATTCCTTATGAGTGGTGTCTAATGACCATCTTTATCTATGTGTTGTTATCTTGCAACATAATAGATTTTCTTTGTGCCATCTGCTAAGTCACTTTCCAGACGTTGGTAGAGTGCCTCTGATGCCTTGTTCTTTGGTATTGTGACTGTTCTCTTAGCCTCTTGGTTAGCCAACCAGTATTCCTTCTTAGCCTGCTTTGTCTTTTCTGTCTCCCATTTTTCACTACAATCCTTCATTCTTTTGATAACTTCCTGGACTTTTGCATTCCACTATCAGCTCTCCTTATGTACCTTATTCCCATACCTGCCTGGTTCAGCCACATATCTGTTCTGTAGTCCTCACACATGCTATTTGACATGCTGCCATTCTTGTCTGATTCCAACTATTTCCTTTTCTTTCTAAGGTGGTAGAGTTCTGACTTTTTTCCTTGAAATCTTTTCCTTTTGCTCCAAACAATCTCTAGGTCTTCCACCTAGTCTCTGTTGATCTTATAGCATTCTCTAACCACTGCTTGCAATTGATTGTATCCACCAGTGGTATATGCTGTGAACTGACTGTTTCACAGGGAATGTCTTAGCATTCTCTTATAATACCTCAATGCCCTTTCCTCACTAGGAGGAAGTCTACCAGAGTTGCATGTTGGCCACTTTTGTATGTGATCTTGAGACTGTCAGTCTTGCTGAACCATGTGTTAGTAGAACAAATGCTGTAGGATGCACCACGTTAAAAAGAATCAATCAAGAAGCAAAGCTGTAATCCACAAGGTAATTTTATTCACGATAAAAACAGGATGATAAGCGCTTTCGCGTACTGTTACCGTACGCTTCTTCAGATCAACTTTTAAAACAAAACCATGCCCTTTATATACTAATACAGATATATCAATTATTCAATTAATAAACTAATTAACAGGATAATTCTCAAGGCAAACCATTACCTCAAAGTCAACACCCCTCCCTCTACCTACTTTGTGTGTGTTACTTCAAAACAAAATACAATAAGAAAAACGGAGACAAAAACTCGTGTCCCGCATTTAGAACAAGAAACACACATCTTTGTGTAAATTTCTATCAGTTTAGTTGAGCAAAAGTTAAGATTATATATAAAAATAAAAATAAAAATATATAAATACTACTCGGTAACTATTCTGTATATCACGAGTAGAACAATTAAAACCATACATATTGTACCGAGGTACTAAAAATTGAGACTACCTAACTAGTGTAGTAAATGCATGAAAAATATATGTGGAAATTATAAAATGTAAAAGAGTATGAAAAAGTTAAAACAGAGCTTCTAGCTTTCTAAAAACTATACTAGAACAAGAGCGCTGAGTTTGTACAGATACATAGTGTACATATGCTAGAACCAAAACTTACTAGAAGACTACAACCTGCTTGCTGTATAAAGTATACTGGACAACCTACATATTTTAGGGCAAGCTTAAATGCTTTCCCTAGAAAACAGCTTATTGATAGACATACTTATATAAAACAAGGTATAAAACATTGGGAAACTTGAGGTTGGAGACGCATAAATAGTTCATATAACTAAACAAAATAATAATATTGTACTAATATATCCACTACTCTACTTCTTGCTATATATGGATTAGGTACAAGCAAATAAGGATCAAGGTTCAATACATAACAAGCTTCAGGGAATCCTATATAAAAGGAGATATAAAAATATGAAAACATATGTACTAAGATACGTACAATAAGATGTATAAGTATTTACTTATTTAATTAGCAACTAAAAACAATTAAAACATAGTCAATCCCTATTTTTCAATATAGGTTTAAGGGAAACATAAGCATTCAAGCCTGGGGGCATATGTGCTCTAAGCTTAAAAATCCACTCAAGTACAACCATCTCTAGGTTGTTTACTTGATCCCGCCCTCTAACACTTTTCTTTACTATCTGTAAGACCCTAAAACAGAATGTATGGTCCGGGAAGGCCATAATGTGCTTGGCTAAAGCATTCTGCTCCTTTTTCTGGCGAATGTCGTAAATATGATTGTACAGCCTTTTCTTAAGGGATCTCTTGGTCAGCCCCACATAGAAGGCTGTGCAGTACTCACAAGTTGCAAGATATATCAAATTCTGCGTCTCGCAATTAGCATAAAATCTAGGCTTAAAAGTCAAACTCAGCGTAGGATGGCTAAAAACTTGTTCTTTGCTTATGTACCTGCAAGTGTTGCAGTTCATGCAGGGATAAGTTCCTCTCTTACTGATCTTAACAGTTGCTGGTACTTCACATGATTTAAAGTTGTCACAGAGTAATCTCTTTAAATTCTTGCGGTTACGGTAGGCTATATTAGGTTTATTCCCTACCAAACATAAAGTATTGTGGTCAACTGTCAGAACCTTCCAGTTATTGCTTACAGTTCTCTTTATAGCAGCATAGTCATTGGTATAAGTAACTGTAAGCCTAACTTTATCTTGGCCCGAGGGCCCTTGATGGATGCCCCATGTTCTCTGCCTATTTGAGTGTAAGGTCTCTCTCGTAGAACCTAATATATATCTTCTTTAATATCCTTTAGCATTTTACTATCATATCCCCTTTCCTCAAACAGCTCCTCCATGTGACCGATTTGCACTGACCTAATCTCTACACATTCTGCTTCTGAACCATGTGTTAGCTACCCTCAAAGAAGTCTAGAAATTCCTGTTGCCCCACCCATGATGACCTAGGCAGTCCCCATATGTCCTCATATGAGGATTCAAGTCCTCCTTATCAACACCATACAAAACAAATAAGTAAAAAATAAGAGTAATGTGTTATATCGTCTAAGCACCTGTTACCATGGCTAACATACACAAATCTTCCTTTATGAGGAAAAAGCCTATTTCTCTGAAGTACTGAAAAAAACACTTAATAGCTTTATTTCTAACTGTTCCATAATCATATATATTTATCTATTCATCTATGTATGTATTCACCTCTATCATAGCCCAATAAACCTTTATACTTAATAAAGCATCTTTGTACAGAAGCAAACTTATTTTAAACACATGCCATATTTCTGCATTTTACTAGCTTTTACTATCATATCCTGAATTTCTTCCTATCACTTTTGTGTAACAATATCAGACTCAAACTGCATCCAAGAATCTTAATATTATGAATACCAGCAGTATAATGTTCATATGCAAACTCATACCATTTTCACTGTTAGAGTGGCTATCCAAATCACTTAACACCTATTATTCTACTTTGTCTATCCATCTGATATGACTCGGCATCTTCACATGTAAGGTAGCACAGCTGTGCAGAAGTTAGTGTTGAAGCCTCACAGAACTTGATGGTCCAGTCTCATAGGTTCATAGGTAGGTACTAGGCTATCTGCCCTAGGGTATTTATAAGCCTAGCCAGAGTGTGTCGGCTTTCACCGCCCCATTGATTAATTAACTGAGCCTCTGTCAAGCAGAGCCAATGAGGTGATCCCAGGAGTGTATTTTCTGTTGCCCATCATTCTTGTCTGGGTTACATTCTGTGTAGAGTCTGCACACGCGCCTTGTACACACTTGGGCTTACATTTGGTGCTCCAGTTTCCTACCACATTCTTATGGCATGCTATAGGTAAACTGACAGTCATTCAAGCTACCCACCCCATTCAAGATTAATTGTTCATCCTTGTAAAAGATCAGTGCTGATATAAAATCTAGCCCCAGTATCAACACCAAACAAAACAAATGACCCAGAAATAGATTAAATGGGTAATCAGAAATAAAAAAAACATAATATTACATTATTTGAGTTAAACAAAATGTTAAGACTGCACTGCCCCTTATCATACCCCCTAGTGATTATTACGCCTTCATATAATTTGATACTCTGCAGTATAATGTTTATAAATAATCCATATACGATGGGTTAAGACCTCTAGTAAAAGCACAATCTTCCTATTGCTTATCACTAACATTTTGCCCTCCTCTACTTGAATCATTACACCCCTAACAACCTTCCCTCCTGCACTTGAATCAATATACACCTTTTCACCCACTCTTAAACAACACTTCCCATCTTTTTCTTTCCTAACTAACCCCATCCTTAGCAGCAAAGTACTCCAAATTCTGTTGAATGATCCACATTTCACATAACTGACATAAGTGATGGGAAGATATCCTGGATATGATAGTAAATGATAACTGAGAGTCACTTTTCCACTGTCTGCATAGAATAGTGACGGCTCCGCATTGCAGTTTTTGCTTGGCTCATATACCACCAATACAACCAATCGGCATTGCTGTATATGAGCCAATCATATAAAGTCTCCTATTGCAAAGCTAGCCAATTAAGAGGCACAGAACCGGTCCGATTGTTACATCTATAGTTTTTGTGCCACAGCAATATCTTCTTAAAGGGTATCATATGGTACTGAGATTTACTAGCAATCCAGGAATTGAAAGTTCTTCATCTTCAGTCAGGAGGCAAGGAAGATGAACCAAAGTGGATATTAGGACATGCTGCCATGATGTGCTGTGCATGTAGGAAACCAGCTTTGACCTGAAAGCAAAAGAACTGCAGTTCCATACTTCAAAAAGTCTATGATTTGCTTCTGTGCACACTGCAGTTGGGACAGTTGTGTGATGGTGGTACTGTTGCTGGGCTGACCGCTGCTAAGGTTACCACCTGTCTGTTTTTCTTTTTTTCCAGGTTGTCCATAAATCAAATGGTTTGTCTGATTATCCAGGTTTGCTTTTAACCATCTGGAATTTTAGACCATCTGTATTGCTCCTGCCCTTGCTTCCAAATGATTACTGCAAGCTGAGCAGAAATCAGGAGTAAGAAGACTAAGGCCGAGAATCCCATGCATGAGTGAGACAATAAATACAGCTGCAAAACCAAGGATCAGAGGAAGGAATGCTGAACCTTTTATATGTGCCTTAGCCACTTAACTGAGCTAAAGTATTCATTGCTCTTACAAAGGACTGTGAAATAGTAGTGCGCTTCTGTAAAATGATTTCTTAAATTTATTTTTAAATGTTATTGATAAAAGGTATTTGTTATGTAAGAAATAGAAAAATGTGTTGTTTCTTTAAACTATTGTTGCCATTACTATGTTGGTCACGTAGTGTGGTTTTCAGTGTAGAAGACATTCACTGGTAATGAATGGGATTAAAAAAAATTCAACTTATTTATTTTTGGCAGAAAGCCCAATTCATGCAGGCTGAATGGAAATGGTATATGTTCACATGGTGCCAAAATAAGGTGTTCCACAGTTTGACTGTTTCTCACACATTGACATGGCCTATGTTCCACACTGGCCTCTTAAGAGGTTGAGACCTATGGCCCCATCCACTGCTCCACCCCTCTCATGCATTCCCTGTATACCTAAGTTACTGTATAAGCCTTCTAGATACACCAGTTTTGGAACAGGCAGCCAAAATAGATCTAAACCCATACCATACTCTGTTAGTCATATTCTATTACCACTGTCCTCTTATACACCACTAATATCTCCCTTCCCCTACTACATAATTTTATAACTTACTTTGTTATATCTCTTAAACTCTTTACAAACCTATAAAATACAAAAATCTCATTTCCTACATAATGTTATGACTTACTTCACTACATATCTTGAACTTCTTGCAAATCTTTCTTTACTGAACACTAAACTTATCTACAATGTTTTCCCTTCTGCAGTATCAATCCACTTACTTCCTGCAAGATTTTATAGCTACAAGAACTTAACAGATTTATAATTGTTGATGTAAATACTTTACTATATATAGTATGCTAGAATTATATTTGTTTTTCAATGAGAAATGTGTGTGTGGGGAGAGGGGGTGTATAAGCATAATTAAAATGATCAAAATGTCCAAATGTCACTGTCATTAACATTGGCAACAAAAGGTTGAAAATGAAAAAATTCAGTCCATCTTTACACATGTACAGAGGAAAACACTTGGAGTATGCAAATAAATCCAAAAAAAAGTCAAAAACATTATTTTTTGCAGGGCAGAAAATAGCCCACATCCCCTGCTAATTCTATATATTAGCTCTTGGGATTGTACAATCACTGGTTAAGAGGCACATTCCCCAACACCAGGATTGTTGATCTCACAGATCTGTTGACTATCTATTTAGTGTCTCAAGCTGTGTCAACTAAATTAGAGGTTTCCATGTGAATAAATGTATATATATATATATATATATATATATATATATATATATATATATACATAATATATATATATATATATATACATATATATATATAGAGAGAGAGAGAGAAAGACAGATGTGTGTGTGTGTGTGTGTGTGTGTGTGTGTGTGTGTGTGTGTGTGTGTGTGTGTGTGTGTGTGTGTGTGTGGGGTCCCTATCAGGTGATCGAGTTTTCAGAAAATGAAAATCCTTATGGTTGAGACCATATGATCGAGTTTTTGAAAACTCATAACTTTTGAATGGAGATCACAGTACATTCAGGATTGGGAAATCTACTCTTTTCCTCACTGTAGTGTGATCTCAGAGTTGGCATATATCATTTGCAGGGGATATGGGTGGCGCAGCTCCCCACATGGTGGGTGCAGGGGGAAAAAAGGAAGATTTTTGTGTTTTTTGATGTTCGTGTTTTCGGAAACTTGATCACATGGTCTCTTCGATATTTTTTTTTAGTTTCCAAAAGTTGATCATCTGACATAGATCCGTGTGTGTGTGTGTGTGTGTGTGTGTGTGTGTGTGTGTGTGTGTGTGTGTGTGTGTGTGTGTGTGCAGTTAAAAATATTGACAATTCAAAATGTTAACATTCGGAATGGTAGTTTCAAAATGTTGACAGTTCAGAATGTAGACAGAGGTAATCTGATTGGTGTAAGGAGTGGGAGAGCATTAGTGCAAGTGTTGGCAGGTTAAGGTAAGGGTTAGTTAAGGGAACAGCTTATGTTGTGCATGTTTTTTGGAGTGTGTTTCTGTATCTGAGCTTGTCTTGTGCAGTAGTAGTGTTACAGAAAGGATTTTTCTAAGGTAAGGGATAGGGTTAGTGTTGTGGCAGGCTTAAGGATAGCATGCATTACTATATATAAGTTCCAAGGGGGTGGAGCCTCCATATAAAAATAGTATTTTTAAGTATTTATTTCTGTTTAGTTTAGTTTTTATATTAAGGAGAGAGTGATCGCAAATTTAATTGTATTGTTTACATTTGCAATCATCACATCAAAGTAGTTTTTAAAAAATGTATTTCTGTTGACTTTAGGTTTGTTTTATATTTAGCTTAAAGAGAGTAATTATCACGAGTGTAAATGTATACTTTGCATGTGCAATTTGCAATTATTTTTTTTTTGTTTGTTTTTAATGCAACGAAATTGCAAGATTGCATTTTGTTCAATTTACCTATTGATCAATGGTAATATACTCAGACAGATAGACACATTAGATGCACACACACACACACACACACACACACACACACACACACACACACACACACACACACACACACACACACACAAAACTTTCTTCATTCTGTTGTGCTACCATTTCTTTTTAATCAATGAATACTTAAAAGTCCACACCCAGAAGTGAAATAAGAATGGAGTTTTTATAGTATAATTTCAGAGTTAATGATTGTATAGTGATTCTTTTGCACCTGGAAGCTTTGAACGGTTATAATAATAAAATGTTGGGCTACAAGTTAAATCACAAGAATAATAAAATTAAAATGATCAACAGTGCCCAATGAAGCTTGCAAATCTGTGAAATAAGACTTTTGGAAATTCATCTTGAACTAACCAAAGCAAAGGGATAATACGAATTTTCAGATTCATACACTGATGACACAGGCAACCTATCAGAGTCCTTGTATGAAGAAAATTGGGTGGTGTTTGATGAAACTGAACTTGTAGCAAATTACAGGATCATAATGTAATTATCTGATGATAGAAATAGTTCAAATTAGCAGTTACAAAGTTCTCTGTTAAAAACTATTACTGCAACCCTGAAAAAAATAAATTTTACTTTTATGCCTTATAGAACATCAGTTGTAAGTCATATTTCTTCTGCTAAAGGTCTTGTAAAGCAAAGTTCTAGGAGATTATATGTGCTTGAAAAACATTTTTCACTTTTGGAAAATAGTATTATCTTGAGTATTGGTTGTGTTGCTGCAATGAAGTTGTTGAGTCATGAGTCTGTCTTCAAAAGCCTTAGCAACCCCCCCCCCCCACACACACACACACACACACACACACACACGCACACAAAATAACCAAACCATGCAGCAGTTACAGCTTTTCAAATACCCAACCCTAAATATAGTTTTCCATATAAACAATGTATGTTAAAATTCAAAATTAGCTCTACCCATACCTCTCAACCTCTTAGCACAAGAAATCTGGACAAAGCCTAAAATAATGGGGGATAAAGGCCCAAAAATAGGGACAAGTTTTAAGTATTGCTCCTATAAACTTAGAAAGTTAATAGAATAACAGGATTTGTGTTAGCATGCATTTCCTGAAAAAAATAAAGTCTGAAACTCATATTTATGTCATTATTTACTGACTTCAATTCTCAGCATTTTGCCAGAAAGCCACTATTTTTATGAGGAACAGACTAAAAATAAGAGGCAAAAATCTGGACATTCTGCAAAAATCTGGATAGTTGAGAGGTATGGCTCTATCCTATATGGCTGGTGCAATTTTTTCCTCTTCTGCACACCTGAAAATAGGACAGCTATAGACAAAAACATTTTCCAGTCACAACTGGAGTATACTTTGCCTCTACTGCCTCCAAGGAAAACCTTAAAGATCTCCAGACACTATCCAACAACATATGACACTTAAATCTCCTCACACCTAAATCAGAGCACCACCACAACACTCTACAATGAGTCAAGTAGTTCCCTCTTAAAGAATTGGCAGATGTCGTGCTACTAAGTCTAATCAACAAAACTGTGAACAGTGATACCCCCACTAAACCACTATCAATGAAAATCACCTCTTATCAATTCCATTCATGATTCAACAGTGCAATAATATGCTCCATGCCAAAGAAATCCATTTCCACCAATAGTCATATCTTATCTACCTTGGGACCCAAGCTATGGGACTGTCTCCCTACCATACTTCAGAATATATTTGATTATAACACTTTCAAACATAATGTACTAAAGTAGTTACATAAAAGGGCTACCTGTGACTCTTTCAACCAACTCCCTGCAACTTAAGCACTCTTCACCCCAGTGATCTCCTATTTTCACATGATAATCCTCTTTCCAAAATATAACTACAACACAAAGCTCCTCTATACCTCACAGTGTTGTATGTATGTATGCATATAGCTAATTAAATGTTTCTAGATTGCAGTATCTGACATGATAAACATGTTGCATAAACTCACAATAATGTACTTAACTGTATTTCCGTATTAAAATGTTTACCTTTGTATTAATGTGTAGCGCCCACTTAATGGTTATTATAAAATGTTCACCATACATGCAATGGAGATGTAACAATGTCATATACTATCTCACTCTGTTACACAACTGTACATTACTCATTTTGTTGTAAATTTCTTCTCTTGCAGTTTTCTGTTGCATTTCCAGGCTATGGCTGAAATGAATCAGCTTGAGATTAGGCTTCTACCCCTGTTAACAAACTCTACATAAGTAATTGATTTAAAAGGTCATTCCCTAAGGGGCAACATAACTGTAAGAGGACTCAGAGAAGTCATTCCACCAG
Organism: Protopterus annectens; assembly: GCF_019279795.1. Lineage (NCBI taxonomy): Eukaryota > Metazoa > Chordata > Ceratodontiformes > Protopteridae > Protopterus > Protopterus annectens. Next base: position 1,459,304,697 of record NC_056733.1, read on the forward strand.
GTAAGCTTAAAGCTGTGATTCAGAAAATCTGGTTCTTCAAAGGGCCAACATATCTGACTGATAGAGCACACAGGGCTCTTCACGCAACCCCACTCCCCCTAATGACAACCACCCAAGTTTTGGAATGTGAAACTACTGAGTCAACAGACTCCCCTGAGGCTACAAAAATTACAATAAACATGATTTTTTAACTGGAATGATTGTAATCTTATTTCTGGTGATTAACCAAAAGAAATTTGACAAAACAGAACTAGAATGGCTTCCAACATTCAGAATCGAATATGGAGTGACATTAAATATAAGGTGGCTTATTCATCAATGAACTCTGTAAATAGTTATTTGGTCAGGCTCACAGAATCAGAACATGGTTACCACATATTTGATATCTTCCAAAGGATTACCTAAAAATAAAGTTACAAATTTTGTCTGAGATGGTTACTTTTGTGCTGCAAATATTATACTAGGTAACATGGTATATAGAACTTGCTTAAAATATCATACCAGTTTGTGTTTTGGTCTTTCTCAAAAATTCTGTTTTATCAGTCTAGCATTAATGCAGACTGGATGCAGCTTAGACTAGTCTCTAAAGTTTTCAGAACTCTTTCAGTTCATAGCAATGGTTACTACTATCAGCAATTGCAGGCCAGGGCTTGGATCCCAACAAAACTATTATCTGATCAAGAAAGTAACTCGTAATGGTACTAGTAATGTTGTTCCTTGCTTTGCAGCAAAGATTCTTAACGTTTTCATGACACTTGTTACTTCATCATTCAAACTATTGTCTTTTATTGGAGGTGGTCGGCATAAAGTAGTGTAGATAATTCCTTATATCCATTACACACCAGTAACAACACAACTCGTGTGGACTAAATCTTTGAGTTATGTAAATTTACGATAATTTATTTTCAAGCAGTAGGATGATGTGCTTATTTCAAGCTATTGTGGTTTGGCTGGTTTCAGCTTCTATATATAATAATGTTATATCTGTTGTTAACATATCCATGAGGTTCTGTTGTGTACCACATTTCTTGATCTATCTCGTAAGCATAAATCTAGCACCATCTATACCTAATCCTACAGGAATGATGCCTCACCATGTATACCTAATCCTACAGGAATGATGTATCACCATGTATACCTAATCTTACAGGAATAATGCCTCACCATGTATACCTAATCCTACAGGAATGATGTATCACCATGAATACCTAATCTTACAGGAATTATGCCTCACCGTGTATACCTAATCCTAAAGGAATGCCTCACCATGTATACCTAATCCTACAGGAATGATGTATCACCATGTATACCTAATCCTACAGGAATGATGTATCACCATGTATACCTAATCTTACAGGAATAATGCCTCACCATGTATACCTAATCCTACAGGAATGATGTATCACCATGAATACCTAATCTTACAGGAATTATGCCTCACCGTGTATACCTAATCCTAAAGGAATGCCTCACCATGTATACCTAATCCTACAGGAATGATGTATCACCATGTATACCTAATCCTACAGGAATGATGTATCACCATGTATACCTAATCCTACAGGAATAATGCCTCACCATGTATACCTAATCCTACAGGAATGATGTATCACCATGTATACCTAATCCTACAGGAATAATGCCTCACCATGTATACCTAATCCTACAGGAATGTTGTTTCACCATGTATACCTAATCCTACAGGAATGTTGTATCACTATGTATTCCTAATCCTAAAGGAATGATGTATCACCATGTATATTTAATCCTACAGGAATGATGCCTCACTATGTATACCTAATCCTACAGGAATGATGTATCACTAAGTATACCTAATCCTATAGGAATGATGTATCACCATATATACCTAATCCTATAGGAATGTTGTATCACCATGTATACCTAATCCCACAAGAATGACGCCTCTACTTGTCTGCACTTTTCCTGCAATGTATTTAACTTGTTTAGAAATTTGGCTCTGTGGCAGCTCCAAAAGAGGAAAACCTTTCCTTTTCTGCAAAACTTAAATAATGAATGCTACTTCTCAGCTTCTACCACATATCACCTAGCCTTACTCTTTTTAGATAGAACAAAGAGAAATATTTCTTAACTTGCCCTAAATAGTTAGTTTTGAAACTCCAAGATAAAAACACATGTAAAATACAAGTACAAAGCAAATCAAATTTAAGCTAGAGCAAGTCACAATAAATAAAAGACTAAAAAGTGTCACAGCACCTTGCCCTTTTAAAGTTTCAGAGATGATCACCTTTTGAGTATAGTTATGTTTGAAAGTAGGAATGCTAACTGCCCGACATTATGAACACTGGCTCTATATAATTGTTGCTGTTAAAGTAATACACCAACCCCATGTATAAAAATAGGAAAAAGGCATTATGGATGGATGACAGAAATACTTGTGATTAATATGCATGAGTTTCATTAAGAAAATGGTTAACATTAACTTCCTGTTTGGAATTAACACCTGAACGTGTTTTGTAAGTTACCTAAATATGTTTTCTTTTGACAGCACTATCCCTGTTATAGTACTGTAAGCTATAAAATGAGTAGGTCTTGAGTAGCTGGCCCATTGCCAAAGCTTTATTAGGCCACTAAAGGAACAAATAATATTACATGTACATACTTACTTTTTTGTGGTGTTGATTGTAGCATAGGTTTTGAGATAGGATCTGCTAGGTTGGAACATTTAGATATCATATTAAAACTTCCATCATGGATAGTTTTTAGATCAAGTTCTGGGATGGAAGTACAGGTTGACATTGCCACTAATGGCACCATGGGAAATTATATACATTTTAGAAATCTTTGTAAATTAGAATTCAGTGGAAATCAAACCTTCATACTTGGTTTCACTTCATCTTAATGACTCAAGAATTTCAACAATGAGTCTGCTGTTACCAAAAGAAATATATATATATATATATATATATATATATATATATATATATATATATATATATATACAGAGAGTGTACACTTGTACATGTTACTTAAACACTTATCATGAAGCCTCGGTAACATTCAAGTAACTCTAAAAGGAAATGTTTGGGCATCTCTTATTTTGTATGGACTCCATTACATTATGTTTACAAGATATCCACATGGTTGGCTCTCAGAATCTATTCTTAAAATATGGATGCTGTATATAGTCACAGCAAGGGATTTGGCTTACAGTTGCAGAGTTGCTATTGCTATAAAAAATGGATAGTCATTTAATATTTTAGAAATGATTTGGGAGCCACTATGTATGCATTTTAGAGTAGTAATCAATTTTTTTTATTTCAGCAACATTTTTGCCATGTTTTCTTTGTATACACCATGCCGAGATATAGTATTCTTTTTGCATAAACATTCACAAAACAGCAAACATATTACAATCATCATGTAGTTTTAGCAGAGTATTAGAATTTAAAGTTATGTTCCCTTTTGTTAAATTAAGATCAAATATATTTGCTACTACCAGAGACACCAAACTCCATGGTTTGTTGTAGATACGTGGAAAGACCATTTGTAATTTATATTTGGCATTAAAACAAACAATATCTTATCATCGAGCTTAAACTGGAAGTTTAAGCCTAGCGTTTTACAACAGTTAATTACAAATACAACAGAAGCTGAACTGAATATTTTCTCGTCTATGATAGATAATGATATTGCACATAAGAAAGGCAGCTTTGAAGACTATGTTAAGAGTACATCTCATAAAGTTAGCATGTGTAGCAAGAAAATGCATGGCAGTGAAATCTCAAAGGCCAAACTGAATGCTTTGATAACTACAATCACATGAGGATTCAACCATATATATCCTTAATAAACTTATACCATTAGCTTAAAATTATTTACAAGGTCTTTCCATACCAGAATTCAAAATAAATGTCATGAATTTAGAACGGAGCTAGTATTATATTCAAACTACTAGAAGGTTTTGTTAAGCAAAATTATCCATCACAACAGGCAATAATATGCTATCAAAAATATTGATCAGATATTCTCAATATAATCTATAGCAGCTAGAGTAGAATCCATTTATCTGGTAGTCCTCAGATAACAGATCAATTTATTGAATTATTTTAAATATCTTTCACTTAAAGTCAATACCTATTATATTATAAGCCCCACTAGGGGAACTCCTTCATTGACAGTGAGATAGATGAGGCCATAAACAAGTTAAATTTGGGCAAGGTACCAGTTGCTGATTGGTGTTTATAAATACTTGAATTAAAATATATTTACCATTCTAATGAATCTATTTAACCACATTAAGTGAAATGCTTTTAAAGGTAAGTATTTATATAAGTCTAAAACTATATCCATAAGTAAACTGGGTACTGATCCTTTACTGATTAAGAGATATAGTCTTGTTTCTATAATCAAGACAGCTATTAAACTAGTGAGTATTATTACTGTGAAAAGATTTAGATCAACAGACAATTATATCTAATTCCCAGTCTGCTTTTATACTTGAATGTGAAATGGAGGATGATAATATTACATTAGAATTGCTAACATATCATAATCAAATAAATTACAATCAACAAACAGTCATTGTCTTAGTTTCTAGAAAGTGTTTTGATAAATGGTACACATTCTTTCTTGTAAGATTGTAGCTAACTATTTTTTCCTGTATCATTTCAAAATAGTATTGAAGCTCAGTATAACTTTGCTTTTACAAGTTTAGCTGTTATTAGTTCTTGCCATATATTTTTATTATTTCTCTAGAACATTTGTTTGACACAATCAGACACAATCCCCATTTTGGGAGGGTGAGAAAAATTGCAAAATATGAAGATAATATTATAGCAATCACATTTGATATAATTTAAAAATCTTTTCTTATCACTGAGACATCTGTTAAAGATAATAAATGAATATAGTAATGTTTCATGTCATAAACTTTAACTGAGAAAATCAGCATTAATTACTCTTAACCCTAGGTTGAGCATCCCAAGCTTAGCTGCATCATACCAAACAAATATCTCACCTATCGTGATAAAATATCTAGGACTTACAAGAAAGACATATCAAGGCTAGAGTCTGCACTATGTAATACCATAAACCTCCTGTTGTGGAGCCCTATAGAATATATGCAAATGATATATTTAAATATTTTATTTTTTACTAAGCATTGTTGTCTATGTGACCTTTTTACCCTTTGGTATGGATATATAAGAATTGTGTAAAATTGACTTCAGCCTGTTTGCAGTGTCTGATTTAGAGCAATAAATGCATTCAGTGTGCTCCGTAGTGAATGCTCATGAACTCACAGAGCAATCCTTAGTAAATCACACAACTGAAAGCTGCCTCAGCTGCACAAGCTTTCCCCCAGTATTATATGAAGTATTTATATACTGTCAGTGCATTAACAGATTAGCATTGCAGGTTGCTACTGCAGGCACACTGTTGCTATGCGTGGTAGGAAAGTCACATACAGAGAATGATTCTTGACAAAAAGTAAATAAATAGATAAATAAATTACCATATCAAGTGTTGACTGTCACTGCTCTTTGAACTGTCTTTAAATAGTACATGAATTAAGCTTCAGGTATCAATACAGTATTAGAACCCTTAGAATTCGTACATTTAGAGAACTAAATACCAGATAACAGAAATAATGTGTTAATATAACAAATCATATGTGACAATTAAGCAAATGCAATCAACAATGAGAAGTGATAGTAGACAGTACAAATGATACACTTACAGTGTGGCTATTGATATAGAGGACTATGACTGGGTCTCCAGTCATAACCAGCTTATTATGTGTTCAAGACATGGATGCCAAGAAATTCACCTTGAAGCTTGACGGGTGAATCTTGGCATCCACATCAGGAACACATAATAAATGGTCATGGTGGGAAAGCTGGTTAAAATTCTTTGTAGTGTATGGAACGTTATCTGCTCCATATACTACTAGTTACAAAAGACATGCTGCCAAGTGTTTTGTCAGCTTTCAAAGCCATAAAGCACTTTGTGAGCACTGCCAAAAAGGCAGAGTAACATGTTGTCTTATGTTAAGGAAAGTCAAGAGCAGCTTACTGGTGCAAACAAGTCCATATTAGTTTGTCGAAAACTAACTTCAGCAAACGGACACTCATTGAACATAAATCAGTGAACGGCCATTCATCGAACATTCACATCAGTGAACATTTTTCATGAATGGCCGTTTGATGAAGTTAGTTTTCAATGAACTAATATAGAGCCATTTCTTGTCCTTGAGCAGGTTTTCAATGGAGCCTTTTGGGGGGATTGGAAAAATCAGTTGTTATATAAGAAGATGGTTTGGCAACTTAGATTGGATGCTACCACCCTCCCTGGGATCGACAAATGAACTTAAGAGAAAAGCAAACATTTTTTAACATCTTTTTATATTTTTTTGTAATATTTTTTTTTGTAACAAGTTTTTATTTAGAGACGGTTATTGACATTTTACAAATTATCGCTAAACTAAATTTTTCTTTTTTAATACATGTGTACTAAAACAATTTTTAAAGGTTGGATTTTTGCAACAGTAATGGGTTCCTTGCTGTGAGTGGTTGTTTTTTGTGGGTGTGTACATTTTTAGCCTTTATAACAGTTTTGTTCAATTGATCCGGTGGTTCTGATGATGTCTTTTATGGAATAAAGACAAAAGCATGAAACCTACCAACAGATTTTTTTCTTTGAGTCCATTAGTCATGTTGCTGGGGGGGGGTTGTTTGTTTAATATAGACCCATACAGACAACAGTCAGAAAGAAATAAATTGCTAGGATGGCTGGAATTGCAAAGCCAGATTCTTTTCCAGCAACTTACTACTATACACAAAATCTTACACCATCCCACAGATACATCCATACTCTCTACCCTTATCTGCCCATATAAAAATCTAACAACCCTTCGATCATCTAATAAGGTAGTAGTAGCTACCCTAAAGTCCAACAACAAATCTGGAGATAGCTTGTTCTCAAACTCTATTGATAACTCTTGAACACTCTTCCAACTGAACTAACAGCCCTTTCTTCTACCCCACTTTTCAAGAAGCAATTAAGGATCTTCCTTAAAGCCCAATGGCTTTGCCCATGCACAAATCCTGACTGGCACTTTCTCCCCTAGCAGGACCATTCTGTACTGTCTATCTTTAACATGCTATTTCAGGTGCTCTGATATTCTCTCTTAATTCCTACTGTAGTAGCTCACCTCCTAAGTTTTGGTAAACGTTATAAACAATGCTACCCTCAAAAAAAATGTTTTATTAATCCTTTTACTCAAAATTTTTAACTTATTTAGTCGGGTATGTTGGTATGTTACTGTAACAGTACTATATAAATGTTCCTGTATTTGAAATGTTTTACCTGACTGACATGATCTGTATTGTATATGGTCAAGATTTCTGTCTTGTAAATTGTCTTAATGTGGAGCTTTTCTCCCCGGACCACCGCTGAAAATGGACATACATCCAGTCGGACTATCCCGGTCAACAAATGTAAAATAAAATAAAATAAATAAATAAAAAATTTAATTCTGCTGCTGTTGTTTGTTGGCCAGTACTGGCAGATTTAACTGCCTAGTACAATACTCGAACTTAACAACCAAGGAGAGATCTGTTATGACATCTGTGCTAACAAAGGGAAATTTGATTTGAAAAGTGTGGAAGGGGGGGGGTCCTGTAAACTTGTTCTTTTTTATGTCTCATTTATGGCCCCTTACTTTCTCTTTTTCACTGTCTCCATCCACGATGACTCCACAAGATCATATGTTTGGCACATGACCAACTCCATAGCTCTGGCTGTATTCTTGCTCAACACCAGGATAAACCATATCCCTAAATGTGGACAAATACCTATTCATACCTGACATTTCCTTACCTTGCCTTCTTCACTCACTTCCTTACTTCTATCAGTTTGTCTCCCCTGGCTTTCTTCCAAATATACTATAAGCCTGTTTTTCTGTCACTTTATATTGCATTTCCTGTTTGTATTATACTAACTTACCTTTAATTTCTCTATAAACTGGCTAAAATGTATCAAAGTATTAAATCAACATATAACTTGTATATATTCTTAACCAATGATTTCATATTATGTCTAATTTTGTATAATTATTTTAATTGTAGTTGTTTTTGTATTATTTTTAAAGACTGTAAAACTATTGTTCTTAATCTGTTTAGTAATACTTTGGAGCTTTTTTACCCTGGGTCTCTGTTGAAAATGGGCTCCTACCCAGTCAGACTTTCCCAGTAATCAAATGTCAATGAATACAAAATAAATGCCTTTCTTCTCAGTTTCCAAAGAGAATGGTTGAATCCCCATTAATTCTGCATCTGGGCCATACCCATAGCCGGCCTTAGGCATAGGCCAACTAGGCGGCCGCCTAGGGCACTACTCTAGCAGGGGTGTTTTTCCAGTAAACTGGGTGGTGTAAATAGATCACGATGGGAGCACCAGATGGTGTGGGGGGGTGCCATGGAGCCCTTTTGCCTAGGGCACCACTTGACCTAAGGTCGACCCTTGCCATACCCCTCTGGGTAGAGAAAGACTTTGTGATTTACTTCCTCTTTGACTGCCATTCTACCCCACCTTCAAGGATGATACCATCACTACCCATCTCATTCTGTTTATTTTCCCTATTACATTTCTATAAGTATCTCTGCATGGGTATTCCTTGCTGCAGGCAGATCCCACCCATCCATCCTCTCTGCCTTGCCATCAAGCACTTGACATATTAGCTGAACCATTGTTACCTGTGCTGTAGTCAGTGTTTAATCCCTCTATTCCAGTAGTATGGCATCTAATCTTACTTTGGTAAGTCACATGGGATTTATCATACTAACCAACTACCATCAGCTAAGAAAGTTGAGGCCTTGACCTAAAATATATCCTGAAGAGAGGGTTGGGAGGGTGGCCTAATGGTTAAGGTGTTTGCCTCACAAACACAAGGTGCAGGGTTTGAGTCTCACATTGGATAATTGGCTAAGCTTAAAATGGCTCGCAAGGGCAGTTAGCTTAGTACTAACCTACGAAAAAGTATGCCATATCCACCACCCCAATAACTGAAACAATTGTATGAATATATAAAGATGTCAGGTATGAAGATAGAACCCAAAGAGTTCTGAGCTTCCCAGTACCGAAGCCAAGCATACTTACTTGCTGAACCAGTGACACTACTTATATTGGGTAACCTGGATGAGATAAGTCCAGCTTCTGTTCCACACGATTGTTTATTGATAATCATAGTATAGTAGGGCTTGGAACAAATATGGGAATGAAATATAGTGTAGAAAACTGGAGCCATTCCCCTTCCTTCCTAATGCTATTCGCAAACAGCATTATATGCTTTGAAGTGAAATACATAATCTGTGTATTTGCATGTTAATTGCTGGGATATCATGGTTTATAAATGATTACCCCCAACACACGCACAAACTTCTCACCATCACATTTTCCTTCCCTCCTTATATGGATAAAGTAATTTTAACAAAAAGATGAAAACATGTTTTTATATAAACAGTTAAATTATTAACATGTATTTGGCTGGCACATGTAGACCTGTAACTGTTAAGTGCAAATATTTTTAACCTAGAACACATAAGTTTTGTATATTACATACTATTTATAATATGCATGCAACTTTAGCTAGATAATTAAAAACCAGAACAAATGGTTCCTGCTTTACAACACCTTCACAGTGCTCTTACAGTATTCATTCATTATCTCAGATCGATGCCATTTCTGTCTCAGCAGTGAACTCATTTTGCTGAATAAATATTACATTTTCACCTTATTAAAATTGGGATCTTGTTCCTTAACTTAATCTGGAAGCATTATACTTAAAAGCCTGATAGTCCTATTCATTCTATGTAACATTTAATGCCATCAATTTACAACCCACAATAGGCATATGCCTAGTGCAGTTAACTAGTTCAACCAATGTAAATAAGTAGCAAATCTAAATACATTTCTGTAATTAGTAGCGTATTTATTTTAGGTTTTTTTTAATGTGTTGCCCTGGACCACTGAGGGTGGGATCTTGGCATAATAGTTAAGGTGTTTACCTTACAGACACAAGATGCAGTGTTTGATTTTCACATAGGGTAACTGGCTAGGCTTAAAATGGCCCTCAAGGGCAATTAGCCTAGTACCAATCTATGAACCTATGAACTGATCCCAATGGACCTATTTCACTCCCTGCCAGAGACTACTAAGACAGTATATATTACAATGTATACAGAGTGAGATACAAAGGGCAATATACACATAACATAATATGAAGAGTGAATAAGAAATGTAACAATGTAGAGTGAATCACATTGAAGTGTAAACTGAATAAGGAAAAAAAAAAGTTCTGTAAGTAAATTCACCAGCTGTTTCCTATGCTATCAACTTGGCAACAGCAATGCCTCTATAACCTCTCATACCATATTATATTGCAAGTACACCCCAGCCAGTTCTTTATCTTATTTGTTGTTATTTTTCCATTATACCTTGCAGCATGCATGTTTTTATTACAAATAATTTCAGCGCTTAACCTGTTCTTTGTGAATAAACTTGTGATTAATTCCTGGGATAGTGTTATTTGTGGTGCAATACTTACTCTATTATGTTATCTTTGATCCAGGCCATGCCTGACATTAAATCTTTCTAGATCAGTCTACCCCCATACCCAGTAATCGAATGCTAAATAAAACATCTTCAGAACATCTTTGTGTTTTCTACTCCAATGAGAAAGCCGTATTAACAATAACTGATAACGTGGTACAGACAAATATCTGATTTTGACAAACGCTTGTTTTACAGGTGTACACAGTTATGCATGATAATACCAAATACAACATTTTTCTCAACTAATCAAAAATGGCCTTAATATATTCACAGTTCTTTATATAATAGCTTCTGGCTCAGTGGTTATACAAAGACCTAAAACTAACAAGTATATAAAATACATGTGCAGGCATCTGTAAAAGAAGTGGAAAATAATGTGCTTTCTTTTTTTAGATCATAAAGGAAAAAGATAATGCAGCTTCATAAGAAAATATTTCATTACACATTTCATCCTGCAGCCACCACTGCCTCCCCCACCCCCCTCTCGTATACACACATACTCACTCACACACACACATTTAAACATTGCCAAACTTAAAAGTTGTGGGGGTATGTATATTTCAGAACCTGATTGTCTGACAGACACTAAAATCATAAACCTTATCCAAAGCCAGTTTCCAGATTTATTGATTTTTCAGCTTAATTAGATCTTTCTCCATTAAATAGTTCCAGTATTTACAGAAAATCAGAGCTGTTGCAGAAACACTGTTTTTTTTTTGTTGTTGTTTTTTTTTGTGTGTTTTACTATGTTTAGAAAAGAATTGTATGCTAGAAGGTGTGGAGAAGAGAGTGTACTATGCTAAGAATAGTTTCACTAGGCTGGGAGTTGCTTTATCACCTCACTCCATAACAGATTACACTGCCTGCCTATAAATCTTTGGCACTGTGGCCTCCCCACCCACCTCTTTATGGCATCCTCTTTATAGGACCAGTGGCCTAATAGCCCTCTAATGAGTCTGAGGACACATTTATGACATTTAAAGGTGTGATATAAAGCTAATTAACACAGCAGTTACTAACAATGAGACTGTGATAATATAACATTCTGTCTTACTTCTCCTTGACAGCAGGCTTGGTATCAAAATACAGACAGAACAGATCAGACATTTCCAGCAGGAATATCAACAGTGTGAACACAAACAGTGCACTGTTGTCAGTAAAGGTGAATTATTGCTTGTAGAGGTCTGCTGCCTTTTTACCTGTGAGCAATCAATGTCACTGTTTCTGTATCATGTATGGACCTATTGCATTTCGATAGCCAACCAGTCCAAATAGAATTATCCATGTTTCAGTGTCCTGGGAATACAGAAACCAGAGTCTGCCATGAATCTTGTTGCAAAACATGTACAAGACAATGCAAGCTGGTGGGGAAGGAGCAGACATAACAGGTGGAGATGAACTGGTCTTGCCTATCAGAGTAGCATATATCAAAGGTCCCAAATCCTGGACAGTGTAAATATTATTCTAATTCTCTTTAAATAGCTAATAGAACAGCAGTTTTTGCATCAACATGCACTTTCTGAACAATAAGAGGTATGAAACTCTAATGTCTGGTACTAGTGACTGAATGTAATCCTCGGTGATTTACCAAGAAATCAAACATCTTATGAGGGACAGAGCAAAAATATAAGGAAAATTAGGGGCAACTATGAGGTATGGTGGCATGGACCAATAAGACAAGATATAAGCAAATCTTTATTATTCTTTTGTTGACCACACTGTCCCTAGTGAGTGGTGTTCATTTATAGAGGGGTCCCACAGAGAAAACCTCCACATGTATTTCATATACTTGGATAAAATGGACAAAATAAAAACAGACATTTGAAAAACAACGTGTAAATGGTATTAAAGATAGACAATGTAATGAATGGGAATAGCTGAAAATATAACACTGCATATTCAGCACACACAGTACAAGACTGATAATCCTGTACAGTATCTAGCCTAATGTGGTACAAACCATCAACAGCAGTGGCAAATATGTCCCATTATACACACAGGTCACTATAAGATACATACCCCCCTTTGAAAAATGCCAGGGAGAAAATGAGGTACTGTGAGAAGTTAGGAAATGACAATAGATCTGATTCTGATAACAGGTGTTAGATTAGCCAGTGTAATGATTTGTCCAGTGGGAATCAAGGTAGTACAGTTTCTGCAAAACACCATCAAAGATAACATCCTTTTGCAGCTAGGGTTATAATTAAATCTAGTGTGCATCATGGAAAATAAATTGAATACAGTTTTGTAAGTAAACGTGCAAAGGTTTGTTCTTCAGAATGCATCCAGAACTTTCCTGCATCTGTAATGGAAGAGCAAAGTCTTAAAAATCACACTCTTTGTGGACTAATTACTTACTTTGACTAGTTAGGACTTTGGCTTGATCAACAACTGAATGTCTAGTATTACATCAACAAGACTAAAACAAAAATCAACAAACTCCTCTTCTGAGCCAGAAAAAGCTCACATTCTCTCCCCCAGAAGAAATGAGAGCAACCGGGAAAGGGGGTTTACAGGCTCAGATGGAATACTGGCTGCCAGCTACTGCATTTGCCTTAAACAATAACTTATCTGACCTTTAAACCATCTTCAACAAAATATGCATATTTGCTACCATTTCCCGTAAGACTGAACAATGTTGTCATACCTTAAAGAAACTCAGAAATCTACTGATAAAACAGCAGTGCAAATATAGACTCATACTTTGCCTGAAAAAGACAGTGGTGCATGGAGATGGGTTGGAAAGGTACATCTGTATGATGGTGCCTTTAAACTAAGATGGATTGGAGTGAGGGTGTTCTGAAAGCAGAATAATAGAAGGGAGGGTGGCTTAATGGCTAAGGTGTTTGCCTTACAAACACAAGGTGCAGGGTTTGAGTCTCACAAGGGATGATAATTGGCTAGGCTTAAAATGGCTCGCAAGGGCAGTTAGCTTGGTACTAAACTATAAACCTATGAATTCTCTGGCAATGCAATGAATGTAAAAAAGGACATAGAATATCATGGAAGAACAAATAATGCTTATTCATAGAATGGCTGGGTAATATTACTATTCACTGCAAGGAGTCTGGGGAGAAAGATGAGACAGCTGCAAGCAGTGATGCAGGACAGGATGTTGGACACTGCTGCAGTCACTGAAACATGGACCAGTGACAATGAAGAGAGGGGCATGAAGGTGCCACATTATGAACTGATTAGTAATGGCAAAGGGAAGGAATAGGAGGTATCTGTTGCTCTATCTGTCTGTCTGTCTATTTGATAACTATGTAAGTGGGACTCATTTTAGTCACATCCTGAGGTATAGTTTCAAAGAACAAGAGCATGTAAACAACACTGTAAGAATAAAATAAGACCAAAATATGATCTAGATTAAGTATATCAGATTAGAGAAGAGAAGAGAGACCATCACATGAAGGAGGGCAATGGAGCAGTCGCAGACAAAACAAAGAAGGTGGATGAGCGACTGAAGGAGTGATTAAAGGGGTGGATGTGGCTGCAATGATCTTCATGGATGTCAAGATGAAGGTAAATATATAGCGTAAGGCCACTTATCTCTCTCTCTTTATCTATCTATCTATCTATCTATCTATCTATCTATGTATCTATCTATTTATCTATCTATCTATCTATCTATCTATCTATCTATCTATCTATCTATCTATCTGGCAAGTTTAAATAAACGACTCCATCCTAGACAAACTTCAACCCCTATCCCTGCAGCCATCATTGATAAACCCCCTGAGGATGTCTCAGACAGTTTTAATCGATTTTTTACTGAGACAATTCAAGCCCTAGCTAGCCAACTACCTCCTAGCTCCCCCGGCCCTGAGGGTAAAACCCCTAGAACCCAACTCTCATTCAGCTTCCAACCAGTCGCCACTTCACTTATCCGTACCTTGATCAAAAAATTAAAACCCACAACACTCTCGGCTGATCAACTCCCTGCCGAGTACCTACAAAAAGCAGCTGATGCTATTGCTTACCCCATCTCAATACTAATCAATCGAACTATAGCAGAAGCTAAAATCCCCACCATCTGGAAAATATCCTATGTAATCCCACTTCACAAAGGAGGCAGCTCTACTGAATTATCCAGTTATAGGCCAATAGCTATACTATCTCCACTTGCAAAGATTATGGAAAAATGTATTCATAGACAACTGATGCACCACCTAATTCAGAATCACCTTATGGCAGACACCCAGCATGGCTTCTGACCTCACCACAGCACTACTTCAGCCCTCCTAGCCTTCACCAACACCATAAACCATAATCGCAACAATCATTATATATCCTCGGCCCTCTTCTTGGATATCTCCAAGGCATTTGATATGGCTGATCACCAACTTCTAATCCACACCCCGAAAACATTCTGTCTAGATACTAAAGCCCGTCTATGGTTTCAATCCTTTCTGAATGGCAGACAGCAGGCTGTCCTTTGGCAAAACAAACTCTCTAACCTACCTAACACCCTTGATGTACCACAAGGTTCTATACTAGGGCCCCTGCTGTTCTCCATCTTCATTAATGATCTTTATACTATCATCCCAAAAGTTAGCTGTATTCAATATGCTGACAACTCCACCCTGATCTTCTCGGCCACATCTCCAACAGAGCTATAGTCAGCTACCCAGACCACCTTCAACACAATAGAAAACTGGCTTTCTGATCGTCGTCTGATCCTAAATCCCAAAAAAACTAAAATTTTGCTTTTCTCATCAACACATAGGTCTACAGCATTCACCTTTACCATAAAATCAAATGATGGCACAATAATCTCCCCTGACCCCTCTACAAAACTACTAGGTGTCATCATAAATAATCTTAAATTTGACCTACATGTTAACCAATCCATCAAAACCATCAATAAAAAACTAAGGTCACTTTACAGGATAAAAGCCTTCCTAACCCCTCCTGCTAGAATTGCCATAGCTCACTCTCACCTTCTTTCAACTCTTCTGTATGCATCCCCTTTACTCTCTAATTTAAACAAGTCTGTCCTTAACAAACTCTTAGTCTGCTACAACCATATTGCCAGATTTGCCACTAGACTGCCTTTTAGGACACATCATTGTATCAATCTAAACCAGCTTGGGTGGCTAAAACTACCCAGCCTAATCCAGTATAACCAACTGATTATGGCCTACAAAATCCTCTATAATCCGGAAAATACTCCTGCACTTAAAATATTATCACCCCTTATAACAATCCTAGACCGCTTCATTCCTCTAACAGACTACTAGTTCAGACGAGCAAAATTAATAACACAGCCGGTGACTGTCTCTGCCAATTCTGTAGGTAGATCCTGGAACTCTCTCCCAGCTGATATTACTTTACTTTCCACCCTATGTCAATTTAAGACAAGACTCAAACAACATTTGACACTTAACTGGCTATGTCAATGTATCAAGCCTGACTAACTCTCCTCTAGAATGAGTTATAACTGTTAAGTCAGCTTATTTGTGTTACTTAATCCTGACTTACACTCGGGACTATCTCTAACTTGTGGAATTTATATAACTTGTTTATGTATGTAATCACTGTTAATATTGTATTTGCAATATGTAATGTTGTATCTGTAACCTTAACCGCTTACCTTGGAGCTTTTCTCCCCGGGCCTCCACTGAAAATGGACATGTATCCAGTCGGCCTATCCCGGTCAACAAATGTAAAATTAAAATAAAAATATCTATCTGTCTCTCTCTCTTCTCTTTTATCACTTTCCACTGCTGCCCCCACTCCACCCACTATCTTGCCACACTGACTTTCCTCTCCATGTCATGCCAAGGATGAGGTTCAGAGTAGACAGTGAGAAGGACACTGCAATTGGATAGAACTGATCAGGTCTCTGTGTGTTTTGGTTTTGGGAAAAAGAGTAACAACATAAAGATAATGGTGTTGAATTTTAGTGGGGTGGATTTTTGTTGACAAGCGCAGAAGGTAAGTTAAAAGACAGGTGTCAAAACTGGGTTAAAAAAATTATCATTTACAATGGGTCAGGGAGTCATTATTTAGGGCTAATGACAATGGTTAGAGGAAGAGGAAAAAGGGAGAATGCCAATGGGGCTACACAGAAGGCAGAGACTGATAAGGGCAAAAAGACAAGGCATAGTAGAGGTTGAAGGGAGGGTATGGGAAGGTGGAAGAGGAACGGTACAGAAATTAAAGGCATTTAAGAGGGCATGGGGCAGCTGGTGAAGGGCTAAGAGTAGTATAAATATGGATAGAAAGGAGGTCAAACATTAAATGTACCTAAAGGGAAGACTCTTATGCACATTTTACTTAGGAATTCCTTTCAGTCTTACCTCATCTGCTCATACTAGTGAGCACTACAATATGATTAGGAAAGTCCTCTCGTTAAACTGATAAAACTTTTATTAACCTTTCCCTTAATAGCTATCTTCCTGCAATACTTACAGAATTAATCACACAATTCCAAATGACATTTAAGTCTACAATATCTGGGCTGAAGTTTCAAATCATTAAAAAGCCCACAAACTACTTTGCAGGAACCATCTTGGGATTAGTACTACCATTTGCACCTGATGAGAAAAAGAGCAGAGGGGCACTGATTTATTGCTTTTCCGCTGGCTACCAACAAATAAGGAGCCTTCAACTTGAGATTAATGCTACAGTTTTGCTCCTAGTCAGAGAAGGAGAAGGACATTGATTCCAAACTGTTTTTGACTGGGCAGAGAGAGAGAGAGTGTGTGTGTGTGTGTGTGTGTGTGTGTGTGTGTGTGTGTGTGTGTGTGTGTGTGTGTGTGTGTGTGTGTGCGTGTGTGTGCACGCGTGTGTGTGCGTGCATGTGTGTGCATGTGCGCACATGCGTGTGTGTGTATATTTGTGTGTGTGTGTGTGTGTGTGTGTGTGTGTGTGTGTGTGTGTGTGTGTGTGTGTGTGTGTGTGTGTGTGTGTGTGTGTGAGACTTCGATCAGTCTGGTTACTATTTCAGTGAGATCCTCTTCAGCTTCACACCATTGCACATCTCAGTGCTCTGCTTTACTAAGTTGCTGAATGCACTACCCAGTGCATCTATCTAGAGAAAACTACAATGCACCTACTAAGTTCTGCAACATCTGAGACAAACTACTGGCCAGCAAAGAACCTGTGACCTACTACTCAATATCAGCTTAGGATTAGTGCTAATGTTTTTATCTTGATGAAAGAAGGAGTAGAGGAACATTTACTCTAGCTGCTTATAGCAGCTGTGAGACCAGCACTAAGAGTAGCTAAATAGTAGCCAACAGCCAAATCATTATTTATTATTCCTGGTGATCCTGGTTAATTCCTGTGATCAAACCATTACTGCCACAGTCATCATTGACTCACAGCTTGCTTATACCTCTTTCCTTACCATTCTGTGTTAACTCTGAGTTTTGAGGTAGCATATTGACTGCCTTATGTTCACTGTTGCTATTTTACTTTACATACACACAAAGGCATTGGACTTTGGCTCAAGACTTTGAGACGTGTGGAAGTATGGTTGCCAACTTTTCATATCAAAAATTCTGGACATGTATATGAAAGCAAAATACGTGTAATTTTGGTACCCTCGTCCCCTCCCGCGCAGCCATTCCAGTGTTCCATTACTTGGCAATTTCTCCATTTCTTTCCAGTTGCCATAAACACTGTTCAAAACTGTCAGAGTGCATAGTGTTTTCTGCTTTACTTTTACAATAATTATAGATATTTCAATTTAATTTAAAACTTTTATTTCAAATTTTATAGGACAAACACTGACAGACATTTGCTAAACAAAGCAATACAGTCTCATAGTGAAAACAGACTTAGCATTAAATATCTGCCTTATCCTGTGATTGATTAACCACAACATCATTAGATAAATCAAAAACATTTAACTCGTCTTTATCGGCTGACAGACCTTCCAAAAGTTTAGACACAATATTACAGATGATGGTACAGAAATAAATGTAGATTAGAATGTACACAATATATTCTTTTTACAGTTATCACAAGCTGAAAGCGAATTGTTAAATAAAGGATTAGATTTCATTTCTAATTACTTAGTGTCTGAATACACCTTTGCACAAGACGGTATTTCTTTCTGTAAAACTTTGAATTTAAGATTGTTCTTTGATCAACAACCACCTGCAGACTTGACTTCTTATGAGTTTAGATTTAGATCATATTCTTTTATGCTACCCACTAACAAAAATGCTACAATTTTTCAAAATTTAGTTTTGAAAGATTTACTTTTTTTGCATAATTCAAACAGAAACATCAATAAAAGTAATTTGTCAGGATTACAGTGACAGGCTTTATATAAGTTAAATCAGAATAAAGGAATAGTTATTAATAAGGCAGACAAAGGGGGTGCAGTGGTTATCGATTTTATCAGGAGATGCATTTGGATCCTACACCTATGTTTAAGAAAGACATAGATAAGTTTTTACATGTAGCATCTGATGAAGGTATTATTCCGAAAGAAACAGTATATCACCTTATAGTCCCAGATCCATTTAGAAAAATATTTTATATGTTACCCAAAATTCATAAAAATTTGGAGAAGCACACTGGCAGACCCATTGTTTTGGGGAAGGGGCCATTAACAGAACCTCTTTCAGTTTTGTTGACAAGATATCTCAAACCACTATTGAAGTATGTGTGTTCTCGCATTCAAGATACAACTGAATTTCTTAATATAGCGGAAGATATGCAAATTGAAGAGGGTTGGTTATTACGTACCCTGGATGTTTTTGCCATTTACACCAACATTCCTCAGTGGGCAGGTCTTTTGGCATTTGAATTTTAGTTGGATAGGGCAGGTTTATATTGTCAAGGATTTAATACATTTTTACTTTAACTGAACATGTTCTTACCAAAAATGTATTTTATTTTGGTAATCAGTGTTACTTACAATTAAAGGGAACTGCCATGGGGGCATCATCTGTGCCAATATATGCCGATCTATTTATGGGGTTTGTGGAAAAACAGCTTAGTTATGATGATTCTCATAATATATTTTTGGGCTCTATGGATATCTGGTGAATATATTTGGATGACTGCTGGTTGGTGTGGAGATCAGACCCAGTTTATTTACAGGAATGTGTTGATTATTTAAAATGAGAATAAGTGGGGTATTCAATTTACAGTAAATTATTATCCTAAGACTATTACTTTTTTGGATGTGCAAGTCATGGTATTGCATGATGGCACCTTGCAAAGTTCTGTTTTTAGGAAATATCCAAAGTTCAGCACATTATTGCATGCCACCAACTGTCACCCCAAACATATTATTAATAATATCCCTAAGTCGCAATTTCTTAGGCTTAGAAGGATATGTTCATCCACTCAAGATTTAAAACACCATGAACAGGATCTTGTTTGGAGGTTTTGTGAAAGAGGTTACTCTTTAAACATTGTTAATAAGGCTCTTACATCTACAAACCAAGTACCAAGATCTACACTTAAAATATCAGGTGAAAAAGAAGAATGTAAGGCAACCTATCAGGTCTATTACCAGTTTTGGAAATAATACGTTTATATTGGAGGTAATGCATAAACATTGGGATATCTTGTTAATGGATGATAGACTTAAGGAACGTATACCTCCTAAATGTGTTTTTTTCTTATAGAAAAGGGAAAACGATGGCAGGGTGGTTTAATCATTATAAAAAAACCTTACAATATTGTAAAAGAGAAACATCAGTCTAGTTTGGATGGACAGAGATTAATAGGCTGCTATCCATATGGACACTGTCATTTTTGTAAGTTTATTAATAAGGACAAATGTTTTACTTCCAAAAATAGTTTTACAGTATTTGACATCTTAGTATATTGGAATTGCAATATGGATTGGGTGGTATATTTGGCAACTTGTACTTGCTCAGCATTTTTGACATCTTAGTATAAGGGAATTGTAATACGGAGTGGGTGGTATATTTGGCAACTTGTACTTGCTCAGCATTTTATGTTGGGCAAACCTCACATCCTTTTAAATTATGAATACCTGAAGATGTGAGTGAAAATCAATGTGCAAAATCCACAAATGCTTTACATAAACACACTTTGAAACATGCTTTGCCAAGGTTTACTTTTATTATTATTGACAGAATTTGTTTCTATACTAATAATAAACTTGGATGGCATGCATTGTTAAACAGTAAGGAACAAATGTGGATTATTAAGCTAGTGGCCTTATTTGCACCAGGTCTTAATGAGCAGTTGTAACAGCCAATAATTGTTTAAGGAACTGTATTTAACATTTGTTTGGTGGTAGTGGTATATTGCACTGATGAAGGCTTACAGCCAAAACTGGTAAGCTATAAATATTAATTCCAGTCTTTGGATGTTGTGATTTAAATATCATTTACATGTGATATTAAAGAATTTTGTTGGTGAGCTGACTGAGGGTGCAGGGCCTTTTTGCTTTTGTTTGTATTATTCAGTTTTTTGGGTTGTGCACTGTTCTGTACATGCATGGGATTGTGTAAGCTTTTAGTTGTTTATCTGGAGCCAGGATCCACCAAGTTACACATCCACTCAAGTCACTACACCACAGATGATTCTGTCATAGTCCATATGGGTGTTAAAGACCTAAGAAATTCATCCCTGGGCTATATGAAGAGACACTTTGTTGATCTCTCTAAATATATATCTCAGTCAGGTATGTGCCTTGCATTGAGCAACATTCTACATTCACCAAGGATGATTCCACAGTACGAATAAAAGGTGATTGCCTTCAATAATTGACTTAGTTTCCTGTATCTTTCCAGGGGAATTCAATATTTGTCAGCATGGGAAGACATGCATAATAAACCACGCAGCTTTGCAAAGGATGGTTTGCGCCTGTCTCCCCTAGGCTTCCGAACATTGACTAAAACATTGTCCACTCCCTTAGACTTTTTTTAAGCAATTGCCAAATTGACAAAACCACCAACATAACAAATAAAACCCAAAGAAACATAAAGGTTTTACTGTTCAATGCTAGGAGCCTAAACAAGAAACTCAACATTTTACAAGCTGTCCTCACTCTGGAGAATACAGACATCTGTGCTGTTACTGAGACATGGTTTAAATCTGCAGAAAGTACTCCAGCAGTGCAAAGCTTCAGTGCTTTCAATACATTTAGACCATCAGCTACACAGAGAGAGACAAAAGGTAGAGGACTCTCAATCTGTATTAGTAACAATCATAACTCTAGGTTGGTTAAACACGACAATACCCTGGAATTTATCCAAGTGCAAATCACAACAGACAAAGTCCCAAACCATATCCTAGCAAGCTATAGGTCACATTCTATATCCCTAGAATCCTATAGCTTGTACCTAGACCTTCTGGAGTCACTCAGCATTAAACCAAATACCCATTTCATGGGAGACTTTAACTGACCCTCTATAGACTGAGAAACATATACTGCTTCATACTCGCAGGCAGAGATTCCTGACTTTATTAACACAAATATTCTTGACCAGATAGTGCACACACCCACCAGAGGTTCAAACATACTGGACCTCATACTTACCAATATGGGAGAGTGCACTGCACACCCACCTCCCCAATATCATATCCTCATTGTTGAGATAAGACCTTTGAAATAAAAATCAGCTCAGTATCCCCATCAAACTCTGCAACAGTTAGGAACTATTCCAAAGAAAACTACATCCTATTAAGCAATAGCTTTTCAGAATTCATTGACCCCTCATAATCCAGATTTCACAGCAATCCATGTGGAATTGTTCACAGAGACCCTGCATAACCATGTAAATGGCTGTATAAAGGCTGCTGTACCTATTAGAAGTAAGCCCAAAATAAACTTTAAAAACAAACCACACTGGTGAAATCCTAGCCTTAATAGGGTATATAACAAAAAGGAAAAATCTCATGGCTAAAATCAGGAAGAGCAACTCCCATAATAACAGAAGCTCTCTAATTAAACTAAACAAGAAACAAAGAGGACTAATTAAGTCCAATAAGGCCAGTTTCAAGGTCAAAATAGCCTCACAGGATAAAAACAACCACAAGGCCTTCTAGGGTTGTGTCTAAAACCTCAAAGGCAGCACACATCAGTATGCCGAACTGGTGATCAGTGGTGCTACCTTCAGTGAGCAGAGTGACATATGGAATTTGCTGGCTGACAAATTCAGCTCAAACTTTACCCCCAAATCCCCTCCTGCCTATACCTCATGAAATATCTAATAGCATAACTCCCAACTATTAACAGGGTGCAGGTCCTGGTGGCACTCACCAAAGTGAAATACACAGTCTCAGTGGGCCCAGACAATATCCCGTGATGCCTCTTAAGTGGTTTGAAACATGACCTATCATGAAAATTGAGTCACTTTTCAACTACAGCCTCAAAACTGGCTTTGTGCCATGAGAATGGGAGAACTCCAGCGGTTATTCCACTTCACAAGAGTGGCCTATTGACTAACTCTGGAAACTACAGACCTGTTATCCTGACTAGTCTAATATGCAAAGTCATGGAATAAATTATTAAATCCACAAAACCCAGCAGTGTAGGAAAGAAAGAATGGAGTGAATTCTGAAAGGTATACTAAACAAAACTTTTATCAACATGAACAACACAAGCGCTTTCATCCCAAATGTCTCGGGACTTCCTCAGATGTCATTAATCAAAGTTAATTCCAACTGGCATTTATGGCTTGAAGCAAGGGAGCTTTATTGGCATCTATTTCCTAATGCTTTTAACTATCCACAAATTAATGACTATTGTTCATAGGTTCATAGGGTCATAGGTGTGTACTAGGCTAATGGCCCTGAAGCCTTTACAAGCCTAGCCAATAGAAGTGCCCTGGCATCATGCCTCCTGATGTTAGTTCCCAGTGCCTCTATCAAGTAGAGCCACTGGAGTGATCCCTGAGGTGAACTTTCTATTTCCCATCTACTCATCAAGATTTCTCTTGAAGAGGGCCAGTGAGGTGCTCTGCTTGACATATATTCCAGAACGGATCTATATTAAATTAGCAAATGCTTAAAAAAGTGAACGCTGATTTATTGACCCCATGTAAGTGAAAGCTTACAATCCAGAACACTCAGAACAGTGATTTTTTTTCCCAGGGAAAAAAAATCTCTGCTCCCCCCAAAAAAATAAATAAAAAAATAAAAACTTCAAAACATTACATAAAGTGGGGAGCTTCGCTGTGTCCCCCAAACCCCCACTACTTAAATATACCAACTTCTAGATCGCACTACAGTGACGAAAATGGCAAAGTAACAGAGGTGGCCAAGCGATTTCTTTCCCAGGGGAAAAAAATTGCTTATATGCCATTTCACTATTTTGCTGTTTCGTACTTTCAAGTTCAATCAAGATGCATTTGAAGGATTGCATCTTCGATTATATAATAAGAACCCTCCAGAGCATGGGCAGTCTCTGGGTTATGAACCTGTCCCTCCAGCATGTTCTGTTGATTGTGGTAATGAGGTTGAGGTCTCTGGAGCATGTGGTGCGGAGGAACTGGGATTTCTTTAGATGTAGCATTTCTAACAGAGCTGGGTCAGACATGGCTTTGTAAGTAAGAGATTGCCTCTTAGTAGATGACATGAGGCAGAGAATAGCTGGAGTTTTTTTGAGTCTGTCCATGACATGTGTTTAAGATCTAGGATCCTCTTTGTGAGGTACTTTTGTGGCCTTTCCGGCTGTTGCATGCGTCTAGTGAGGTACATGCCAAATGGGGCATTATACTTGATGACTGACCTAATGAGGGAGGAGTAGAGAGAGATAATGACCTCTTTCTTCCTGGATGCAAAACCCTTGGTAATGAGATGTGCCACATCGAAGGACTTTCTGACCACAGTGGCAATGTGGTGGGAGAAGGAGAGGTTGCTGCCGGGTTTATATTAGATCTTTGAATGCTTAGGTTGTCGAATGCTGAAACATCGACACCTAAACATCGAAGTCTAATAAAAGCAACAGGCCAATTACTCAAACTTTTTCCCTGGGAAAAAAAGTTGCTTGGCCATCATCAGGGATTTGCCCTTTTCCCCAATATAGAGCGATCTCAGAGTTGGTATATTTAGTTAGGGGGTGTGTAGGGGGCACAGCCCCTCATGTCACAGTGTGTGGGGAGCAAAGCCCCCACTTGATTAGGGTTTTAGAGGTTTTTTTTTTGTTGGCTGCACAAATTTTTTCCCTGGGAAAAAAATTGTGTAATTGGCCTGTCGTGTTTATTAGATTTCAACATTTAGGTGTCGATATTTTGGCGTTCGTCAACTAAAGTGTTCAAAGTTCAAATAAAGACCCTTGCTGTCAATCTGTGTCCCTATAACTCTTATAATGCGTTCAGTGTTCAGTGGGCTTCCATCAATGTGGTAATTAGTGGGAACTGAGGGGATGATGATGCATTTTTTGGCATTAAGCTTAAGGCCATGGTTTCAACATCAGTCATTGGTCTCAGTGATGCCTTACTGTAGGATGTCTACACCACTTGGGGAGTTAATAATGGCTCCCAGGTTGCAGTAGTCTGTGAACTTGGTCAGCCAGAGTCCCTCCGTGTTGACCTGGACTTCTGAGAAGTAGATGCCAAACAGGAGAGGACCCAGGCTCGAACCCTTTAGGACTCCACTCGTGACTGGTTGGCAGTCTGACTTGGAGTCTGATACTTTGACACTGTGAGTTCTATCTGATAGCCAATTTCCAACCCACCTAGTGATATAGGGGTTGATGCCTAGTTTGGTGAGCTTATCAATAATTCCTGAGTAGGGAATGGCATCAAAGGCCTTGGCCAGATCGAGGTAGGCTGTATGAACTGCCTTGGCCTCATCCACAGCTCTGGTGACTGACTCAGAAAAGTCAACCAGGTTGAGCAGGCATGATCTACCTTCACAAAACCAAATTGCATGAGACCTAGAGTCTGGAGATTCCCTATATCCTTGTTAATTAGGTCCATGATGATGTGCTCCATAGCCTTACATATTAGACTCATCAGGCTAATGGGGTGATAATTCCCAGAGTCTGTAGTCACTCCCTCTTTATGGAGTGGGATGACTGTAGCAGTGCAGCATTCAGTAGGGACAAAGCCTGAGGTGAGGCTGTGATTGAACAGGGGACACAGATGTGGTGCCAGTTCACTTTGTAGTTCATGTAGAACACATCCTTGAATATTGTCAGGTCCCATGGAAGCTGTATTCTTGGCCTTGGACAATGCAGCTTTAATCTGTGCAGGAGTAATGCTGGGTGCCTGACATTCCTCCGGTATTGTGATCGGTCCTTTAGGGGGGAGAGATGGGTAAAGTTGGCACCAAATCTGATTATAGCTCCTGGCTACAATATTATACTTAGAGACAGAGTAGAGAAAAAGGGAGGCGGAGTAGCAATATTATTCCAAAATCATCTCACCATTGTACTTTTTGATTGTAATACCCCTGAAGTCAAAAAATGTAGAACTAATCCTTGCTAAATTAAAACTAAACCCCAACAAACATATAAATATTGTAGACAATGTATCCCACCAGGTAATAACATTATTATAATGGAAAACCTGCCAGGCTGGATCTCAAACACCTTTCCACAAGAAACTATACTATTAGGTGACTTTAATATTGACTGGCTTAACTACTTTAGCCACAATCCCTCTACCTACATTAATCTCCATGCTTATCTCATCCCCTACTAGAATTGACAAAACATCCAAGCGCCAGTCCATCCTAGACTGGATTCTTATATCTGACCCGTCACTCGCATACCAATCTGTCTGTCTACCTGATAGTCTAAGTGACCAACAACCAACCTCCCTAATTAGGAACAGATCCCAACACATCAGCCAGACTATCCTCAGAGTCATAAGAAATAAAAAAAGCTTTATACGTAATAACTTCATCACTGCACTAAAATGTTGTAATTGGACTCCCCTGAAGCAACTGTCTCTTAACGAAGCTGTACAGTACTTTAACTCAACTTACTTACAAATCTTAAACTATCATGCACCCTCCAAAATTTATTTATTTATTTATTTATTTATTTATTTATTTATTTATTTATTTATTTCAGTTTGATGACCGGGAAGTCCACTGGGCCAAGAAGAGCCCATTTTCATTGGAGGCTCGGGGAGAAAAGCTCCAACAACATGTTACTGAACAGAAAATTCATCATACGTGATCAAGAAATCATTATAATTACATTACTTATATAAGCACCTACAACATGTTACAGACAGAAAATTCATCATAATTAATCAAAAAATGATTATAATTACATACTTACATACAAAGAATGGCATAAGAATAAAAGCAAATTATGCCCCATAGCTAACTAAAGAAACTAAAATTACTTTGAAAGAAAGGGATATCAATTTCACAAAAACAAAACCATTATTATGAGACAAATCTACTTAGAACTCCGTAACAAAACCTAAAACCAAATTAAACTTGACAAAACTAACTACTACAAAAACATACAAGAAAAATATGTTCACAACCCTCAAAGATTTTGGGCCACAATAAATATTGTACTTCATTCAGGAAAATCCACAATCCCAACCCCTGTGTTAATAAACAACCATGATAACATTCCCACACAATGTAATACATACTTTACTAAAACAGTTCAAACCCTTGCCAATGCCCTAAATAATGCCAGTAGCCCCATACTGACAACTACCCAAACCCACCCCGACACACCTAACAATACTGCCAACTTTTCCCTGCACCCTGTGTCTACCAAGGTTATTTCTAAACTCCTTTGTAAACTTAAACCAACCACTCTGGCTGCTGATAACCTACCAGCAGATTTCCTTCATATAGCTGCAGAAGCTATAGCCTGTCCTGTTGCTATTCTCATTAATAGGTCTCTGTGAGAGAGCAAGGTACCTACCTTATGGAAAACATCACATATTATACCACTACACAAAGGAGGTAACTGCCTAGAACTCACTAGCTACTGCCCAATCGCTATTATATCACCCTTATCTAAAATATTAATAAGAGTTGTTCATATTCAATTAATGCAGAACCTCCAAAAAAAACAACCTGCTATCTAAAGCAGAATATGGCTTTAGACCCTCCCATAGTACCACCACAGTACTACTATCTTTTACTAACATAGTTAACCACTACAGAAACAAGGTCCTATTCGTATCATCCATATCCATAGACTTATCAAAAGCTTTTGACATGGTTAACCACAATATGCTTCTAGAAACTTAATCCAGCCTATACATTAGCTCTTCCCTATATCATGGTTCAACAGCTATTTATCAGGCCAGCAACAAGCAGTCTTATAGCAAAACCAATTGTCCCTTCTGTTACCAGTATCCTTAGGAGTCCCTCAAGGTTCTATCCTTGGCCCATTGCTGTCCTCTGTATTTACCAACCAGGTCTCTTCCTCCACACTCACTGCCTTAGTAGTACAATATGCTGATGACACCAAAAGAACTGCATACTCTAACCTAAAATAACTTTACTTTAGCTGAAACATGGTTCACTAACTCCAAACTTATTCTTAATCCCAAAAAAGCAAAACGTATTCTCTTCAGCCCAGGTAGGTTGCCACCCCCCCCCCAAACAATACTTTTAACATTAGTTCCAAAGATAATATCCAGATCACTCCAACCACACACACTAAACTGTTAGGTGTAGAAATTGACAACAACCTGAGATTCAACATCCACATAGCACAAACCATCAAGAAAGTAAACAAAAAGCTTGGGCTCCTCTACAGGAACAAAGTTTATCACTGGACATACCAAAGCCACAATAGCAAGGACTTATCTCTTATCCATCCTCCTCTATGCCTCCCTAATCCTGACTAAAATCTGCCAGGCTGATTTAAACAAAATGGAATCTTGTTCTAACAAGATCGCCAAGTTCACAACAGAAGCCTCATATAGGTCCCATTACTGTCTATCCCTTAAGCAGCTTAACTGGTTTGAGCTGCCTCACCTACTGCTACTCAGTCAATTGTCAGTAGCACACAAGTTATACTACCTTCCTGATAAAACCCCTACACTCCAACATCTAATCCAACCCTACACTACTACTAGAACCTTAAGATCTAGTAACCAGAACCTCATAAAGGTCATCAAATATAAGAATGATGCTGGTAAGTCTTTCTTTGGTTGCACTATTGCAATAATCTGGAATACACTACCTAGCCACATAACGTCTAATAGCTCTACTATACAATTTAAAAAACTCCTGAAAATCTACTATTCAAACAACTGGTTATACTCCTGTTACCCCCCAGGTTAATATATACCAATGCATTGTAAGGAGGTTACTGTTATGTTATGCCAGTTACCCTGGAAAAGCTGTTATACTAATCATACTTCAAAGGTTATCACTACTGTTGATATTTATTGTAAAGAACTAAGACCTATCTATTGTATACTTAGCAACCATTACCTGTTGCCAGAAACAATTACCATAGGCTGATAGATCTTTACTACATGACATGTTTTTTCCTTATAAATTCTGTATGTGTTTACTACATTCCAGGATTTTATCCTTATAATTATGTATGGGTTTTGAATTGTGATGTTAAGTGTTTTTTGAAATTTTATTTTATGTGTTTTGAATTTCTACTTTATTGTGTGCTGAATTTTTTCTTATGTATTTGCATTTTTTGGAGCTTTTCTCCCTGGGCCTCTACTGAAAATGGGCTTGTGTCCAGTCAGACTTTCCCAGTAAACAAATGTAAAATAAAAATAAATAAAAATAAAAATGTATGTGATGTCATTCTGTAATCCAGGATTAAAATTATGTTTTAATACCAGATGAGACAGAAGTCTCAGAGAAGTCTGTTTTTGAAACCTGACAAGAAGACCACTCAGCTACTTCATCTTGCCTTGCTTTAGTAAGTAACCAGGGAATAGCAATTCTTTAGATCAGCCAGGAAAATATAGTGAGATTAGTCAAGTAGTGTTCTTTTATATCTATGTGAACCTATCCATCTCTTTAATATTTCCTGTGATTAAAACTCTGGTGTTTATTGTAAATAGTTATTTAGTATTTTCGTGTTCTTTTATTATTTATTATTAAATATATTTAAATCAATATTGTGGCCAGTCTTTTAAAGAATATTTTAACCTTTGAGAGCACCTATATTTATTTGGTGACACTCTGGCCGCTCCTGACAGCCTTGCTCCATTGGTCAAACACTACCATTTTAATTAGAATTAATTTCACTCAGCATAATTGGGTACCCTTGTAAGAGCCTTAAAGTAGCTGGCTTTGGAGTGTCCTGGTGGCACTATCTACCATATAGTCTGGGCAGAAGGGTGTGGCTGGTAAATCTGTGCTAGGCTTAGTGTGTGTGTGTGTCAGCCACTTGGAGCAGGGATATAGTACACTGGTTTCACAGAGAGGGTGGTGGAAGACTTGGCTTGGGACACTTGGCTGAGGACTCAACTCTACACCTGTGCCACTGGGGAGTCTTACTGGGGACCTGGATAGAGAGAGGGAAACCCAGCCCCCAGACTGAATGTGTTTCCTGTGTGCTCTTAATGGAAATTGTGCTTGGTGCAGAGAGCTGCATCTTAAAATAATATGTGTATCTATTTATGTTCCAAGTGAATGTCCCTCTCCAGTGTCAGTGATGAGGATTCAGGCTCCTTGATTACTTGCCCGGGGGGGGGGGGGGATGTCAGAGCTGCTATGGTAAACATTTTGTCTGTACTCAGTTTTATCCCATGGGCCTTCAATTTTATATTCCAGTCCTCCATCATTTGCTAAGTTCCTGCTCAAGAGTCCATCATATCATCTGCATAAAGCAGCTTTATTGATCTGTACCCTTTGACCTGTTTGCTAATGCTGTCCATCACCAGTATACACAACAGTGGAGTCAGAGCTGAGCTCTGATACATATTCATTCACACAAGAAACACCTCTGTGAGTCTGAACACTGTTTATACTTGTGTCTGTCTTTTCATTAACAAGAAACAAGCTCCTTTTCTAACTCTGACTTTCTGCTTCATGCAAATGATCTCATTTTCTCATCCTTTGTACCAAGCACCACTAATGCCACTAAATATTCATCTCACAGCATTATCCAGCTTAGCAAAATTTTAGTACCCCTCTCCTTTGCAATGAATTTGTTTAAAACCAGTTATTCTACACACCTTAATAAAACTATCAAGCAACAACAACCTTATCAGCCGATTTGTTCACCCAATGGTGAGAGTCAGTTGGTAAGGAATAAGAAAGCTGTGAGTCTGGGCTGCTCTCAGACTCACTCTTGCTGCCTGCTGGGGGAGAGAAGCCATGCATGCACACACACAGAGCTCCTTTATCCATAGCTCAGCTGGTAGGTCCTTACAGAATGTGGCATGAGTGAATATGATTGGCTTAATAGCCTCCCTTTTTCCAAAGAGGATTAAGTTGTTGGAAGTGAGAGGATGCTTGAGGAATGGAGAAAAAGTGTTTTGATACCGATTTTTAAGAATAAGGGTGATGTGCAGAGCTGTAGTAACTACAGAGGGATTAAACTGATCAGTCACAGCATGAAGTTATGGGAAAGAGTAGTGGAAGCTAGGTTAAGAAGGGAGGTGATGATTAGTGATCAGCAGTATGGTTTCATGCCAGGAAAGAGCACTACAGATATGATGTTTGCTCTGAGAGTGTTGATGGAGAAGTACAGAGAAGGTCAGAAGGAGTTTCATTGTGTCTTTGTGGATTTAGAGAAAGCATATGACAGGGTGCCTAGAGAGGAGTTGTGGTATTGTATGAGGAAGGCAGGAGTGTAAGGGAAGTATGTAAGAGTGGTACAGGGTATGTATGAGGGTAGTGTGACAGCAGTGAGATCTGCGGTGGGAGTGATGGATGCGTTTAAGGTGGAGGTGGGATTACATCAAGGATCAGCTCTGAGCCCTTTCTTGTTTGCAATGGTGATGGACAGGTTGACAGACGAGATCAGACAGGAGTCCCCGTGGACTATGATGTTTGCAGATGACATTGTGATCAATAGTGAGAGTAGGGAACATGTGGAGGAGACCCTAGAGAGGTGGAGATATGCTCTAGAGAGAAGAGGAATGAAGGTCAGCAGGACTAAGACAGAACATATGTGTGTGAATGAGAGGGAGGATAGAGGAATGGTGAGGATGCAGGGAGTAGTGGTGGTGAAGGTGGATGAGTTTAAGTACTTGGGATCAACAGTTCAGAGTAATGGTGAGTGTGGAAGAGAGGTGAAGAAGAGAGTACAGGCAGGATGGAGTGGGTGGAGAAGAGTGTCAGGAGTGATTTGTGACAGACGAGTACCAGTAAGAGTGAAAGGGAAGGTCTACAAGAGGGTAGTGAGACCAGCTATGTTATATGGGTTGGAAACAGTGGTGTTGACAAAAAGGCAGGAGTCAGAGCTTGACATGGCAGAGTTGAAGATGTTAAGATTTGCACTCGGTGTGATGAGGATGGACACGATTAGGAATAAGTATATTAGAGGGTCAGCCCAGGTTGGAAGGTTTGGAGACAAAGCCAGAGAGGCAAGATTACGTTGGTTTGGACATGTGCTGAGGAGGGATGCAGAGTATATTGGGAAAAAGATGCTAAGGATGAAGCTGCCAGGTAAGAGGAAAAGAGGAAGGCCTAAGATAAGGTTTATGGATGTGGTGAGAGAGGACATGCAGGTGGTTGGTGTGACAGAACAAGATGCAGAGGACAGGAAGAAATGGAAACAGTTGATCTGCTGTTGCGACCCCTAATGGGAGCAGCCAAAAGAAGAAGAAGATTAAGTTGTTATCAGCCATGCAAGCTATTCTTTCAACATCTGGTCTCTTAGATGTCCATGCCACTAATCAAACATGGGTCGCCAAGGCTGGAGTCAGGGCTTTTTTTCTCTATGTCACAGAGCCAAGTACCAACTCCTTTTGATGTGGCTAAAGTATTTATGTGTGTGTGTGTGTGTGTGTGTGTGTGTGCGTGCGTGCGTGCGTGCGTGTGTGTGTGTGTGTGTGTGTGTGTGTGTGTGTGTATGAGTGTATTCTTTAAATATTATCTTACTGCTAAGTAAATCACTATGTATTACTGCCCACATACTTACATTTTGATTGCATATTCTATATATATTTTATCTGAAAGTATTTATTTTAAGCTGAACTAGAAGATAACCACACATACAAAAAAATAAAACACATATTAAAATAAACATGTAAATGTTAATTCAAAAATGGTAGTTTTTTTTAGCCACCTGCACATCTTGTCAGACATTTGCTGTATCCAGGACTGCTTGTAAGCTTCTGAGCCTCCCAAGCCTTTCTGCGTTGGAGGGAAGCCTTCTAGTTATCAGTGGGAATGGTAAGCACTAGGTATCCTATCTACCACAAGAGTGGTTTCTGGCCCAGAAATTGTAGTTTATTGGCCGTTTGGACAGTTTTTCCATCTCTTTCAACTTTCTGGTTTAAAAGCCTGCATTTGCACTTGTTTCTCACCTTTCCTGTAACTGGTCTAGTTCAGATACATATTTGCTGTATCCAGGACTGTTTGTAAGCTTCTGAGCCCCCCAAGCCTTTCTGTGTTGGAGGGAAGCATTCTAGCTTATCAGTGGGAGTGGTAAGCACTAGGTAGCCTATCTACCATAAGATCCAGGTACAGATTCTTAGTTTTAGCACTTGAATTTGCTTATTCGTGCTCAGCACTTGTTCAGAACTTGTTGTTAGCACTAAATACGCTACAAATTACTACAGCACTCAGCCTTCCTCTTTACCTAGTGGAAAACAGTTTTTGTACTTACTTTCCTCACTTGCTTAGAGAAAAACAGCTCTTATACTCACTTTCCTCACTTGTCTAGAGGAAAGTAGTTTTTATTCAGGCATGTCCAAGGGTCAGCTCCCAGTGTTCTCTCCTGACTATGTGATGAATCTGGTCATATTGGAGCAATATAGCAATTGCCTCATGTACACAGACAACCCTCTCCTCCTACCACCCAGCACCACAACCTGTGAGAAATGTACTTATCTAGCCAAACTGGAGGTAAAGCTCTTTCCAGCCATGACTGAACTTGACAGTCAAAAAGAGAAGGTAAACACTTGCACCACACCACACTCATCACATAGTCCCACTAAACCTATATCACCAAAATCCACTCATAGAAACACAAAAACATTCACAGAGGCTCTCAATAATAATCTGTTCAAGCAACAAAGACCTCCAATGCAGTAACGCAAGCAACCTCCACCCCCCCAACACAACCCAAATGACACATAGCCCACAGACTCAGTGTGCCAATAAGCCATAGCCCATAAGGCAAAACAACGTACCCAGCACACTTGTCATAGGTTACTCTATAGTCAGGCACACTGATGTCCCACTCACCAGGCTAAACAAGGAGAAGGATACTGTCAGCTGCCTATCGAGTGCCAGGATCTGCCACATAACCCACGCACACAGGTCACTCCACAACAAGTACAAATATGACTCAGTCATTGTCCAGGTTGGTGTGAATGACGTGACATGTACCTCCCTGGACTATATGAAAAGAGACATGGAAGAGTGCTCCGATCTTGTAGCCGAGGTAGGTATGACCCTAGCCCTGAGTAGCATCCTGCCATCATCCAGAATAATACCGCAGTACAAGGACAAAATGATTGACTTCAACAATTGGCTAAGCTTCTGGTATTATTCTAAGGGAATCCCGTATCTGTCTGCCTGGGACGACATGGTTGACAGACCATGATGCATTGCCAGAGATGGCCTGCACCTGCGCCCCTGGGATTCTGGATACTGACTAAGGGTCTTGCCGCCCCTATAGTGCCTTTTTTAGGCAAGGTTCAAATGACAAATTCACCACCGTAACAGGAGCAGGCAAGCAAAAACTGAAGGTAATGCTACTCAATGCTAGAAGCCTAAATCTCAAAATGCACTCACTCGACCCACTCCTTAAAATGGAGAACATCGATATCTGTGCAGTGACTGAGACCTGGTTCAAGGCTGTAGAGAGCACTCCTGCATTACCAGCTTATAACTCATAGCACACTTTTCAGCCATCTAAACTGGACCAGAACACCAAAGGCAGAGGGGTGTCCATATTCATTAAGGATATCCACTCCTCCAGACAAGTTGAGCAGCATAATGCATCCGAGGTTATCCAAGTGCAACTAACTCTGGGCAAAACTGCAATCCAAACTGTAGCTTGCTACAAATCCCCCACCATGCCCCAGGATTTCCACTCCTCTTTTCTTGATATACTGGAAAATATTAGGGTTCAGCCAAACACCCTAATAATGGGCAATTTCAACCACCGCACCATTAACTGGGAAAACTACTCATGTACCAACTCCTTCACTCAACGCGTTCTGTAATTCATAAATTCCAATGTCCTGGATCAACTTATCCACACCCCCACCAGGGGCAAAAATATCCTAGACCTAGTCATTACCAATATGAGTGACTGGTATTCCACACCTGAAGTCAACTCTTCGTTGGTCAGATCTGACCATAAGCTAATTACCCTAGATATCCGCATCCCACCCCCAGCCATCATTAAGGAAACCTTGGTAAAAATAATTTCTCCAAAGCCAACTTCATGCTTCTTAAGACAGAAGTGGCGAACTTCATAACACCCATGCAGACAGACAATACAGTTACAACTGATGAATCCTACACAAATGCACTCAATAAGCACTTACACGAGTGCATGGATCGTGCTATCTCAAACACAACCAAGACGCTATCCTCCAAAAAAAGGAAGCCAATCTGGTGGTCCCCTGCCATAAACAAACTCTACTACAGAAGGAAGAAACTGTTGCAAAAGAGAGTAAAATCCCATGAGTGGAGGAGCTCCCTGGTCAGCCTCAGTAAGAAGTTGAGATCCCTTATAAGATCCTCCAAAGCTAGCTACGAAAACAAAATTGCCACTGATTCTAAGGGCAACCACAAAGCATTCTATAGTTATGTCAAGAATCTCAATGGCAACACCCAGATCTCCTCTGAGTTACAGCACAATGGCACGAAAATTACAGAATCAACTGATATTACCAACATCCTGGCAGATAGGTTCAGTGCTAACTTTACCCCCTTCTCACCCCCTAAAGGACCCATATCTATACAAGAAGAATGCAGAGTCCCTGTAATCACATTTATGCAGGTACAAGCTGCACTCTCTAAAACCAAAAACACAGCATCCATGGGACCGGACAACATACCAGGCTGTGTTTTACACAAACTTCAGAATGAACTGGCACCCCACCTAAGCACCATGTTCAATCATAGTCTCACGTCAGGCTTTGTGCCCACTAAATGGTGCACAGCAACAGTTATCCCACTCTACAAAGGGGGAACCACCACTGATCCTGGGAACTATCACCCTATTAGTCTGACAAGCCTGGTCTGCAAGGCCATGGAATGTATCATCATGCTCATAAACAAAGACATTGGTAACCTCCAAACTCTGGACCTATCCCAGTTAGAGTTTGTGAAAGGCAGATCATGCCTTCTGAACCTGATTGACTTCTTTGAGGCAGTCACCAAAGCCGTAAATGAGGGTAAAGTGGTTCACACAGCCTATCTTGACCTCATCAAGGCTTTTGACACCATCCCCCATTCTGGAATTATAGCTAAACTCACTAAACTAGGTATAAATCCCTATGTCACAAGTTGGGTTGCCAACTGGCTCACTGGCAGAACCCACACTGTAAAAGTTGCAGACTCCAAATCTGACTTCAAACCATTGACAAGTGGAGTACCACAGGATTCAGTCCTGGGACCTCTCCTGTTTGGTATCTACTTCTCTGAAGTACAGGTTAACACAGAAGGCCTCTGGCTAATGAAGTTCACAGATGACTGCAAACTAGGAGCCATAGTCGAGTCCCTAAATGATGTGGACATCCTACAGAAGAGCCTCACTGAGACAGATGCCTGGTGTCAGAAGCATGGCCTCAAGCTGAATGCCAAAAAGTGCATTGTCATCCCCTTTGGTAAAAAACTCTGTACCCATGAACTACCACATAAATGGCAGTCTAAGTAACACTGAATGTGTGACAAGAGACCTTGGGACCCAGGTGGACAGTAGTCTCTCCTTTGATAATCACATCGCTACAGTAGTCAGGAAATCCTTCTATGTGGCACATGTCATTACAAAAGGGTTCTCATCCAGGAAAAAAGAGGTCATTGTTCCCCTCTACTCGGCTCTCATTAGACCCATTATAGAGTACAATGCCTCTTTTGGAATGTACCTCACAAGACATCTGCAGCAGCTGGAAAGGCTACAGAAGTACCTCACAAAGAGGATTACTGGCCTAAAACAGATGTCCTACACTGGCCGTCTCAAAAAACTCCAACTTTACTCTGTAGCATATCACCTACTCTGAGGAGATCTCTGCCTAACATATAAAGCTATGTTAAACCCAGAGCTATTGGACATGCTACACCTAAAGAAATCCCTATCCCTCTGAGCTATACGCTCTAGGGACCTAAACCTTGTCACCACAATAAACAGGACATGCCTGAGGGATAGATTCCTGTCCCAGAGACTTCCTATACTCTGGAACAAGCTACCCATCTATGTCAAGCAAAGTTCCTCATTAGCACTCTTCAAGAAAAATCTTGATGAGTGGATTGGGAAATAGGAAATACACCCCGGGGATCACTTCTATGGCTCTGCTCAACAGGGGCATAGGAAATTAACTTTCTTGGGTGGTGTAAGCCTGGGATCCTTATTGGCTAGGCTTACTTAGGCCCTTGGGCCGATAGCCTAGTACCTACTTATGAAGCTATGAACCTATGCAGGTAAGACTACCAGGTGGTTAAAAGAACATATAGAGGAACATCTAAATGACAATAAAAAAATCAGTAAATGCCTTCTTTAGACATTCTGTCACATGTTCTGATTTTAGAGGTTTTTATTTTTTGTTGTTGACAAGGTTTTAGTCAATGAGAGAGGGCCTGACAGTGAAGGTATTCTTGAATATACGGAAACTTTATGGCAGTTGAGACTAGATGCATCTAAAAGCCCTGGTTTAAATGATTTGTGTTCCCTTATGGGAATTTTAAAATTAGGGCAGGAGCAGTGTAGACAGATTTGTCATTATCTGGTTATTTATTTGTTAACTGTATAGGTTCATAGGTTGGTACTAGGCTATCAGCCCTAGGGCCTATACAAGCCTAGCCATAACAATTCCCTGGCTATTTCTTCCCAGAATATTTACTTCCCTGGTCTCCTGTCTAGCAGGGTAACTGACATGATCCCCGAGGTAAATTTCCTATCTCCCATCCAATCTTCAAGGTTCCTTTTGAAGAGGGCCAAAGAGGCACTCAGCTTGACATGTATGGGCAGTCTATTCCAGAGTATGGAGAGTCTCTGGGTCAGGAACCTATCCCTCCAGCATGTTTTGTTCATTGTGATGACCAAGTTTAGATCCCTGGAGCATGTAGTTCTGAGGGATTGGGATTCCTTTAAGTGTAGCATGTCCAACAGCACTGGGTTTGACATGGCCTTGTATGTTAAGGAGAGATCACCTCTGAGTAGGCGATATGCAACAGAGTATAGCTGGAGTCTTTTTAGATGGTCAGCATAGGGCATCTGCTTTACTCCTGTGATTCTTTTAGTGAGGTATTTCTGTGGCCTTTCCAGTGTTGCAGATGTCTTGTGAGGTACATACCAAATGGGGCATTGTACTCTATAATGGGTCTAATGAGGGATGAGTACAGTGGGAGAATGATCTCCTTTTTTCTGGATGAAAAGCCCTTAATGATGAGGTGTGCCACATAGAAGGATTTCCTGACTGTTGTGGCTATGTGGTTATCGAAAGTGAGACCACTGTCCACCTGTGTCCCTAAGTCCCTTATCACACTTTTGGTGTTTAGTGTACTGCCACTTATGTGGTAATTCTTGGGTACATGGTTTTTCCCAAAGGGGATAACTATACATTTCTTGGCATTGAGCTTGAACCCATGGCTCTGGCACCAAGCATCTGTTTCTGTAAGGCCCTTTTGTAGAATATCCACATCATTTGGGGATTCAATAATGGCTCCCAGTTTGCAGTCATCTGCAAACTTTGTTAGCCAGAGTCCTTTAGTGCTGGCCTGTACTTCAGAGAAGCAGATGCCAAACAAGAGCAGTCCCAGGACTGAACCCTGAGGTACTCTGCTTGTCACTTGTCTGGAGCTGGAT
Source organism: Protopterus annectens (assembly GCF_019279795.1). Taxonomy (NCBI): domain Eukaryota; kingdom Metazoa; phylum Chordata; order Ceratodontiformes; family Protopteridae; genus Protopterus; species Protopterus annectens. The sequence goes on from NC_056733.1 coordinate 1,459,343,308, forward strand.
TTTGAGTTACAACAACAACCAGGGGAACATTCCCGAAGAACACAATTTAAAATATAGTGAACCACTTCGTAGAAGCATAGAAGCGAAAGGATGGCTGACAAAGGAAGGAAAGAACTCCCCCAGGATTTTCAGCAACCCCCCGGGAGAACGGGGGGAGGGGACAAAAACAGACACCTCAAGGGTGGAACAGGAGATAGTAGCATGTCAAGCTGGCAATGTGTCTCAGAATGAATATAACATATCCTTTACACATGGTAGTAACTACGTTGTAATCAAGAAAGATAATTTTACTATTTTCAACTATACAGACGTTGACATTAAGCAGGACGCCTTTGACTTGCTAACCAGAGGGCTCCAATTTGTACCCCTACGCCCCCTCAATATAGTGAACACTCTAATAGACTTGAAACTTTTTGTTAGGAATTTAAATCTTACACTCTACTTAAAGGGCAACCCTATACCAACAACAAATTGAGTAGGAGTAGTACTTTCAACCCCCCCTACCCACCCATCTATTAAGGTCTTTGAGGAACTTGTTGATAGGGACCTTAGATCATTCCGGTCCAAAGTAGCTAAAACATCTCCAACCAACTTAGACCAACAAGCACTCAGACTCATTAACTATCTCAAGAAAGAGAATGTTAGAGTTATGAAACCTGATAAAGGGGGAGGGGTGGTGTTGATGTACAACTCGGATTATGATACCTTCATTTACAGCATGTTGCAGGATTCTAACCAGTACGAGCTAGTATCTAGAAATGAGGCTAATATCGCCTATTCGAAGATTAGTTTTACGTTAACTGACCACCTACTTCAAGGCGCTATTAATGAAAAGCTTTACAACTACTTGTATGTCAACAAACCAAGAATCCCTGTTATTTTTGGAATCCCCAAGATACACAAAGGGCTTGACCCTTTAAAGTTTCGACCAATTGTATCTGGGGCAGGAGGCATTATAGAACCTTTAGGGAAATTTATTGACCAGGTAACAAAACAGTTCGGAACATCATTAGAACACGTTTGTAAGGACTCCTGGGATTTTCTCAAAGGAATAAAACATGCTTTTTACAAACCGGAACTTCTTTTGATCACTATAGATATAGTTGATCTATTCCCAAGTATTCCACATTCAGTGGGCTTAGAGTGGTTTAATGAAGTATTAAGTACTGAAACCAATCTGGGCAACACTATAACTAACCTGTTAGTTGAATACATGGAAACAATTCTAGAAAACAACTATATACATTTTAATGGTGAAATATACAAGCAGAAAAAAGGAGTAGCTATGGGCACTCCTTGTGCGTCCTTTTATGCTAACACCATCTTACATAGATGGGAACAAAGGTTTATTTTTTCTACCACCTGGGTACAATATTTAGTGCACTACAAGAGGTACCTAGACGATATATGCATTTTTTGGGCAGGAACCCATGATGAATTTTTGGACTTCATCAAGTATTTAAACTCAACCACCCATTTTTTATCTTTTACGTATACGATTAGTAATGACGAACTACATTACCTTGATGTAACCTTATACAAGGATCGGGTCAATAATGTATTCCAATCTAAACTGTATAGGAAGCCAACCTTTTCTAATACATACTTACACTTTCAGAGTGGACACCCCTTCTATCAGAAAAAGGGCATTGTCAAAGGACAATTCATAAGAGCTTCTAGAATGTCCAGTACTACACACGATTGTTTAGAAGAGATTGACTTCCTAAAATCTCTATTTCTTGAAAGAGGATACCCCTTAACACTTTTAACTATTTTAGCCCAACAGGTCATGGACAGCAGAGAAACACTCTATCCCCCTCTTTTAGGTGCAGATGTGGTTGTTCATCACATTGATATTAAAGAGCCTGACCACACTTATGGCAGGTTCATTTACACTTACTGTCTTAACTCCTTTGAAGTTGAAGAAATTTTCCACAGACATTGGCCAGTTCTTTCACTACATGATGAATTGAAAAATATTATACCACCACACCCAAAGTTTATTAGAAAGAGGGACACCAACCTCAAAGAAATTTTTGAAGGGAACAACCATACCAGAACGAACACTCAATTGCCCAAAGCAGGCACCTTTAAATGTGGTGCCTGCAAACAATGTAACACCATTTTTGACACCCCTAGTATTTACATTGTTTCTAGGAACTTTCTGTTTAGACCTAAAGTTTTTACAAACTGTGGCAGCAAAGGAGTGGTATACTTAGGGTTCTGTACCACCTGCACTAGTTTCTATATTGGCAAAACAGAAAGGCCTTTTAAAAAAAGAATTTATGAGCATTTACATGACATTTCTAAACAAAAGGAATCAAATGCTTTATATAAGCATTCCTTGGTTTGCAAGAATTTCAAATTCAAGTTCTTGGTATTGGAACAAGTACTTCCCAATGCTAGGAGTGGCGACTGGGAAACAAGTCTAGAATATAGAGAACTTTTCTGGCAACTCAGGTTAGAAGCAAGTAGAGCCCCAGGTTTAAATGAGAGTGTTAACATCAGCAGTGTTCTCAAAATTAGAAGAGCTCGCTTGTAGGTTTGTAAGTAGACACACCCTTCACAGTAAGATCATTCACTGTTGTAGGTGTCTGCTGCAACATGACTTTTTAACTGCAGTAAACTTTATGCTTATATACTTTTTTCAACATTTTTTCTCTACAGATGTATGTTTTCTATTTCTACTATTTTTAAAATTGTTTTAACATTCACCAAATATATTTAACACAAAAATTATGAACAACAGGAATACAGCTTTTTAACATAACTGATAATGCAGTTTATTTAACAGGTTTTATATGTATACACACTTGCTACTAGATTTAGTACATGAGCATTAGCATGTACATTTTTAAACAGTGTATTTTATGTTTCAAATGTGCAACGCTTTGTAATATGGGTATTTCTTTTTAAACATATGAGCATTTCTCCTTTTTAAATTATGAGTGTTGCTTTACTAAAGTAGCACTCCTTACTAATTGTTAATTGTTAATTGACTTAAGACTAACGGCTAACTAGCTAACCATGTGATAGGGAAAGATATATAAAATGGCACTGTTTCCAATGTTTTAATTAATTTTTAACTTGAAAAAGCTTGGGATCTAGCCGAGTGAAAGCGCTTGTTTTATATCAATAAATTTTCTTGCAACTACCCACTTGGCACTCGTTTACTCTGTGGATTACGTTGGTCAGATCCTGCTTTGAAGCTTGTTTTTCTTTGGTTTGGTGATACTGTTGCTATTTATTTTCTGGATTTTGAGTTGGCTACTTTTGCAGTGTGGGTTCTGTCAGTAAGCCAGTTGGCAACCCATCAAATGAAGTAGGGATTAATGTCCAGCTTAGTAAGTTTATCTATGATTCCAGAGTGGGGAATGGTGTTGAAAGGCTTAGCGAGGTCCAGATAGGTTGTGTGGACTGCCTTACCCTCATCCACGGCTCTGGAGACTGATTCAAAGAAGTTAATCAGGTTGAGGAGACAAGATTGGCCCTTTATGAAACCAAACTGGGTGGGGTCCAGTGTTAGAAGGTTGCTAATATCTTTGTTTATAAGTTCCATGATAATGCGTTCCATGGCTTTGCAGATCAGGCCCGTCAAACTGATGGGACAATAGTTCCCAGGATGCAAGGTGGATCCCTCCTTGTGAAGTGGGATAACTGTAGCTGTGCGCCACTCATTGGGCATGAAGCCTGAGGTGAGGCTATGATTAAATATGACACTTAGGTGAGGTGCCAGTTCATTTTGTAGTTCATGTAGTACACAGCATGGAATGTTGTCTGGTCCCATGGATGCTGTATTCTTAGCTTTGGAGAGTGCGTTTTTTACCTGTGTGGTCGTGAGTACCAGAATTTGGCAATCTTTTGTTATTGAGATGGGTCCTTTAGGGGGTGAGAGGGGGGTGAGTTTGCATTGAATCGATCTGCCTGGATATTGGCAATATCCTTGGGATTAGTATATTTAATGCCATTCTGTTGTAGCTTAGAGCAGATCTGAGCATTGTCATTTAGATTCTTGACGTAACTATAGAATGCCTGGTGGTTGTCCTTGGAACCTTTGGCAATTTTATTTTCGTAACTAGCTTTGGAGGATTTTATGAGGATTTATGATATCAAATATATGATATTATCTTAATTTATATTACTGTTTAGTAATACATACACACATATTTATATATCTATATCTATATATCTCTTATTGAAGGACTTTATTACGATTTTTGATATAAATATAAATACAGTGGATATAAAAAGTGTACACACCCCTGTTAAAATACCAGGTTTTTGTGATATAAAAAATGAGACCACAATAAATCATTTCAAAACTTTTCCCACCTTTAATGTGACCCATAACTTATACAATTCAATTGAAAAACAAACAAATCTGTACGGGAATAAATATAAAAAAGTACAATAAGCTGGTTGCATAATTGTGCACACCCTTAAATTATACTTTGTTGAAGCACCTTTTTATTTTAATTACAGCATTCAGTCTTCATGGGTACACACCTGCCATCAATTAAAGATACTCTGATTAACCCCAAATAAAGTTCAGCTGCCTAGTAGGATTTTCCTGACATTTACTCAGTTGCCTGCTACAGCAAAGACCATGGTTCACAGAGAGCTTACAAAGCATCAAAGGGATCTCATTGTTGAAAGGTATCAGTCAGGAGAAGGGTGCAAAAAAATTTCCCCAACATTAGATATACCATGGAACACAGTGAAGACAGTCATCAAAAAGTGGAGAAAATATGGGACAACAGTGACGTTACAAAGAACTGGATGTCCCTCCAAAATTGATGAAAAGACAAGATGAGAACTGGTCAGGGAGGCTGCCAAGAGACCTACAGCAACACTGAAGGAGCTGCAGGAATTTCTGGCAAGTACTGGTTGTGTACTACATGTGACAACAATCTCCTGTATTCTCCATATGTCTGGGCTTTGGGGTAGGGTTGCAAGACGGAAGCCTTTTCTTACACAGAAAAACATCCAGGCCTGGCTAAAATTTGCAAAACAATACATTAAGTCTCCCAAAAGCATGTGGGAAAATGTGTTATGGTCTGATGAGACTAAGGTTGAACTTTTTGGCCATAATTCCAAAAGATATGCTTGGCACAAAAACAACACTTTGCATCACTAAAAGAACACCATCCCCACAGTGAAGTATGGTGGTGGCAGTATCATGCTTTGGGGTTGCTTTTCTTCAGCTGGAACTGGGGCTTTAGTCAAGATGGAGGAAATTTTGAACAGTTCCAAATACCAGTCACTTTTGGCCCAAAACCTTCAGGATTCTGCTAGAAAGCTGAAGATGAAGAGGAATTTCACCTTTCAGCATTACAATGACCCCAAGCTTATATCCAAATCAACAAAAAAATGGCTTCACCAGAAGAAAATTAAAGTTTTGGAATGGCCCAGCCAGAGCCCAGACCTAAATCCAATAGAAAATCTGTAGGGTGACCTGAAGAGGGCTGTACACAAGAGATGTCCTCCCAATCTTACAGATTTGGAGCACTTTTGTAAGGAAGAGTGGGCAAATATTGCCAAGTCAAGATGCGTCATGCTGATAGACTCCTACCCAAGAAGACTGAATGATGTAATTAAATCAAAAGGTGCTTCAACAAAGTATTAGTTTAAGGGTGTGCACCCTTATGCAACCAGCTTATGGTACGTTTTTTTATTTTTTATATTTTCCCCCAACATATTTGTTTTTCATTTGAATTGTGCATGTTATAGGTCACATTAAGGTGGGAAAAGTTTTAAATCATTTATTGTGGTCTCATTGTTTATATCACAAAAACCTGGCATTTTAACAGGGGTGGGTACACTTTTTATATTCACTGTATATGTATTATTAATTGAATAATTAATTGTTTACATGTTTATTTTAATACATGGACTAGTGTTTATTGCATTTAATACTAGAAACCTATTGTTATGTGTTATATACATTCGGATTATAAAAGAGCTCTTTAATATGTCTTTTTAAATGTTTAATTGATTTAATTGGTTGATAATCGTTAGTATTTAAAGCCAGTTTGATCAAATTTTTATCACTCTGATGAAGCCTTGATGTCTGAAAGCAAAAACACTTAGTGAGTGATTAATAAAACTACAAACTTCCAACAGATCTTCCTTTACATGTTTTTTTGCAGGACCGATATTTCTAATTTATTTTTTAAAGCTGATGTTTGATTGTGTTCTTTAGCATTGATATTTTGTCTTCATTTCATAATGTGAATTTTTATGTGTCTCTGCAAATGTTTCATGTACATGCATAGCTAGTCCCTGACTGTAATGGTTCCTCCTGAAAACAGTTGACTATTTATTTATTTTTATTTATTTATTTATTTGCAGTTGGTTTACCAGGATAGTCCATTGGGCCAAAATGAACCCATTTTCAATGGAGTCCTGGGGAGAAAAACACCAAAAACAACCTAGGTACATACAGTAGGTTACTAATGATAATTATACAAATGTAAAAGATTCAAGCAAATAATTTCAAAAGTACAGCAAACATTAGAAACAATACAGACTAGTGATGAAACTTGGAGATGTTATAGACTAAGAAAAGGAATATTGCAAAGTGATACAGAGTAGTTATTACTTAAGAAGCATAAACTTAATAGGTGCAGTCTTGTACATTCTTTGCAGATACCATGGGAATAATAATGTGAGTTAGGGGAAATAATAAGGAAAATTGCTGGAGTAAACATGGGAGAGAAGGAAGATGAAAATTGCCAGTGTTAAGTTATGTGGGGTGGGAGCAAGAGCATTCCCACTGGGATGCTAGATGTGCGTGAAGGGATTTTTTGAACATATAATGGTTAGAGGTGGTGCAAATGGATGGTGGTAGTGAGTTCCAAAGGCGAGCTAGGCTATAGGATAGTAGGTTTTTGCCTGGGGGACGAGTTGGTTTGTGCACTTCTAATAGATTTTGATTGTTTGACCTTAATACTCTATCAGGTAGGTGCATCTTAAAGGCAGAAGACAGGGAGGGACATAGAAAGGGGTTGAAAATGAGCTTGTGGGCAAGAGTTAGCTGAGTATAGGTGAGATGATTGGGTAGTTCTAGCCATTTTAGTTTTTGGAGAGAGGAACAGTGGTGGGTGGAGGACTTATGGCTGTTAGCGAACTTGGCGATTTTGTTGTAGCAAGAGGAAAGTTGTTTTTTTAGAGAGGACTGAAGATTAGTTAGGAGTGGAGCTCCATAGAGAAGGGAGGGGATAAGAAAGGAAGTAGAGAGAGTGATTTTAGTGGTGGGTGTAAGGTACTGATTTTGTCGGTAGAGCATACCTAGTTTTTGATGTTTTTTTTTTTTATATTTAATTGTAGATGGGAGTTGAAATTGAGCTGGCTGTCAATTTGGACCCCAAGTAACTTGGCTTCTGACACCAGTTCCAGAAGTGAGTTATTTTGACTAGTAATCGAGAATGTGTTTATATCAAAAGAAGTGACTTTAGAGGGGGTAAATACCATTAATTTAGTTTTAGAAGCATTGAGTGCTAGGTGGTTTATTTTCATCCATTGCTCAGTGATTGAAAAAGCATCTTGCATAAGCTTTAGGAGTATGGGGGTAGATGTGGCAGAGCAGATAATGGTAGAATCATCTGCATATTGGATGATGTTTGAGAATGGGATAGATTTGCGGAAATCATTTATAAATATGTTGAAGAGAAGGGGACCTAGTATGGAGCCTTGGGAGACTCCGGTGGGGGTATTAAGAAATGAGGAGGTAGCCTTTTTCCATTTTACTGCTTGATATCTATTGGATAAGTAGCTGGAGAACCAGTTCAAAGAGGAGGGAGATAGGTTAAGTTTTGAGAGTTTAGTTAAGAGCAAGCTGTGTGAGATAGTGTCAAAGGCCTTAGAGAGGTCAAATAGTAGGGTAGAAACAATTAGGCCAGAGTCACGAGCTTTATTTACAGTTTCAACAAAAGAGAGGAGGGCTGTCATGGTGCTATGATTTGGTCTGAATCCATGTTGTGTGGGAGTTAGACTGTTATTATCTAAGAGATGTGGTAGGAGTTGAAGTTGGACACACTTTTCTAGAAGTTTAGAAATGGGAAACAGGATAGCAATGGGTCGGAAGTTAGTAACATTGTTATTGTTGCCACCTTTATGTAAAGGTATGATAAAGGCCTGTTTCCAGATTTGGGGTACTGTACATTCTTGGATGGATCAGTTGATTAAAATGCTTATGGGATAGGCAATTGCTTCAGCAGCTATGCTGAGAAAGTAAGAAGGGATGTTATCAGGTGCGTTAGTGCATGGCTTCAATTTCTGAAGGAGTTTCTTTATAGTAGAAGTAGGTATAGGTTTTAATGAGAATAGAGGTGAGTGGGGAGAGGGAGTATTAGGGGGTGGTGAAGATGATGTGGAAGTTAGAGTAGGAGAAGAGATAGAGGGTAGAGAGTTAGTAGATGGGAATGACGAAGGAGCAGCAGTGCAGGGTAGATTGTTGGCAGGGGGGGTGGGGGTGTATTAGAGAATGAGGTGGTACTAGAGAATGAAGAGGTTAATTTGGCAATAGATTCAATGAAAAAGGAGTTAAATTGTGTAGCTAAGTCTAATTCAGGAGCATTCGGGTCTGGGGTGGGGGTGTGTGGTTTGCTGGGGTTAAGGAGAGTAGAGATACCTTTCCAGAATTTCTGAGGGTTTGTTTTATTATTGTTTTGGAGTATAGAGAAGTAATTTTGTCGATCAGAGATTATAAGCTTTTTTACTTTATTTCAAAGTGTTTTGTATTCATTGTGGAGTGGGGGGGTCTTGTTTTTCTGATAGAGTGCCCAGGCTTTATCTCTATGGCGCATGGTTGCTAGCGTGTTTTTGGTAAGCCAAGGGGCGGATTTAATTTTTATTCTCTTTGTCCTTAAGGGAGCGTGAGAGTCTAGTAGTTTTAAGAATGTTGAGTTGAAGTGGGCAACTGCGTTATCTAAAGATAATGTTTTTAGACAATTCCAGTTTATTGCTTTTAGAGAGTTTGAAAAGGTTGTTGGGTTAAAGTTTTTATGGTTACGGGTAGTAATATAATTATGGGTGCGATATGGGATTGAGGGGAGTCGGTGAGTGAAGATGGGTAGGTGGTCACTTAGGGGGTCGGGAAGAGTGCCACTGTCAGAAAAATAGTGGGGATGTGAGACTAGAATCCAGTCTAGAATACTGCTGCTAGAGAGGTTTTTTTTTTTCTATTGACTATATCAATTAAACACCAAATAAATCCTAAAACTGCTTGCATCACTCTCACAATTCATTTTGTATAATGATAGTTATGTGACCTGATAGTCAACAAGTACAGTTACTAAAATATTCAAAATCTCTAATTAAAACCCTACTAGAAAAAAAAAATTGCAACCACCACTTCACCCCTCAGTAAAGTATGTTGATTGCTACAGCACCACACCTTAGGAGTATTATGGTACCTGGTTTTGTAAAGTACGCTGTTTACTCTCTGGTAACATAAACTCAGGGTCAGTATATTTAGTACTGAGGTATGGACAAGACAGCTGTCCATGTCAGGGTGGTGTGGATGCACAACCCCCCCCCCCCCCCAAAAAAAAACAAATAGTTTATTTTTTAACAAAAATACTGTTTTTGTTTTTTGAAGGTAGGGAATTGCACCACTGCACTTCATGAGATCACATAATCAGGAAGTAAAGGGAGTGCACATTCTGGATAGGAAACCAAGTATCCCCTTATCTCCAAGGTACAGTAATGTTTATTATTTGCATTGTAGTGCACCTATGGTTCAACATTTGTTAAAATCATCTAAATGGTATCTATACAAAGACTACTACTTTTGACAGTAACTAATTATTTCCCTTGAGGTCCTGTGGTTTCATTCTGGGCTTATGAAGGAAGCGTGGGATGTGTTAAACTGATTGTATGGGAAATATCTAGCTCTGCTCTGGCAGCATTTGGTTTTCTCATTAAGGAACCTTTTGTAAAGTCCCCTGCCTGTAGGAATGTGTTCATCAAATATTAGTTCTCAGGACTGTCATTTGAAGAACTGTCCTAGACCCATTATAAAATGCTTCTTTACATTACTCTTGTAATAAATGTTTAAATATTGCTTTACTTAATGTGTCATACCACTTGCTGATTTTTGACTTGGCATCTAATTTTACTTTCTTAAAAACTTCCACACCTGTGTAATAGAGAGGCTTCAAGTGATGAGTGGTCAGTTTTTCTTTATGTATTATTTATTTTGCATTAAGCCGTTATCTTGATGTAGACATTAGATGATTTTAAGTAGCTTAGCATATAGAACCAATATTCGCATTTGAAAGTTTCTTAAGCTCACTCTACCACTTGGGCTCTGCCTTTCGTGTCCCTCTGCCAAGACAGCTGGCAAAGCTGCCATCCTTCATGTTGTGCTTTAATTACAGATATTTAGTTCTGAGTATAAGTTTTCTGAGTGGCAAGAAATTAAATGTTACATACCTAGTTCATCCCCATCCCCCTTAACACCAGGGCTGGTTTAACTTACTGTGAATTAATCCATAAGAGCTCCACTGTTTCAAAATACAAGCAGCTCCCAGCTGTCTTAAGATGGGCTGAAGTACTAAATTCTAGCCTTCCAGGGAGATTTTTATTTGCCTTCCCAACCCCCAACACACACACACACACACACACACACACACACACACACACGCACAGACACTGCATTTTCCATACTCAGCCTAAGTTTGAAATAATTAACAGTCTGTGTGTGTCTTTTAAGTGGAATGACTGCATTCTTAAGAAGCAAGTCTATTAGCACAACAATTATCTACAATAACAGTAGACAATATGGCTTCAAGCTAATAGCTGGGCTTGTCCAGGTGTCTTGATGTCGGGTGAGAGAAAAAAGCCTTAATGAGCCTCATCTAGCATATTAAACAGCAACCTGGGACACATGATTAGAGGGTGGGGGTGGGGTCTTTGTGCAAAATAAGTAGCCATCAGGAACCAGCTAAGTAGCCAGCATTAAAATGCTCAGACTAGAATGACAAAGAAATTGCAATCACACATACCTCTCAACTGCCATGATTTAGAAATGGAGTTATGATTTTTGGCCTTAAGTTTAGCTCCTCCTAGATTTATGATGTTCCTCATAAAGTCATACCTGTTTATGGGAACATACCTTATTAAATATGTAAACTAAGCCTACACAAAGATTCACTACCACAAACTAAATAGACTTTAGTATATATAGTGACCTTCTGTTATGAAAAGAAAGTTATTCTCTTTCTGACTCTGTGCTATGATTTTTAAAGGACAGTGCTATGATTTTTAATACTTTGAAGTTGAGAGGTATGATTACAATAAATATGCATTAATGTATTTTTATTTATAGTTTTGGACTGGTATAGTGCCAGTACACTTAGACCATTTATAAAGGAATCCCAAGTAAAAGAGCTTCAAAAATTTAACATAAATAACATTATAAAAACAATACGGTAACATTATCATAACAGTATAATATAAATAATTAATAAGAGAAGTTGAACAATAATACACAGTTCCACTTTTTAGGATTAAAGCATTATTCATAAAGCATTTTGTCTGTATGTTGTAGGCAGTAACTTGTGGATACTGCTTCTAGAGGCAGCAAGATGCAATTATTTTGAATAAAAGGTTTAAGACAATAAGTGAGTCACATGGTGAGGCACTGCATAGATAAGAATTGTAGATATATAAATGTAGAATGAAGTAAAATTAACTAGTAAACAGCATTAATAAGGAATGGATAGTACAACTTATGTTGCAGAACAGTAGTACTGGATACAGTTTTCCACCGGTCAGTCTTGTTAAGAATAGAAAGGAATGAGACATTTGCACAGTGGAAGAAAGGTAGTGAGGATCTGAATATGCAGTACAGCAAACAGGCATGCACAGTCTTCTTGGAGGAAGATGTACTTCAGATCATATGATCACAACATGGAAAAAGTAATGCATAGAAAGGCTATGCCTGTAGTGTGGCACAGTATTTATGTAATGGCTTAGCAGTATTTATTAACAGTCTGTGAAGAGTCTATGAAGAATAAGCTGGTGCCAATATGTGTTATTACCAGAAGTCAAGAGTGATGCAATGTTTAGTTATTTTCATTTGCCAACTGGGTGAGTCCATTTGAGCAAAAGGCCTGTTTTATAAGGTGGTGTGATGGTGTGACATTACTAGTAAAGTACATGAAAGAGATATAATAACATTCAAATGGCATAACCCTAGAGGAACACACAGCACGGCATACCTCTCAACTGTCCAGATTTTTGCCTACTTTTGGTCTGTTTCTGATAAAATTTGCAGTTTTCTGGCTAATCACTGAGGACTGAAGTCACTAAATAATGACGTATATTTGAGTTTCCAGCTCCATATCTTTCAGAACACATGCTAACACAAATCCTGTTATTTTAGAAACTTTCTAAGTTTATAAGAGCAATATGTAAAGTCTGTCCCTATTTTGGGGTTTTTGCCCCTCCATTATTTTAGGCTTTGTTCAGATCTGTTGCACTAAGAGACTGAGAGGTATGCAGCATGGTGTATATAACAAGAAATCTAGAATACCAACAAGTTGACCAAGTCAGTCCTAATAGACTAGTACTCTTTTCGATAGGTGCTGTAGGATCTTTTACATCCAACTGAGCTAACACCAACTCCAGCAGATAGGGCTTCAGCTTATCATCTCATCCAAAGGACACCACACTCAGAAGTGCAGCATCCCCCATCCATCTGCACCAAGGTGGGTGTGCTACATGTTGCACCACTGACATGCATAAGTGCTTATACTCAAAAGTTTTACTATGCATTTGTGCAGTATGTTAAACTATATTTTAAAAGAGTAAGATATAAATGCTGCATGCAATGTACAGAAGAGTATGAGACTATAATAACTGTATAAAATTAGTGGTCAGAGCAGTGTAGATGTGGTCAGAAGAATAAAACTAGGACTATAATAAGACATGCATACAACTTCTGTGAATGCAGTAGTTATGAATTTCAAAAGCCTAATAAGTGATGGATCAGAGAGTAGCTGGGGTAGAAGAACGGGTAGTCATCCCAGTCAGCCTTAAGTGCAATACCGGCATTCAGAAATGCCGGTACTGCATTTGCTTTCAAAACTGAAATGCTGTATCTTTCTATGTATGGTACATACTTTAGCAGCTGCTTGTTACATATGTTGCAAGCAGTTTGCTGCAGTTTAAAAATTACAGATTTATTTTTTTTGCTTCTGCAATATAAAGAGTGTAGATACAGATGAAATGGACCTGGTTTTGGTCCTTAAGGAAGAAATGGACAAGAACACACTTTATTTATTTATTTATTTATGCATTTATTTATTTTTTTATTTATGTATTTATTTTTTCTCTTCAACTTAAAGTTGAGAGGGGTACAGGGCCCAGATTAGTGGAATGGCACTGAGTGCCAAAATACTTAACTGCATCTATCCCCCTGGTATCAGCTAGTAAGGAATTCGAAAGCCTGTGGTAGCAAGGCCAATTTCTGTCCCATTTTCAGTTATATATCTAGAGATACACAGTCAGGTCTAAACAAAATAAAAGCTAAAATTTTGGAAGTTGGAATAGTGAGACTTTGTCGGCAGTTTCAGAAAATGTGTGTGTGTATGTGTATGTGTGTGTGTGTGTGTGTGTGTGTGTGTGTGTGTGTGTGTGTGTGTGTGTGTGTGTGTGTGTAAGCAGATATTCTTGTAAAACTACAAGGACATGCATAACTAAAAATAATTAATGGTTTCAGCCACTATGTCTCAACAGGACTAAAATGATGCCTTTTACAGGTTTCTTTTTGTATTAGTAAGGGGAGTGAGTTTATATATCATTCACATAGGCTTTTCATTTCCTTTCTTATTCTTTCTCTCTCTCTTTTTTATTTTTTTTACACCTGGGATGCATCCCTACTCATTGCTTCATGTTTGTCTACATTCTTTACACAAGGTTACCGTCTAGCTTCATGGAGCTGGGTGACACACAGAATGGGGAGGAGGTGTAAAAGACAAATGCAGTATAAAACTAAGGGGAGAAAATGACATCATCTTTGTTATTCTGAGCCCTAAACAACATCCAGCTAAAATTATAGGGAGAAAAAATAATGCCGGCATAAAATTAACAGCACTGGAGGTAAAGCTTATTCATAGGATTGTAGGAGGTTGATAGGCTATTGGCCCTTAGGCCCTTATAAGCCTACCCAAGAGTTTAGCCCATGTTTAGACAAATCAGCACCCAATGTCCCTGTCCAGCAGGGACATGGGTGGAATCCCAGGGGTATATTTTCTGGTGCAGAGCCCTCATCTTTGTTGGGCTTAGGCTTATATGTCAACTGATATTGAACAACAGTATTTGGTGATCACTGAGTACCAAATGGCTGCCCACCTCCAAATCTGAGTGAAATGCTCCCACTACCCACCTGAGAACATCATCTCCAAGAGTGATCTACTACTACTATCTGTCTGAAGCAGGCCATTTGTAGGAAATCAAGAATAATCCTGCTGTTATCTGTGGCTGTATTCAAGGAGGTCCTTTTATATCTGTATGTAAAATCCATGCCAGGAATACCTTCACTTGTTTTTCCATTGTTCCTTCCCCAAGAGGTAGGATTCTGTATACATCTTCTGTATGGACTGCTCAGCCATTTGCATTCTCCTTTGTAACATAGATTTTTAGTGGGTACTAAAGGGGCTGCCCATGTTAAGAAGCAAGTAGCCAATAGACCAAAATGAAACTAATTTGGTTAACATCTCGATTTTGGTTCTCTCTCTCTCCCTTGCCAAGGTCTATCTACCACCTATGACATTTAGACATGCACTATGTGGGGTGGGAGTTTGGCATAATGGTTAAGGTATTTACCTTAGAGACACAAAATGTAGGGTTTGATTCTCACATGGAGTAACTGGCTAGGATTAAAATGGCCCACAACAGCAGTTAATCTAGTACCAGTCTATGAACCTATAAACCAAGGTTCATTTCTCCATGTACATAGGTCTCAACCTGCTAAGAGACAAATGTAAAACACAGACCATAGCAATGTGTGACAGTCAAAATGTGGAGCACCTTATTTTCAGAATGGGCAAAAAGTGTACCTGGGTCATGGTCTTCAAACAAAATATTGCCTTCTGTAAGTATTTAATAATATCTCCACACACACACCAAAATATTGCCTTCTGTTAATATTTAATAATATCTCCACACACACACACACACACACACGCACACACGCACACATGCACACACGCACACACGCACGCACACACACACACACACACACACACACACCCTGTTTTGCTTTTCTTTTCCTTTTTTTCTCCCTGTCTCATAATGCAATTAGCCACAACAACATTTAGCACGAGGAAAAAGGAGAATGACAAAAGGTTATTTGTGCTTAGCGTTCATGCTTCGGAATATTGTAATATGCTGCCTTGAAGCCACAGACTTCTACTGTGCTTTTCAATTGACTGCTTAAGCTCCAAAACATTGTTCTCTGATTGGACCCCTTTTTCTTTTCCATGATTGATTATAATTGTGATTTGGATGCCAATCAGAGAAAAGAAAGTGGAACCACCACTTTTGGAAGCAAAACAGCATAACTCACTGCTTCACTTCAGTGTCAAATGCAGAGCATTTCACTCAATGCAGTGCACTTAAATACTAAGACCATGGCTGTGCTTCCACCTTCCAGCCTCCATGAAGTCTTTCCTCTGACTACCTAATGGAAAGATGTACAACATGACATGCATTTTACAACAGCCAGTCAGCCATTAGCATATTTAAAACAAGTAAGTGTAAGAAACTTCTCTGTGTGGAAGATTTTCAGTCCATATATTTCTAGTTAATCACTGTATATTAATCAGATCAGACAATAGTAGTAGAAGTAGCAAACTTAAACTCGTCTTAACTCAAAACAAAACCAAAACAAAAATATATAATTGTACAGCATTACTAAGTATTCAAAAGTAATCCAAGCAAGGCAGGCAGTCTGTTTCCAGTCGAAAATCCTTTATTAAGTACACAGACAAGCGATCCAAGTAAAACAAAAATAGAGTAATAATTTCCTCACAAGCTTTCTAAATATATATATATATATATATATATATATATATATATATATATATACTTTTTATCAGGCATGGGAGTGGCTTATTGTCCTGTAAAACAAAGTGTTATTGGTACACATGTTAAATTAACATCCCTTCCCACATCAGTGTGACATTCAAGCTCGTCCTGCCCTACTTAGTATCTGTCATAATAATATATAAACCTTATGTACTTTAAATAAAATTTATAATGATGTGGTACCTCTTATTTAACCAGATTATTAAGCAGATTATTAAGTCTGTGATTTTATCCAAGACAATATACTACATGGCTGGAAATTTATTAACCTTAGTTAATTTGGCAATCAAAATATATATATATAAATATATACATATACATTTTGCATGTAAAAATCAATTTCTATTTTCCAAACCTATTGTTAACAAAGATCACTTTTGTCCTTCTAGATTTCTTCAGGTCTGTGTACAAGAACCCTAAAAACAATCTATAAAAATATATATAATTGCATAATTAGTTAGTATTGTTATTACACATCATTTTGAATAAAGTGGAAAAAAGAACCAGAAAAGAATAAAAATAAGAAAAAATGTATGTATGATGATGGAAACAAAATATACGCTTAAATTATAACTGATTTAAAATGGTATTTAAAACCAACTGGTAGAATAAAATAAAAAAAAAAATAAAAAAATTAGTCATGTAAATAATGTGGCAATTTTCTAAGTTCCAGTGCACTTTTAATTGAACAGTAGTAGTTTAGTCCAGGCTTCCTAAAGGAGTTCAGCTTTAATTGCCACATGAGTTCATGTTTCTCCAGAATATTCGGGATGTCTCCTTCAAGATCACCCATGTCTATGCGATCCAGGATCTGGAACTTAAAACCTGTGTGTCTTTTATGAAGAGAAAGGTGTTTGGCTAGTGCATTATTTTTATATCCAGATTTTAAATACCATTTTAAATCAGTTGTAATTTAAGTGTATATTTTGTTTCCATCATCATGCATACATTTTTTCTTATTTTTATTTTTTTCTGGTTCTTTTTTCCACTTTATTCAAAATGATGTGTAATAACAATACTAAATAATTATACAATTATATATATTTTTATAGATTGTTATTAGGATTCTTGTACACAGACCTGAAGAAGTCTAGAAGGACGAACGCGATCTTTGTTAACAATAGGTTAGGAAAATAGAAATTGATTTTTACATGCAAAATGTATATATATATATTTATATATTTTTTTTGATTGCCAAATGAACTAAGGTTGATAAATTTCCAGCCATGTAGTATATTGTCTTGGATAAAATCACAGACTTAATAATCTGGTTACATAAGAGGTACCACATCATTATAAATTTTATTTAAAGTACATAAGGGTTATATATTATTATGACAGCTACTAAGTAGGGCAGGACCAACTTGAATGTCACACTGATGGGGGAAGGGATGTGAATTTAACATGTGTACCAATAACACTTTGTTTTACAGCACAATAAACCACTCCCATGCCTGATAAAAAAGTATATATATATATATATATATATATATATATATATATATATATATATCTTTAGAAAGCTTGTGAGGAAATTATTACTCTATTTTTGTTTTACTTGGATCGCTTGTCTGTGTACTTAATAAAGGATTTTCAACTGGAAACAGACTGCCTGCCTTGCTTGGATTACTTTTGAATACTTAGTAATGCTGTACAATTATATATTTTCTATTATTATTTTTTGTTTTGGTTTTGTTTTGACTTAAGACGAGTTTAAGTTCGCTACTTCTACTACTATTATCTGATATGATTAATATACAGTGATTAACTAGAAATATATGGACTGAAAATCATGCACACAGAGAAGTTTCTTACACTGTTTTCCATTAGCATATTTAAAGACGTATCCTATCATATGCTACAGATCCCTTTTCCAAGTTACAAAATACATTTAATTCATAAAAAATCTATGAAGTATCCTGGATTATCTACACTAATCTGTTCAATCATTTCCTTCAGTTTATACTAAGCATGTCAAGTGTATTGCATCAATCAGTCATTTTTGTTGATATCAGTTAATGCAACTTTCAGTTCTTGGAATCACAATCAGATGTAGATTGGTCCATCCATTTACTCAGTTTTGTCAATGGTCTTCCAACTCTGGAGTAAGTAATAGGGCTGTTCTCTCTGGACATTTTTCCTATGTGTTTTTCCCTCTGTATCTGCCCGACATTAGGTCCACCACCAAGTCTCAAACCCTTTTGAATTCCACATTACAATGGCCAATCAGAATCTGCCACAAAAGGTGACAGCCAACTGGAGATTATCAGGGTAGCCAGAGAGGTTGTTTTCCACCTTTCATCTGCATTTTCCCAAGAAACTACCCAGGCCCTGCTTCCTTTGAGCTGCAACATTAATAATACAGAGCTCAGGGTGTTTTTGTTAGAGGCACTAACCCTACTTCTGGCAGCTAGCATATACACTCATGTTACCATGACAGCCTACTACTCCTTCCCCCTGATACATGTACAATCCTGCATACGCACCCAATAAAGGGTATAGTGAACAACTTGAAAGTTCCATGCACTATCCCACTTTATTGTACTGCATGGCATACACCTCTCTACCACTAGGTACCAGCTTTACAATGGATTGGACCACGTCAATACAACAAAGACAGGTAATCAGGCACTTGCTGTTTACTCCCATCCTTCCTCAGAAGCTCCTCCAGTGCTCAGACCTTTTCTCAGTTTTGAGTCATCTGGGTCCCAATAAGAACTTTATTCCAGTACACCATGAAGGTTCACTAAGGGCATCTGATATTCCTTTTTTAGAGTTATTGGTTCTCTACAACTTTTCTTACAGACAGGATTAGAAGAGTCTCTTTGCAACCCTAGACCACTAAGAACAAAAAAACAGATAGGAACTTGCCAAACTTCAACCAATGAACAGACAAAGCAATTCCTGTGGAAATAGTAGGAAAAAAGTGTCACAGCAACCTCCAAAGTAGATAAAAAGTTGATTTATTACAATAATCCAAACCAGTAGTCAAGCGCGCTTTCATCTTGTAACGCAAGACTTCTTCAGAACAAATTAAAACACATCAATACCATACTTAAATATAAGGGAAAAAGTTAAAAATGCTTTTAAATTAATTCAGAACCATCTTATTAATGGTTAATGGATGATTAACCATCTAATTCTGGGTTGGACATGGCCTTGTATGTCAGGCAGAGATCACCTCTGAGTAAGCAGTATGCAACAGAGTACAGCTGGAGTTTCTTCAGTCGGGCTATATAGAGCATCTGCTTGAGGCCAGTAATTCTCTTGGTGAGGTACTTCTGTGGTCTTTCCAGCTGTTGCAAGTGTCTTGTAAGGTACATCCCAAATGGGGCTTTGCACTCTATGATGGGTCTGATGAGTGATGAGTAGAGGGGCACAATAACCTCTTTTGTTCTAGATGCGAACCCTTTTTGTGATTAGGTGGGCCACATAGAAGGATTTTCTAACCACCTTGGCAATATGATTATCAAAGGAGAGATTACTATCTGCTTGGGTCCCCAGATCCCTTATTACATTTTCTGTATTTAGGGGACTACCACTTATGTGGTAGTTCACGGGAACTTTTTTTTTTTTTCCAAAGGGGATGACTATGCACTTTTTGGCATTTAGTTAGAGGCCATGATTTTGACACCAGGTATCTGTCTTAGTGAGACCCTTCTGGAGGATGTCTGTATCAGCCGGAGAGTCAATTATGGCCCCCAGCTTGCAGTCATCTGCGAACTTGGTCAGCCATAGTCCTCCTGTGCTTGCCTGTACCTCTGAGAAGTATATACCGAACAGAGGGGTTCCAGGACTGAGCCCTGGGGGATGCCACTTGTAACCGGTTTAGAGTCGAACCTAGAGTCTGCAACTCTCACCGTCTGGGTTCTGTTCATGAGCCAACTGGCAACCCATCTTGTGACATAGGGGTTTATGTTCAAGCTGGTGAGCTTGTCTATAATACCAGAATGGAGAATGGTGTTGAAAGCCTTTGTGAGGGCTAGGTAGGCTGTGTGGACCTCCTTTTCCTCGTTTAAAGCCTTGGTAACTGTCTCAAAGAAGTCCACCAGGTTTAGGAGGCATGATCTGCCCTTAACAAAGCCAAACTGGGTAGGGTCCAATGTTTGGAGGTTCTCAATGTCTCTGTTAATGAGTTCCATGATGATGCGCTCCATAGCCTTGCAGACCAGACTAGTCAGGCTTATAGGGCAATAGTTCCCGGGGTCCATTGTGGCTCCACCTTTGTTGAGCGGGATAACTGTTGCTGTGCACCACTCTATGGGTACATAGCCTGTAGAGAGGCTGAGTTTGAACAGTGTGTTTAGGTGAGGGGTTATTTCATTTTGGAGTTCATGTAAGACACAGCCTGGGACACCGTCCGGTCCCATTGAAGCTGTGTTTTTGGCTTTGGATAGGGCTGTTTTAACAGGTGTGTCATTGATTGCCGGGGCTCTACATTCTTCTGGTATGGTTATGGGCCCTTTAGGGAGTGAAGTTTGCACTAAATCTGTCTGCCAGAATGTTGGCAATATCAGTCGGTTCAGTGTATTTTGTGCCATTCTGCACTAACTCAGGGCAGATCTGAGAGTTTCCACTTAGGTTCTTGACATAGCTAAAGAACGCTTTGTGGTTATCTTTAGAGTCCTTGGCAATTTTTCTTTTGAAGCTAGCCTTGAATGATTTTATGAGGGATCATAGTTTCTTGCTAATACTGATCAGGGATGTCTTTCCTTCTTGGGACTTTACTCTTTTCTGTACTAGTTTCCTCCTTCTATTGTATAGTTTGTTTATGGCAGGGGTCCACCAAACTGGTTTCCTTTTCTTGGAGGAGTGAGTCTTGGTTTTACTTGGGATAGCACGATCCATGCATTCTTTCAGGTGCTCATAGAGTGCCTTTGTAAAGGTTTCAGCAGCTTGGACAGTGTTGTCTTTTAGCATGGGGGCTGTGAACCTTTCCACCTCGGTCTTAAGTAACGTGAAGTTTGCTTTTGAAATGTTTTCCATTGTGGTTTTCTTGATTGGGGATGGGGGCGGAATGTGGATATCCAGAGTGATTAGTCTATGGTCTGATCTAACCAGCAAGGGGTTGACCTCTGGTGTAGAACACCAGTCGCCCAAGTTGGTGATGACCAGGTCCAATATATTGTCACCTCTGGTGGGGGTGTTGACCAGTTGATCCAGGGCATTTGAGTTTGTAAATTCTAGGAAGCATTGGGCAAGGGAGTTAGTACTTGAGTAGTTCTCCCAGTTAATGTTTGAGTAATTGAAATCACCCAATATTAGGGCATTTGGTCGGACCTTCATATTTTCCAGTGTCTCCAGAAATGCAGAATGGGGGTCCTGGGTCATGGTGGGTGATCTGTAGCAAGCTACAATTTGAATTGCAGTTTTGCCCATTGTTAGTTGCACATGGATGATCTCTTAGGCATTGTGCTGCACCACTAACCTGGAGGTGTGGGTATCCTTGATGAATATGGATACACCCCCGCCTTTTGTGTTTTGGTCTGGGTTCTGTGGCCGAAAAGTATGGTATGAGTTATAGCCTGGTAGTGCTGGGGTACTCTCTGGAGCCTTAAACCAGGTTTCTGTTACTTAACAGATATTGATGTTCTCTATACTGAGGAGTGCCTCGAGGGTATGCATTTTGAGGTTTAGATATCTGGCATTGAGTAGCATTACCCTTAGTTTTTGGTTACTTATGCTATTTATGGTGGTGGGTTTGTCTTTTGAGCCTTGCCTAAAAAAGGCACTATGGGGTTGGCAAAAGCCTTGACCAGTATTCAAAAGCCTAAGGGTGACAGGTGCAAGCCATCTCTTGCAAAGCAATGTGGCTTGTCAAGCATGTCATCCCAGGCGGACAGATACTGCATCCCCTTTGAATGACACCAGAAACTTAGCCAATTGTTGAAATTGATAATTTTTTTCTTTATACTGTGGCATCATTCTTGGTGAGGGCAGGATGCTACTCAGGGTCAGGGTCATACTGGCTTGGGCTACATGATCAGAGAGCTCTTCCATGTCTCTTTTCTTGTAGTCCAGAGATACGTCTCAGGTCATTCACACCAACATGGACAATGACAGTGTCATATTTGTACTTGTTCTGGAGCGACCTGAGTGCTTGTGTTATGTGGTGGATCCTGGTGCCCAACAGGCAGCTAACTGTAACCTTCTCCTTGTCCAGCCTAGTTAGTGGGACATCAGTGTGTCTGACTATAGAGTCGCCCATTACTAGTGTGTTGGGTATGTTATTTTGCCTTAAGGGCTGTGATTGCGTGGCACACTGATTATGTGAAGTATGTGTTTCATGGTTTGTGATGGGGTGTGGAGGTCGCTTCGGTGTCTGCTTTGGAGGTCTCTGTTGCTTTTGCAGATTTTTATTTAGAGCCGCCGAGTATGTTTACATGTATTTATGTGTGTTATTTGCTGGTGTTGGTTTAGTAGGTCTCTGTGAGACTGGTGGTGTGTTGCAAGTATTTTCCTTCTCTTCTTGACTATCAGTTCCAGTCTTGGGTTGAGAGAGCTTTGCCTCTAATTTGGCTGTATAATTGCTTCTCATGCACATATTAGTGTTTGGTGGTAGGAGGAGAGGGCTGTCTGTGTACATGAGGCAGTTGTTACATTGCCTCAAAATGCCCAGATTCACCAGTTGGACTGGAGAGTACACCTAAAACTGCCCTTTGGACATGCCTGAATAGGTAAAGTGAGCTGTTTTACTGATTGGCTGGTAGGGGCGAATAGAGAGCCTTGTCCTTCTGGACACTATAGGAGGTTCTAGTGCTAGGGTTAATTAGTGCTTGCTATGAGTTTTGAGCAAGTGCTGGGCTGTGAAATGAATGGTTTGAGTGCTTAAGTTGAAGGTTTGTCTAGTTCCAAGGGAAAAATTGAAGAGTAGACTTCGTGGAGCCAGGAATACTTTAACCCTAGCTAACCAGTGCTACCCGACGTGCAAAACCGCACAAATGCGATTTTTATAGCAGGGAAATGAAAGAGATAGAAATTAGCCCAAAATGGCCAATAAGCTACTAACTTCTGAGCTGAAACCACTCCTCCAGGGACAGATAGGCTGCTCAAAGCTCCCCTCTCTAACAGGTGAACAGAGAAATTTCCTTCTATCCAAGTAAGGTATGGGAAACACATAAACTTGTAACACAGCTCTGAATTCAGCAATAACCTGAAAACTGGACTATACTTGTTCAGAGAGGTGGGAAACAAGTATATATATATATATATATATATATATATATATATATTTTTTTTTTTTTTTTTTTTTTCAGAAAATAAAGCAGATACAATAAAAAAAACACTTTAAATGCACAGAAATGGCTGTCGCACTTTAGTGTGTAGCCTACAACAATTAAACAGATTATTATCTCTCTTTAATATTAAGATTCCTGAAATAAGTAAAACAAGGCTCGTTGGACTAACCTGTCCGTTAAAAACTTTTTGCGAAAAATAATTTCACGTTTGTGTATAAGTGGCATAATAATTCGACTTTCTTGACCGTATTTCATAATCAAGCTGTTCTCATAACCTATACCATTATTCGTGTTGTTGTAGCTTGAATGGCTAAATTGCAAACCAGCCCCTAGAATGGGCTGTAACATGTCATTTTTACTACCCATAATCTCATTCTTAATGTCCTCGAGCATGTTAAGGAGATATTCTCATTTTAAAAACAGTGTGACTAATCTATCAATTTCCTTAATGAAAATGTTAACGTCAGAAATTATTGTGGCTAGCCTGACCATTTGACCCTTGACCAAACTCCTTTTTTTGTTTGTAAGGATGACAGCTGTTGAAGTGCAAGTAACCAGTGGAAAAGGTGTTTTTTTTTCTATAAATTGTAGATTGAAAGTTACCTAACTGAAAATCCTTAAACAGCATAATATCCAAATAGTTAAACGAAGAATCTGAAAATTGATAAGTAAACTTCAAAAATAGGTTGAAGAATTAATGTATGAAATAAATCCTACAAGTTCATCTTCATTTCCTTTTCAAATGATAAAAATATCATCCAGAAAAATGAAGAAATGTAACAATGTAATAAAAAATGGATTTAAATGCATATTCCTGTTTCCAGTGGCACATTGTGTCAGCATATATGGGAGCACAGGTGGGAGCCATGGCCACTCCACTGATTTGCTTGAAATATCCCCCTTCAAAACACACAAAATTGTTCATTATAATGATCTCCATAAAATAATTAATAATGTTAACATCCCTGTCAGACAAGCACTCTCAACCACATAGTATTTCATTAAACCAAACAAGGCCTGTTTCGTGGGGTATACAAAAAGCAAATCAGCTTTATCAATTGTTACTAAATAGCACTCAGGGTGAAGAAAATACAACTTTAATAAAAGTCCCATGAATCCCTAGTATGTAAGGATACTTGGCCCTAACCTACTTTGCCAACTTATCAATATAAATTGCTAGCGAGTGGGTTTTTGAACCACTGGCCGCCACCATAGGGGGAAAAGGGGGACTGACTGCATCCTTAGGAACCTTAGGGATCCCAAATAAACTAGGTATAACTGCTTGCTTTACATACACAGACCTGTTTAACTTGGGGGTCAGTAACTCCCTAGGCAATTAAGTCATCCAAAATGAAATCAATTTGCTTGTATGCAATATGGGTTTCTTTTTTAAAAATTCTACTGCATTGCTGTCATTATTAAGAAAGGAAAACATTCTCCCTGAGAAGTCAATACTGTTTAGTAGTACAATACTCCTCTTTTACTGTACGACTGACTCCTCAAGGCTTGGGAATGGGCTTGTTTGATATTCCTAATACAATACTTTTCAAATAATGTCAATAAAGGGTGAAGTGGAGGTTAACAGTGCTTCTTCTAACCAGGCAATGACAAGAATGATAAAGTATATAATTTAACCTCTCTATATTATGGTATGAATCTTAAATGTCACACCTCTGCACTACCTCTGCTATCTGAGCCAACATTGTTGGCCAACAGATTATATATTTTACTCTTTCCTTCCTCTTTACTATTCATAGGTTGAGAGGTAGTTACTAGGAATTCAGTCCAGGAGACCATTAAGCAGCTTAGCACAAATTTCTAACTGGCCTAAAAGCTCAGCCTGTTTAAATGACTTGCTCAGGTCACACAGTAGGCAAGTGAAGGTTAGAGGACTCAAACCCTGTACCTCATTAAGTAACTCTTTAACAGCTCATAGCCTTAGTCCTCTGCACCAACTGTCAAGAAATTCCCAGATGTGATTCTTGTATCCCATCAACTATCTCTCATCAGTTGATTGGATCTATTATTCTGTAACTTTGTGTATTAAATATTTCACACAATTTATTTCTTCCTTAACTCATTCCCTCCAGTACAGATCTTTTGAGTGTGTACCTTTAATTCCCAGTGGATGTGGTCTAACCCCTTAGAAAATTAATTTATCACCTTACAGTTCAAACAAATATTCATATCTCTGGAACCATAGGTGTTAAAAGAAAATTGTAAATGGCAAACTATTCCGGATAAATTCATCTTTACATTGGCAGTATTTAATCAGTTTGATGCTTTAAACTGGATTTTACAAAGCAAAATAAAGGCAGTGATTATTAATTTTGTAATATTGTGTAAACAGATTATGATATCTTAGTAACCACTCAAGCAAGACACATACTGCCACAAGGATTTTCTTCATATATCATTGAACTTTCATATGAGGCTATGCAGTTCTGTCAGTGTTACCTGAATCTTGAGATATTTAGAGAAATATCATATTTATTACAATACAAATAAACAGTATACAAATAATATTCAATATATCTTTAGCTGCATTAAACAGAGGTCAAATATCAATACAATTTTGTCTGCCATCATATATCCTTCAAGATGGAATCTTTTGATATTTTGTATGTTGCATGATTTTGGAATTATTAATGCAATATGAACAAGCAATATTTGATGCCTAGAGATGCAATGTAAGTAAACTGCAAAAATGCCTGGAGGCGTACTCAGCTGTAATGAATAGAAATATGACTAAATGACTTCCTTTGCCAACAATTTTTGATCAGGCTAATATCACTTAATAACTGTGTTCTTCATTAATTGCATTTCTGAGTCAGTGTCAGCACATTCCTTTTTTTCTTTTTATTCTGTCATTAGTAATGTGATATTATTTCTAGCTATTCTTTTAACAACTGTTTCATGCTTCTCTATTAATAAATGATTGCATAACCAACTTCTTATATTACCTTGCATTTTTTTTCTGCTTTTGCAAACCTTGGGCTGGACCTGAATATGGTCCACTTGGATTAGTGTTCTACTCCATCAACAAAGGCATATATGCATAATTAAATAAAATGATCAATCAATTAATTAATTTCATTTCATGTTTATGTCATACTTCTGTAGGCTAAATAACATTATCTGCAATTAATTATTTGAGATCAGTTTCCACCTGAACATCTTTATCCCAGGTTTGTTTGTGAAATCTGTCACATTTGTATTCCTTTGCCAATGGCTTCTTATCTATCTAAGCATATCTCTTTTGTGTTTCTGTAAATACTGTTGACCCTTGACAAATGGTCTATTCCTTTGTAGGAACATACTCCCTATACTGTTCAGACTAGCATTTACTTACACCATGATTGATTTATTCACTTCATAGCATTGTAACGCTTGTGTTTCTATAACTAGTCTCTTGAGCATTTAAAAACTCCTTTCCTGTTTATAACTCAACTCCTTGGTAAAGTTTTTCTAGAGGATCTCAACTCATTGTAAGCACTAAATAAGCTGCAAATTACTACAGCACTCAACTTTCTTCACTTGTCTAGAGGAAAGCAGTTTTTAGTACTTAATAAATAAGCTCCTATCCAGGCATGTCTAAGGGTCAGCTCCCGGTGATTTCTCCTGTCTACCTGATGAATCTGGGCATCTTGGGGCAGTGCAGCAATTGCCTCATGTACACAGACAACCCTCTCCTCCTACCACCCAACACTACAACCTATGAGCGATGCACTTATATAGCCAAACTGGAAGCAAAGCTTTTTTCACCCAAGACTGGACTAGACAGTCAAGTGGAGAAGGTAAACACTTGCACCACACCACACTCATCACATAGTCCCTCAAAACCTACACCACCAAAACACACACAGAGAAACACAAAATACACACCTACATTCACGGAGGCTCTCAATAAAAACCTGCCCAAGCATCAGGGACCTCCAAAGCAGAAACACAAGCAAAGTCCACCCCCAACACAACCCAAATAACACATAGTCCACAAACTCAGTGTGCCACTCAACCACAGCCCATAAGGCATAACACCCTAAGTCATAGGTGACTCTATAGTCAGGCACACTGATGTTCCACTCACCAGGCTAAACAAGGAGAAAGTTACTGTCAGCTGCCTGTCAGGTGCCAGGATCTGCCACATAACGCACGCACTCAGGTCACTGACATGGACAAGCTCTCCGATCTTGTAGCCCAGGCAGGTATGACCCTAGCCCTGAGTAGCATCCTGCCATCACCCAGAATGATACCACAGTACAAGGACAAAATGAATGACTTCAACAATTGGCTAAGCTTCTGGTGTCATTCTAAGGGGATCCAGTATTCATCTGCCTGGGACGCCATGATCGACAGACCACGATGCTTTGCCAGAGATGGCCTGCACCTGTCACCCTTGGGATTCTGGATACTGGCTAAGGCTCTTGCCACCCCTATAGTGCCTCTTTTAGGCAAGGTCCAAATGACAAATTCACCACTGTAACAGGAACAAGCAAGCAAAATCTGAGGGTAATGCTACTCAATGCTAGAAGTCTAAACCTCAAAATGCACTCACTCGAGGCACTCCTTAAAATGGACAACATCGACATCTGTGGAGTGACAGAGACCTGGTTCAAAGCTCCAGACAGCACGCCTGCATTACCAGGCTATAATTCATACCACACCTTTCGGCCACCTAACCTGGAAATAAGCACTAAAGGTGGAGGCATGTCCATATTCATTAAGGATATCCACACCTCCAGGCTAGTTGCACAGCATAATGCATCCGAGATTATCCAAGTGCAACTAACTCTGGGCAAGACCGCAATCCAAATTGTAGCTTGCTACAGACCCCCCACCATGCCCCAGGATTCCCACTCCTCATTTCTTGATACACTGGAAAGTATTAGGACACAACCCAACACCCTAATAATGGGCAATTTCAACTACCCCACCATTAACTGGGAAAACTACTCATGTACCAACTCTTTTGCTCAACGTTTTCTGGAATTCATAAATTTCAATGCCTTGGATCAACTTATTCAAACCCCCACCAGGGTCAGCAATATCCTAGACCTGGTCATTACCAACATGGGCAACTGGTGTTCCACACCAGAGGTCAATTCCTTGTTGGTCAGATCCGACCACAAGCTAATCACCCTAGACATCCACATCCGGCCCCACCCCCAATTAGGAAAACCACCGTAAAAAACTTCTCCAAAGCCAACTTCACACTTCTTAAGACAGAAGTGGCAAACTTCATGACACCCATGCAGACGGACAATAGCGGTACGACTGCTGAATCCTACACAAATGCACTTTATAAGCACTTACACGAGTGCATAGATCATGCTATCCCTAATAGAACTAAGATGCTATCCTCCAAAAAAAAGAAGCAAATCTGGTGGTCCTCTGCCATAAACAAACTCTACAACAGAAGAAAGAAACTGTTGCAAAAAAGAGTAAAATCCCATGACTGGAAGAACTCCCTGGTCAACCTCAGTAAGAAGCTGAGATCCCTCATAAAATCCTCCAAAGCTAGTTACGAAAACAAAATTGCCACCGACTCTAAAGACAACCACAACGCATTCTATAGCTATGTCAAGTATCTCAATGGCAACACTCAGATCTGCTCTGAGTTACAGCACAATGGCACTAGATATACAGAACCAACTGATATTGCCAACATCCTGGCAGATAGGTTCAGTGCTAACTTTACCCCCCTCTTACCCCCTAAGTGGCCCATCTCTATACCAGAAGAATGCAAAGTTCCTGTAATCACAGCTGCACAGGTAAAAAACACACTCTCCAAAGCCAAGAACACAGCATCTATGGGACCTGACAATATCCCAGGCTGCGTTCTACATGAACTACAGAATGAACTGGCACCCTACCTATGTACCATGTTCAATCACAGCCTCACCTCAGGCTTTGTGTACACTGAATGGCGCACCACGACGGTTAACCCACTCCACAAAGGGGGAGCCACCACGGACCCCGGGAACTACCGCCCCATTAGCCTGATGAGCCTGGTCTGCAAGGCCATGGAACATATCATCATGGAGCTCATAAACAAAGACATTGATAATCTCCAAACTCTGGACCCTACCCAGTTTGGGTTTGTAAAAGGCAGATCATGTCTCCTAAACCTGATTAACTACTTTGAAGCAGTCACCAAAGCCATAGATGAGGGTAAGGTGGTTCACACAGCTTATCTAGATCTCGTCAAGGCTTTCAACACCATCCCCCACACTGGAATTATAGATAAGCTCATTAAACTAGGTATAAATCCCTATGTCACAAGATGAGTTGACAACTGGCTCACGGACAGAACCCACACTGTGAAAGTAGCAGACTCCAAATCTGACTTCAGACCAATGACAAGTGGAGTACGACAGGGTTCAGTCCTGGGTCCTCTCCTGTTTGGTATCTACTTCTCTGAAGTACAGGCTAACACAGAAGGTCTTTGGCTAACAAAGTTTGCAGATGACTGCAAACTAGGAGCCATAATCAAAACTCCTAACAATGGGGACATACTACAAAAGGGCATCACTGAGGCAGATGCCTGGTGTCAAAGCCATGGCCTGAAGCTCAATGCCAAAAGTGTATTGTCATCCCCTTTGGTAAAAACTCTGTACCCATGAACTACCACATAGCTGGTAGTCTACTTAATGCCAAAAATGTGAGGAGACCTTGGGACACAGGTGGACAGTAGTCTCTCCTTTGATAATCACATCACCACAGTGGTCAGGAAATCCTCCTGCGTGGCTCACCTCATTACAAAAGGTTTCTCATCCAGAAAAAAAGAGGTCATTGTTCCCCTCTACTCATCACTCATTAGACCCATTATAGAGTACAACGCCCCTTTCGGTATGTACCTCACAAGACATCTACAACAACTGGAAAGACCACAGAAATACCTCAAAAAGAAGATTACTGGCCTCAAACAGATGCCCTACGCATACCGTCTCAAAAAACTCCAGCTTTACTCCATCGCATATCGCCTACTCAGAGGCGATCTCTGCCTAACATACAAAACTATGTCAAACCCAGAGCTGTTGGACATGCTCCATTTAAAGAAATCCCAATCCCTCCATGTTACATGCTCTAGGGACCTAAACCTTGTCACCACAATAAACAGAACATGCTGGAGGGATAGATTCCTGTCCCAGAGACTTCCCATACTCTGGAACAGACTACCTATCTATATCAAACAGAGCTCCTCATTAGCACTCTTCAAGATAAATCTTGATGATTGGATGGGAAATAGGAAATTCACCCCAGAGATCACTTCTGTGGCTCTGCTCGACAGGGGCACAGGAAAATAATTTTCTTGGGTAGCGAAAGCCAGGGTACCTTTTTGCCTAGGCTTATATAGGTCCTAGGGCTAATAGCCTAGTACCTACCTATGAACCTATGAACCTATTAACCTAGGCATAGATATATCAGATGTGTCAGGTGCAAACGTTGCAAGATAAGCATCAGTCCTAGTAACCTCTGTACTGATAGTCTGTCCTTCATCCATACCATTTTCACAGTTGACCTTTTCTACTCTAGGCTTTCGTCCATATGATATTAGAATGAATTTCAGATGTATCATTCTTATTTTGCATGTACTCTTACTTAACTTGATATCATGGTGTCTTAATGTATTCATCAGCTAATTCTGCCTTTTGTCATACTCTGCTTATATCAGACCCCACATTACTAAATTGTAGTATTGTTTCCAGCTCCTTCAAATATTTTTATTTCCTAGACAGTATTTCTTTAGAATATTCCTGGTGCTGGGGAAATACTATACAGGCTTGTGAATTCTGTACAGCCCTAGTGATATATTCAATGGCACCCAATTTGGGGCTTTATTCACCAAACAACTGCAAGAATCCATGCTTAGAATCTAATTCTGCAAAAAGTGAAACAGCTCTCTTGTAATCACTTTATTCAGATCTTTCAGTGCATATAAATGCATAGTTTGTCTTGCTTTACTGTATTAACTATATTTCACCTATTTAGCTTTATCTGTGTCTTTGTAACATCAAAGCTTTTTTCTACTTTGTTCTATTCATGAGAGCTACTGGTACTTCCTTGGAGTATGTCTCACTGGCATAGCATCATAATTGGTTTACATCTGACTTTTTCTTTGTGTACTTCCTAATTACTCACAAAGGATATCATTGCTATGGCTCTGTACTGTATCTAAGGTGTCAGAAGAACAGTGTGACTATTCTTGAATGTGTACAGCAATATATTACCAGGTTTCTTTCACGCTGTTAATCCACTATATCATTCTTAGATTCTCATAAGCCAAGCAACTCAAAATATTAAACAAATTCACTTCATTAAGTGCTACAGTATGAAGCAGGATCCTGTATACCATATTTTTATATTCATATAACAGTAGCTTTTGTCCCAACAGCTTTAATTAGCCTGAATAGGTTAATAATGTGTGCCCAACTTTCCTTTCTGTTTTTAAGCCTCACGCTTCAAAATATCTCCAGATATAGTATTGCACTCAACATCTGCACACACTTCAAAGTTTAGTTATTTGTTGACATCAATCTGAACTTTATCAGTGTTTTTGATGCACTTTTGACACTTCATTATATTATTTCTGTTTACTTTAATAATGCAAGCAAGTGGCTTGCTTTCATGTTTTGTTGAACAATATACCAATGTTTTAATACACTTTTCTTCCTTTTTACACATCTTTGAAAAATGATTTCTCTATCATAGCTTTTACAGAACCAAATAAACAAAGCCCAATTCTTTGTTCATGCTTCTTACCACAGACAAAGTACAAAACAGTTGGATTTCAAATGCATCATTCTTTCTTGATACACTGTGTTCCTAGTTTTCTTCTGTATTCCTGTTACAATGCAGTCTCACTATCTAATATTTATATTTTTGATTCACATTTTTTCTTGCACACATTCACTTCTTCTTTTAATTCTTTTAACATTGGTACTTGAAATTTCAGATACCCTGTTGTTGTGTCTTTCGGCTTATCCCGGTTAGGGGTCGCCACAGCAGAACTCCGGTCCACTAATGTTTGGTAGTGGATTTTTACGTGCCGAGTTACCAGCCCTGATGCACAACCTTCAACGAAGGCACGCCCATTCACACATGCCTCCACACAGAAGACGCTCTAGCTGAGAATTGAACGCGACAATGTCTTGCTGTTAGGCGACAACGCTATCGCAGCACCACTACCGCATGTACACTTCTGTATTATTTAATAAGGTTGGGTCTGATTCTTTTAAAAGCCTGTACCTTGTTTGATCATTTCTTATACCACAAACTAGTCTGTCTTTACTAATGAATTATGTCCACCAAATTCAGTCTCTTGATTATTTCTTTAGTTTAGTAACATGTTGCCTCACTCTACTATCTTTTCCACATCTCCCTGTAAGATAGACTCCTTTCTCCATTTTTTATTTTACTTTTGGTGGACTGCACAGTAACCCCCTGCGTAAAATAGAAAATTTGTACTTGTCTCTATACTTGTATGATTATTTGCTTTCCCTCTGAGCCTCATGCATTTGCACACACATAACTGTATTTGCACTCTGTGTAACTTGTTTATATGTATGATCTACTATCTTAGACTTTATGACTGTACAATTGTGTAAACTTGTAATGTATATGTATATCTTCTATTTTGGAGCTTTTCTCCTTGGGTGTCCTCTGAAAAAGGGCCCAAAAGCCCAGCAGGACCAACCCGGTTAACAAATGTCAATAAAATAAATATAAATAAAACATGACCATCTGTAGTCTTAATGGAACCTTGTGCCCTTGTAAGGAAAAAAAATGCAGATAAAGAATATGCTCTTTACACGCTCAAAATAATTCCAGAACTATTCTCTAATCCATATAACTGCTGTTGGTTTATCTTTCTCTACTTTAAAAAAATAAAATAAAAGTATTAAATACCTGCAGGTCTTCCTTGCCAGCAATATGAAGAAACATAGCCTACTGAAGCTTTCCAGTCTTTTAGTTAATTTTCATTTACATTCTTGAATTGCTTTTCAGGGTGACTGGTGTAATTAAATCAGATTAGATGAGCAGACCAACAGTGACATCAGTAAAAGTTATTGTAACTTGAACCAAAACTGTGTGCCTCCTCTAAATTGGTTATATTAGTTTAGGAGGTATAGGAGGTGAAGTCCCCTATATCAAGAAAGTGGGATTTTGCCAGCTGTAGATCAATATGTGTGTATATACCTTTAAGTAGCTATTCAAGGGCTTGCACACGTGTATAAATACTGAGCACGTGCAAGTCTGACTGCGATTTTGTAATTAGCTGTTGAGATATAAGCATGTATGTATATAAGGTCTGTCTGTTAACTAGTTTGCTTATATTTAATAATGCTTCTATCCATCCTGATGTGTTTCTATGTATTAAAGCATCTAAACAAAACCCCAAGCCTTCTTGTTATATGTGTTAGAGATGAATGATTGACATGGTGTCAAAAGAGGCATATCTAAAGGGCATGGAGTCAGAACCGGCATATCCAAAGGGCATGAAGTTAGAAGCGACTTGGCCAAAACAACTAGAGGCACTTGCTTAGAGCTGGAGGAATATACAGTAGTGGATCTTCCCTGAAGTATGCATACTTCGCAAGACAGGTCAGAAATGAATTTCAGATGTTAAAACTTGCTCAGCACTATTTCTTTTTCATAAAATATGAAACAACAGAACAGATGACTCGTACGGAACAACGCTATACCAAAACTGTAAAAAATCCTCACGAGAATATCATCCAAGTTTGAAACAGCAAAATAAATCCACCGGAACGTATAAAACCAAAGTCTATTTATTGTACAAGAAGATGTTAAGCGCTTTCACTAGACAATGCTAGCTTCATCAGAACAAATTGAAAAATAAAAACACTCCATTTTAAAATGAAATTGGCGCCAAAAAATTGGCCGTTCTTAAAGTGATATATGTTAAAAAACAGTAGTACGAAATACTTTGGATATAATTATCCATAATACACTCAGTACAATCTTTGGCATATTAATACTTAAAACTGCCTTAATAATACTAACTAAATTATATATTTATACTGATATCCTTCTGTTAACTGTTTAACAATAACAGTGGTTTAACAGTAAAATAGTCATTTATACCTGGTGTACTGGTAGCATCAGTCAGTACTTGCCAGTATAATTCTCTGTAAGCTAGGTAATTTTTTATATTACCTCCTCTGGGGTCACTTTTAATAAGTTCTACAATAGCAAATCTGAATTTGTGGTCACTGCCCTTTTGTACTATATGTCTGGCTAGTGCATTTTTCATATCTTTCTTTCTAATACAGTATAAATGGGAATATATGCATTGTCTTAGCAATCTCTCGGTCTTCCCTATATAAAAAGATGGACAGACCGTACAGGTTGCTACATAAACTAACATATTAGATTTGCAACTGCCTCTGGGAGGGTAAATTTTGGTTTTGTTCCTATTTCCCAAAATTATTAAGCTGTTTTCATTAATACTCGAACACTGGTTGCAACACCCACATTTATGTGTGTGTGCCTGTACAACTTGCTTCCTGTTCGTCCCTTGTTCTAGGTATTTCTTAATATTTTTACCCATTTTGTGTACAAATCTAGGTGCAGAGCCTAATAATTCAGCTATATCCCTGTCATTTATTAAAAAACGCCAATTTTTTATTATAATATCTTTGATAATATGGCTAAATGGACCAAACTCTATTACACATGCTCTATTAAAATTATTAGAAATTGGTTTGTTGTTGTCTGAAATAGATATTGTGTTGTATTAGAAAGAAAAATATGAAAAATGCACTAGCCAGACATATAGTACAAAAGGGCAGTGACCACAAATTCAGATTTGCTATTGTAGAACTTATTAAAAGTGACCCCAGAGGAGGTAATATAAAAAAAAAAAAAAAAAAAAAAAAAAATTACCTAGCTTACAGAGAATTATACTGGCAAGTACTGACTGATGCTACCAGTACACCAGGTATAAATGACTATTTTACTGTTAAACCACTGTTATTGTTAAACAGTTAACAGAAGGATATCAGTATAAATATATAATTTAGTTAGTATTATTAAGGCAGTTTTAAGTATTAATATGCCAAAGATTGTATTGAGTGTATTATGGATAATTATATCCAAAGTATTTCGTACTACTGTTTTTTAACATATATCACTTTAAGAACGGCCAATTTTTTGGCGCCAATTTCATTTTAAAATGGAGTGTTTTTATTTTTCAATTTGTTCTGATGAAGCTAGCATTGTCTAGTGAAAGCGCTTAACATCTTCTTGTACAATAAATAGACTTTGGTTTTATACGTTCCGGTGGATTTATTTTGCTGTTTCGAACTTGGATGATATTCTCGTGAAAATATGAAACAAGGTATACAGAAGGTTCTAAATGATATTCGCATAAATCGATATGTACTGTATTGATAAAAATACTTGACTTACTAAGGAAAATGTTTGAAATAAAGTCTGAATTGCATAAAAATAATAAAATAAGGGGAAACAATCACATTTTCGCAAAACATGTATTTTTTGTATTAAGCAAATATATGAATTATCAGGTGTATAAAGTGTTCACATGTTTGTGCAGCATTACAGTAAAGCTATTTCACAAAGTACAGCCCTTACAAGGTATGTTTCACAGAGTACAGCCATTACAGAGCATATTTCAGAAAGTAAAGTATTTTGAAGAGTTTATTGTACATTTGAATATTATTACAAGCAGACAGAACTATTTTGTCCATACATAATTATAAGGGCCATATTTTCACTGTGTTTGTGTATACTTTGTGGGCATGGCAGATGGATTTTTAAAACTCAGTGCACTTGTGTTTGACAGTAATATTGCTGAGAACTGGAGGGTGTTTGAGCAAGAGTACGATATTTTCATACAGGCTGCATTTTCTGAGAAAGATGACCGTACAAAGGCATTTATTCTACTTAATTTAGCTGGGTCAGAAGCCATTGAAAAGGAACGTTCATCTGTGTATGCACCGGCTATCTATACAGGAGAGGGGGAAGACCTTCATATTGTTGTACCAGCTGAGTTAAGGAAAGACCCAGAGTGCTTGAAATGTAAATTTAGAGAAATGTGTAACCCCTAGACAAATGTTACAATGGAAAGGCACTTATTTTACACAAGGAATCAAAAGCCTAGTGAAACTTTTGCAGCATATATAACTGACCTGAGAAATAAGGCTAAAATGTACAGATTTGGTGACTTAAGGGATGAGTTGATAAAAGACAGACTTGTGTGTGGCATAAAAGATGATGCTATGAGAAAGATTTTGCTTTGTGACAGTTATTTAACTTTGAATAAGGCTATTGAGATTTGTCAGATATATGAGCTCACAGAAAAGCACACAAATATGCTTACAAATGAGAACAGCTCTAGACAGCACAGTGAAAAATCTCATGTTGATAGTATGCAGCACGTGCTTAAAAGAAACAGGTTCAAGCACATTGTAGCAACTCTAACCCCTGCAGTACTCACTGGTAAGCCCCAGAACTTTCCAGGAAATTCCAGAGTTCACTCAGTCTCAGTGAAGCATAAGAGTGAGTCAGGAAACTCAAAGCAGGGGCCCCAACCTAGTTTCTTGCCAACTGTTGTAATTGTGGTGGAAGCCATGAATCTAAAAGGGAGAAATGTTTAGCTTTTGGTCAACAATGCCACAAATGTTATAAATTGAATAATTTCAAAAGATGTTGTAAATCAAAAGGTCCACATTATTGTATTAAAAGGGAACATTTTAAGAAATGAATTGACCAGTTAGACAGTTGCAACTCTTTTTTTTTTTTTTATTCTTTTTATTGTTTTATACAGACACTAACAGTAAATGACAACAGACTATACGT
Source organism: Protopterus annectens (assembly GCF_019279795.1). NCBI lineage: Eukaryota > Metazoa > Chordata > Ceratodontiformes > Protopteridae > Protopterus > Protopterus annectens. The sequence goes on from NC_056733.1 coordinate 1,459,380,489, forward strand.
ACAAGAACTAATTACAATCAAAACTATATACACTTATACAATGCCCAAAATTACAAAGAGGGTGATACAGTAATCAAATATTCAGTTCAAAATATGTTCAAATAACATTCTCCAATATTCTTTAAGATAAGGTTTCTGGTTAATATTGTGAAACAAGTATCTATGAGCCTTAAAGTGTTTAATAGCAAGAGTCTTGAACCCCTCCCAAGATAATAAGTGCCTATTTTTCCAATTAAGTGAGATATAATACTTTACTAACATAAAAATGGAAATCATGATTCTGTGTTGCGCCTTTGATAAACCTGGGGGAGGAATGTGTAATAGAGTAAATTTCCATGAAAGGGTTGCTTTTTCGTAGCCTATTTTTTCCAGTTGGACTCTTAGGGCGCACCATAGTTTATAAGAGCATTTGCAGCTCAGGAATATATGTAAAAGATCATCTGTTTGATTTTGACAGACTTGAGAGTGAGGGGAAGAGTTAGGGTATATTTTGTTAATTATGTCAGGGGTAAGGTATGCATTGTTCATTACCATGAAGACAGTTGCAATTTTACTCTTTATGTTGATGGTGTGTTAGTGCTTCATGAAATGGTCAGTGCAGCAGATTTAAGGGAAAATAATAAAGTATTTTGTACTGTTCAGATAAATGGCAAACCCACAGAGCTCAAAGTTGACACAGGTTCCAAATGTAATGTTATGTCTGCAGAAACATTTGCTAGAGTATGTAAAGGTGAAAGGCTTGATTTGGCAAGATGTGTGAAGCTTGTTGTTTATGGAGGTGAAGAATTTCAAACCACTGGAAGATGCTGCAACTTATTGGAATGTGCTCCCTCTCTCTCTTACTCAACTAGACTCTTTAAAAACATTTAAATTTGCACTAAAAGAACACTCTCAATAACCTTGTTAGGGTATATTAGGGTATGATTAAACCACCTTAAATGCTTTGGTCACTATACACTTCAAATACATTTACTTACTTAATATAGTTGCAGTTTGCACTATCTGTCTTCGTATCCAATCTCTCTTGCTTTCTTTATTTCTGTGGCTGAATAAACAGAATTGATTAAACAGTATTCTTACTTATGAGAATATACAAACAGAATTACTAAAAATCTCACACACTGTGTTTATTCTCTTGTATTGTATACCTCTATACTATATATTTGTCTTGTATATCTACTTCAATTTGTATTGTGTAAAAACTTTCTTGACTTTCAAAGTTAAGCTGATGTTATGTAAATATTTCTGTGATTGTATGGAGCTTTTCTCCCCGGGCCTCCACTGAAAATGGGTCATTGGCCCAGTGAACTTTCTCGGTCAACAAATATCAATAAATAAATAAATAATTACTTTATGTGGTCGAGAGACACATCCAGTCATTACTAGGGCTGAGAGACAGTTTGAAAATGGGACTGCTTTCATTTAATAAGGAAGTCCTCCATGTTAGCTTAAAATACCACTGCTCTAATTTTGTCCAGTACATTTTTTCTACCTATGCTGATATTTTCCAAGACAAACTAGGCAAGTTTCCAGTTGTGTACTCTATGATGTTAGACCCAGAGGTCAGTCCAGTTATCAGGCCAGAGCGAAAAGTTCCAATAGCCATGCAGGACAGAGTTAAAGCCGTGTTAGTTAAAATGGCGACAAGGTGTGATTTGTCCAGTTGAAACTCCAACTGAATGGGTATCTTCCATGGTGGTAGCTCATAAGAAAAGCTTAGATGACATCAGAATATGTATTGATCCATGAGGTGCGTACAAAGCGCTAAACATACTTCATCGTCCAATGCGCACAGTTGAAGAAGTCACAGCCTTGATGCTAAATGCCATTATTTTTTCTTTTTTAGATGCAAAGATTTCATTTTGGCAAATTCAGCTTGACAAAAATCCTCATTGCTCACTACTTTTAGTACTCCATTTGGCAGGTACAGATTTTTGAGAATGACATTTGGGATATATTCTGCAAGTGAAGTCTTTTAACGTGCACTGGAGGAAATTTTCTTTGGATATCCTTGTGCTATTATAGTAGAAAACATACTAGTAGGAAGTCATGATGAAGCTGAACATGACAGAAACCTCAGAAAAGTTCTAGAAAGGGCACGTCAAGTGAATCTTGGGCTCAACCCACACAAATGCAAATTCAGGCTACAAGAGGTTACTTATGTTGTTATTTATATACTAGTACAAGCTTACGACCAGACCCTTCAAAGCGAACAGCCATTCTCGAGATGCCAGCACCAGACAATGTTCAAGCCTTGCAATGTTTTCTTGTCATGGTCAACTACCTAGATAAGTTCATTCCAGACCTGAGCCAACTTTCAGCACCACTCAGAGAGCTGACATGTAAAGATGTATCGTGGTCTTGGTTAGAGCATCACCAAAGAGCATTTGATGTCCTGAAACAGAGAATTTCTAGTCCACCAACTCTCAGATACTATGATGTTCACAAGCCTATAACACTTCCATATGACACTTCAAAATTTGGTCTTGGTGCAGTCATTCTGCAAGAGGATCAACCTGTTACCTATGCATCAACAAATCTTACCCAAACTGAGATGCAGTATGCCCAGATCGAGAAAGAGCTTCTGGCAATTGTCTTTGCATGCTCGAAGTTCCATGATTATGTTTATGGTAGACCTATCCAGATCAAAACAGACCACCAACCATTAGTCACTATTTTGAGAAAGCCTATGCATTTAGCTCCAGCCAGACTGCAACGTATGATGCTGAGATTGCAAAAGTACAATTTCAGTCTTGTCTACAAGAAGGATAAACTTCTTTATTTTGCTGATAGATTATCCAGATCACCCAGAAACACCACAGAACAGCATGAGAATGAGAACCTTGATTTTGAAGTCATGAAAGTGAGGAATTTTTCTTCCACACTCTTTGATGAGCTGAACAACCACAGATCCGCTTTTACGAAGCTTCAACCACTTTATCAATCAAGGATGGCCTTCAAAGCAATCTAGTTTATCTCAAGAAGTGCAACCTTATTTTCCATACATAGATGAGATTTTGTCTGACAAAGGTATCCTAATGAAATGTCCAAAAGTAATTGTTCCAAAGTCCTTCCAACCAGAACACATTACTATCTTGCATTGTGGTCACTCAGGAGTTGATTCTACCAAAAGAAGGGTGAGAGGACTAGTATTTTGGCCTTCTATGCCACAAGACATTGAGAAAGCACTTTAATCTTGTTCGGTGTGTAGTAGTACCAAGCCTCATTAACAGAAGGAACCACTTCAGCTTAACCAGATTCCAAAACTACCTTGGTCAACAGTAGCCACAGATATCTTCGACTGGAATGGTCAGCATTATTTGGTGTTAGTAGACTCTTACTCTGATTGTTTTGAGATTGACCTACTTCCTAAACTAGCATCCAGTATAGTCATTACTAAGATGAAGTGTCATTTTGCAGTTCATGGTAGTCCACACAAAGTTATTTCTGACAATGGCATGCAGTTTACAAGCCAACAGTTAAAAAGATTTGTTGAAGAATGGGACTTTACTCATGTCACAGGTAGTCCTGAGTACCCGCAGTCAAATGGTTTGGCAGAACATGCAGTTCAAAGTGCAAAGCAACTACTATAGAAGTCAAAACAAGATAACAGTGATGTTTTCCTGAATCTCTTGAATCTCAGAAATGTTCCTCATGACAAACATCTTGGTTCACCTGCTCAGAGATTTCTGTCAAGACAAACCAGAGCCACATTAATAATCTGTAGTCAGTTGTTAGTTCCATGTGTCAAGAACAACAGATGAGTGAAAGCCAATCTGTTGAAGAAGTGCCTAACCCAGACGTCCTATTATAATAAGATCAATAAATAGGGGTGGCTTATGCCATAGGACTGTGGGACTGCAGCCCCCCCACCTGTAAAATAGATCCCCCACCTGCAAAAATGGATTAAATAAATTCCCCATTCCATGGGGCGAAATAACCAAGGAATGGGACATTGGAATGGCTGCACGGGGGACTCTCCATTCAACCTTGATTTTGTGAGGGGGGGGGCAGCAAACTCAGACAGCCCCGGCTGAACCATACCTCTCAACTGTCTAGAATTTTGCAGAATGAATAGATTTTTGCTTCTTATTTTTGGTTTGTTCCTCATAAAATTTGTGGTTTTCTGCCAAATCATTTAGGAATGAAGTCACTAAATAATGACAGACATTGAGTTTCAGACATCATAACCTTCAGAAAAATGCATGCTAAAGCAAGACTTGTTATTCTATCAACTGTCTTTTTAGTACTATTTGTATGTTCCCCCAATATATTTGGCCTTATCCAGAATCGCTTTATAGAATTAGGAATATCCAAACCTCTCAACTGTCTCCAATTTTGGCTCAAAATGTTGCTCTCCCCCTAATAATCCCTCTGCAAAATGGCAATTTTGGAAGAAAATGTGGAGAGTTTACAATTATAAATAACTGTAATGATCAGAGTTATAGATTACTTTTATTTCAGAAATGCATGTAGATGCTCCTATTTTGTCAGCTGCTCAAGTTAACAGTACTAAAAAGGTGTCCCTTCTTTGACAGGTTCCCAGCTGTATTGTGTGGCAATTTTATATTTTTGCATAGCATATTTGGTCTGTTTTTCATAAAATTGTGGTTTTCTGACAAATTAGTAGCAAACCATTAAAAATTGAAGTTAGAAAATAATGGCAGACATTTGAGTTTCAGATTTCATACCCTTCAAAAATTCATACTAATGCAAGACCTACTACTATTCTATTCTCTTTCTAAGTTTATAAGAGCAATATTTAAAAATTGTCTTTATTTTTGGGCCTGTGTCCCACTTCTATGTATGGCTTTGTCCAGATTTCTTGCTCTGAGGTTGAGAGGTATGAGTGTCAGAGCCATCACCCTCAGCCAGAGACATTTCAAACTGTGACCTACTTGTTGCACTCCACTCCCCATTGTAGTGGCTCTGGATGTGTCCAAGCAAGGCAAAGAGCAGTTATGTAGTGTAAGTGTGCAGAGTATTCCCCCATCCAAGGTAGACCACAAGTATGACCGTGGCTTTTCATCTGTCCTTGATTTTGCAGAATGTTCTGATTTTCTGTCATATTTTTATACTGTTGATTCATGCTTCTTATTATTCAGAAAATGCATGCTGTTGCAGTGCCCTGTTGCTCTGCATTAAAGTAGCAATGTTTTAATGACCATCAGGTAAGCTTGTCGGAGACTGTAAGATGCAAGTAAGCTTTAATAAGCATACTTTTAAAGAATTACCAACATTGAAAGCCTTTTCATTGTTGCCATGCAGAGAATATTTACATAACTAGATAACGTATAAGCCTTAGGCATTGAAATGCATATGACAGTATTTGTAATAAATGACAGGATTACGGTATTTTCAGAAGCTCATTACATTTGTTGGAGACTTGCAGTTATCTTTGCAGGCTTTACTCATAAACTAAACAGAATACCAATCTATCATGTGTGGTCCATAACTTGTGCAGTAATCCTTTAAGCAATTTATCTTGAGCTTGTTTCTTGTTCGCTGTTCATTTTTTACTTTGATCATGTGTTCTCCATGAAACAAGTAGATAGTTGTTGTCAGGCAGCAGGTCTTTTTTGGATAAGAAACATTTTTACAAGTGGGGTATCACAGAGATTGCTACTTTCAGTATGTTACTTGGTAATTTTATAAAGCTGAATATAAATTATAATTAGAACTGCAGTGCAAGGAGAAGTGGTTTGAGCTGAGTGCTGCTTGTTTTTTTTATACTTGATTTGACTGGCATTCCAGTAATGTATTTAAAAAGCAATTTATTTTTTCATGCCTCACAACCTTTGTGTTTCCATCTAGATATTAAGTAAGTTGTCATGTAGCTAATGCATTGAAATATTTTTTTCTTCTACACTTCATTTTGTCTTGATTGGACTCTCGTAATGATGGTTTGACATCCAGGGCAGCGTATTTAATTAAAGTTCCAGTTGTTGTGATTTTGAGCATAGCTCCACCCCTTTCTAGTTGGTCACATCCCTTCCCATTGGCCCCACCCATTCATCTGTCTCCTGCAGCCCCCCTTTAATTTTAAGTCACCAGCAGCCACTGCCAATAAACCGGTCAATCCATTACAAGAAGGAGAAGTGATAAGGATGCAAATGTCCAGAGGTTATGATCAGATTGGTATCGTGAAGAATATTGGTCCAGAGCTGAGATCATGCATTGTGGAATCAGAAAGAGCAATTTGTAGGTGGAATCGGAAACTTTTGAGATAGATGTCTGAGCCTATACAGCACCACATAGCCTGTGAGAAAGACTCTTTATCTCAGAGTGAGTTGCCCTGTGTTCCAATTCCAGAAGAAGTTCCAAAGGACATTCCTGTTCCTGTGACGAATCCAGAAGTTCCTAATACAAGTTGTGCACCTCAGACTGTCCCTGTTGCTAAATTTGGTCCCAACTGTTATATTATGAGATTTGGTCGAATCTCTAAACCCTGCAGCTGATATGAAGCAATTTGGATACAAACATTGTGTTTTGTTTCTAATGTACATAGTAATGCATGTCTAGCTCTGATATTGTTTTGCATAAAGGGCAATCATTTTAAGAGGGAGGATGTAGATCAATATGTGTGTATATACCTTTAAGAAGCTATCCAAAGGTTTGCACAAGTGTATAAATACTGAGCATGCGCAAGTCTGACTGCCATTTTGTAGTTGGCTGTTGAGATGTAAGCATGTATGTATGTAAGGTCTGTCTGTTAACTAGTTTGTTCATATTTAATGATACTGCTATCCATCCTGATGTGTTTCTATGTATTAAAGCATCTAAACGAAACCCCAAGCTTTCTTGTCATATGTGTTAGAGGTGAATGAGTGACACCACCCACCCCCAAAAATGTCAGTTACTGTCAGTGAAAACAGTTCATAGAGATAAACCATATTCATATATAATATGATTCTACTTGTTGGAGTTGAATGGCCCAATAGTCAGTATTCACAACATCGTCATTACACATGTCGACCCACTACTACTCATGCACCAAGCAACAGCCTCAGCGCATGTAAAAATAAAACTTTAAAATTGAACAAAAAATGTTTTTGTTGGGAGGGAGGTCTCCCTGCACCCTGATGTGGGGGGGGTTGTGCCCCCATACCCCTAGTAATTATATATGCTTACTACAAGAGCGCATAATATTGGAGAAAGGGCATATTCCCCTACCCTGAATATTGTAAGATATCACACATCTGCTTAGTCAACAAATATTTATTTAGCTGGAAAAGACAAACTAGTAACTTCAAAATGGAAAAAAACAGAATCCAACCAAGAGACACACTGAGGCACAATAAGCTAGCGCTTTCATCCACTTTTAATGATGTGAACTTCTTCAGAAAAAATAATAATAACCACCTACCCATCTTTTAAATGATTCATTACAGGAAATGATGTCATAATCTGCACAATCAAATAAATTTAAAGTAATAATACTATATAAAATAATTAATATATCTATAAAAATGTATATACATACATATAAATACTACATGTATAAATAAATACAATATATCGGTATGTTATTACATACCTTATATTTATCTATATTTTAAAAAACATTTTATATTAATGACTTCATTAAGCCCTGGATATATATCAGCCCCAAAAAGGAGCTGCCAAAATGCTTCCTTCTGTTCTAATGTGTTGTCAATGTCACCACCAAACATTTTTTTCTCTACATAATCTAAAACAAAAAATTAAAATTTCTTAAAATCCGTGCAGGAAAGAGCATGTCTAGCTAAAGAATTGTTTTTATCTTTTTTCTTTATAGCTAGAACATGCTCATAAATTCTACGTTTTAAAACTCTTTTTGTTTTACCTATATAGTAATTTTTGCATGTGGAACAAGTAGCCATGTGGACTACATTTTCACTATGGCAATTAAAATATTTATTTGCCCAGAATGTTTGTCCCAAATGTTCTATAGTGATAAAGGACGAATTACACATGAACCTACATTGTTTACAGTCCTTACATGCAAAAGTACCTTTTTGTTACTAACTGATCTATCTTTATAATTTTCTGACTTCTGAGAAGTTTCTAACTTCTGTCTAATATTTGTCACCTTTTTGTATGTAAACTTGGGGCTGATATATATCCAGGGCTTAATGAAGTCATTAATATAAAATGTTTTTTAAAATATAGATAAATATAAGGTATGTAATAACATACCGATATATTGTATTTATTTATACATGTAGTATTTATATGTATGTATATACATTTTTATAGATATATTAATTATTTTATATAGTATTGTTACTTTAAATTTATTTGATTGTGCAGATTATGACATCATTTCCTGTAATGAATCATTTAAAAGATGGGTAGGTGGTTATTATTATTTTTTCTGAAGAAGTTCAAATATTTATTTATTTATTTGACATTTGGTTACCAGGAAAATCTGATTGGGTGAACAACTCATTTTCAGTGGAGGCCCCTGTTATATTATGAGATTTGGTCGAATCTCTAAACCCTGCAGCTGATATGAAGCAATTTGGATACAAACATTGTGTTTTGTTTCTAATGTACATAGTAATGCATGTCTAGCTCTGATATTGTTTTGCATAAAGGGCAATCTTTTTAAGAGGGAGGATGTAGATCAATATGTGTGTATATACGTTTAAGAAGCTATCCAAAGGCTTGCACAAGTGTATAAATACTGAGCATGCGCAAGTCTGACTGCCATTTTGTAGTTGGCTGTTGAGATGTAAGCATGTATGTATGTAAGGTCTGTCTGTTAACTAGTTTGTTCATATTTAATGATGCTGCTATCCATCCTGATGTGTTTCTATGTATTAAAGCATCTAAACGAAACCCCAAGCTTTCTTGTCATATGTGTTAGAGGTGAATGAGTGACACCACCCACCCCCAAAAATGTCAGTTACTGTCAGTGAAAACAGTTCATAGAGATAAACCATATTCATATATAATACGATTCTACTTGTTGGAGTTGAATGGCCCAATAGTCAGTATTCACAACATCATCATTACACATGTCGACCCACTACTACTCATGCACCAAGCAACAGCCTCAGCGCACGTAAAAATAAAACTTTAAAATTGAACAAAAAATGTTTTTGTTGGGAGGGAGGTCTCCCTGCACCCTGATGTGGGGGGGTTGTGCCCCCATACCCCTAGTAATTATATATGCTTACTACAAGAGCGCATAATATTGGAGAAAGGGCATATTCCCCTACCCTGAATATTGTGAGATATCACACATCTGCTTAGTCAACAAATATTTATTTATTTATTTATTTGACATTTGGTTACCAGGAAAATCTAATTGGGTGAACAACTCATTTTCAGTGGAGGCCCTGGGAGAAAAGCTCCAATACAAAGTAGCAAAAAAAAGAAATTTCAGCTATTACATGATACATCACAACATTATGACAGGGTAGGACAGTTAAAATACAGAAGAATAAAATAAATATACATACATTTTGCATGATAATTATGACTGAACAAAAACATACATAAAGTTATACATAGAGTCGAAAAGATATATACATGCTGTTATGCAGGAAAAAGTATGTCAGAGCAAAAGCATACATGATGGTTTACAGACAGCTTAAACAATTAAATTTACGAACATAACCTTATACATAGGAAGATTGAATGAGCATGGTGGAAAGAACGTTTAGTAAGGGGGATGGTACTGTTAAAGATATTATAGGTTCATAGGTTCATAGGTAGGTACTAGGCTATTGGCCCTGGGGCCTATACAAGCCCAGCCAAAAAGGTACCCTGGCTTTTGCCACCCAAGAAAATTATTTTCCTGTGCCACTGTCGAGCAGAGCCACAGAGGTGATCCCTGGGGTGAATTTCCTATTTCCCATCCAATCATCAAGATTTTTCTTGAAGAGTGCTAATGAGGAGCTTTGTTTGATATAGATAGGTAGTTTATTCCAGAGTATGGGAAGTCTCCGGGACAGGAATCTATCCCTCTGGCATGTTCTGTTTATTGTGGTGACAAGGTTTAGGTCCCTAGAACGTGTAGCTCGGAGGGATTGGGATTTCTTTAAGTGGAGCATGTCCAACAGCTCTGGGTTTGACATAGCTTTGTATGTTAGGCAGAGATCACCTCTGAGTAGGCGATATACGACGGAGTAAAGCTGGAGTTTTTGAGACGGTCAGCGTAGGGCATCTGTTTGAGGCTGGTAATCCTCTTTCTGAGGTATTTCTGTGGCCTTTCCACTTGTTGGAGATGTCTTGTGAGGTACATACCAAAAGGGGCGTTGTACTCTATAATGGGTCTAATGAGTGATGAGTAGAGGGGAACAATGACCACTTTTTTTCTGGGTGAGAAACCTTTTGTGATGAGGTGTGCCACATAGAAGGATTTCCTGACTACTGTGGCGATGTGATTATCAAAGGAGAGACTACTGTCCACCTGTGTCCCAAGGTCTCTTATCACACTTTCGGTGTTAAGTATACTACCGCCTATGTTGTAGTTCATGGGTACAGAGTTTTTACCAAAGGGGATGACAATGCACTTTTTGGCATTGAGCTTGAGGCCATGGCTTTGACACCAGGCATCTGTCTCAGTGAGGCCCATTTGTAGGATGTCCACATCGTTAGGAGTTTCGATTATGGCTCCTAGTTTGCAGTCATCTGTGAACTTCATTAGCCAAAGACCTTCTGTGTTAGCATGTACTTCAGAGAAGTAGATACCAAACAGGAGAGGACCCAGGACTTGAACCCTGTGGTACTCCACTTGTCACTGGTCTGAAGTCGGATTTGGAGTCTGCTACTTCACAGTGTGGGTTCTGTCAGTGAGCCACTTGGCAACCCATCTTGTGACATAGGGATTTATACCTAGTTTAGTGAGTTTATCTATAATTCCAGAGTGGGGGATGGTGTCAAAAGCCTTGGCAAGATCTAGATAGGCTGTCTGAACCACCTTACCCTTGTCTACGGCTTTGGTGACTGCTTCAAAGAAGTCTATCAGGTTTAGGAGACATGATCTGCCTTTTACAAACCCAAACTGGGTAGGATCCAGAGTTTGGAGATTACCAATGTCTTTGTTTATAAGTTCCATGACGATACATTCCATGGCCTTGCAGATCAGGCTCGTCAGGCTAATGGGGCGGTAGTTCCTGGGGTCCGTGGTGGCTCCCCCCTTGTGGAGTGGGCTAACTGTTGCTGTGCGCCATTCAGCAGGCACAAAGCCTGAGGTGAGGCTATGATTGAACATGGTACTTAGGTGGGGTGCCAGTTCATTCTGTAGTTCATGTAGAATGCAGCCTGGGATGTTGTCTGGTCCATGGATGCTGTGTTCTTGGCTTTGGAGAGTGTGGTTTTTACCTGTGCAGCCGTGATTACAGGAACTTTGCATTCTTCCGGTATAGAGATGGGCTCTTTAGGGGGTGAGAGGGGGGTAAAGTTAGCACCGAACCTATCTGCCAGGATGTTGGCAATATCAGTCGGGTCTGTATATTTAGTGCCATTGTGCTGTAACTCAGAGCAGATCTGAGTGTTGCCATTCAGATTCTTGACATAGCTATAGAATGCTTTGTGGTTGTCTTTAGAATCAGTGACAATTTTGTTTTCGTAACTAGCTTTGGAGGATTTTATCAGGGATCGCAGCTTCTTACTGAGGCTGACCAGGGAGCTCCTCCACTCATGGGATTTTATTCTCTTTTGCAAGAGTTTCTTCCTTCTGTTGTACAGTTTGTTTATGGCAGGGGACCACCAGATTGGCTTCCTTTTTTTGGTGGATAGCGTCTTGGTTCTGTTTGGGATAGCAGGATCCATGCACTCATGTAAGTGCTTATAAAGTGCAATTGTGTAGCATTCAATAGTCGTAACTGTATTGTCCATCTGCATGGGTGTCATGAAGTTCACCACTTCTGTCTTAGGAAGCATGAAGTTGGCTTTGGAAACATTTTTTATTATGGTTTCCTTAATGGGGGGTGGAGGCAGGATGTGGATATCTAGGGTAATTAGCTTATGGTCGGATCGGACCAATGAGGCATTGACTTCAGGTGTGGAACACCGGTCACTCATATTGGTAATGACTAGATCTAGGATATTGTTGCCCCTGGTGGGGGTGTGGATAAGTTGATCCAGGGCATTGGAGTTTATGAATTCCAGAAAGCGTTGAGTGAAGGAGTTGGTACATGAGTAGTTTTCCCAGTTAATGGTGGGGTAATTGAAATCGCCCATTATTAGGGTGTTTGGTTGAACCCTAATATTATCCAGTACATCAAGAAAAGAGGAGTGGGAATCCTGGAGCATGGTGGGTGATCTGTAGCAAGCTACAATTTGGATTGCAGTTTTGCCCAGAGTTAGTTGCACTTGGATAACCTCGGCTGCATTATGCTGAGCAACTAGCCTGGAGGTGTGGATATCCTTAATGAATATGGATACACCTCCGACTTTGGTGTTCCGGTCCAGGTTACATGGCCGAAACATGTGGTATGAGTTATAGCCTGGTACTGCAGGGGTGCTCTCTGGAGCCTTGAACCAGGTCTCAGTCACTGCACAGATATCGATGTTCTCCATTTTAAGGAGTGCCTCGAGTGAGTGCATTTTGAGATTTAGACTTCTGGCATTGAGTAGCATCACCCTCAGTTTTTGCTTGCCTGTTCCCATTACAGTGGTGAATTTGTCATTTGAACCTTGCCTAAAAAAGACACTATAGGGGCGGCAAGAACCTTAGCCAGTATCCGAAATCCCAGGGGTGACAGGTGCAGGCCATCTCTGGCAAAGCATCGTGGTCTGTCGACCATGTTATCCCAGGCAGACAGATACTGGATCCCTTTAGAATGACACTAGAAGCTTAGCCAATTGTTGAAGTCAATCATTTTGTCCTTGTACTGCGGCATCAGTCTGGGTGAAGGCAGAATGCTACTCAGAGCTAGGGTCATACCTGCCTGGGCTACAAGATCGGAGAGCTCTTCCATGTCTCTTTTCATGTAGTCCAGGAAGGTACATCTCAGGTCGTTCACACCAACATGGACAATGACAGAGTCATATTTGTAATTGTTGTGGAGTGACCTGAGTGCATGGGTTATGTGGCGGATCCTGGCACCCAACAGGTAGCTGACAGTAACCTTCTCCTTGTTTAGCCTGGTGAGTGGGACATCAGTGTGCCTGACTATAGAGTCGCCTATGACTACTGTGTTGGGTACGTTATTTTGCCTTATTGGCTGTGGTTAAGTGGCACACTGAGTCTGCGGGCTATGTGTCATTTGGGTTAGGTTGGGGGGGGTGGAGGTTGCTTGCATTTCTGCTTTGGAGGTCTCTGTTGCTTGAGCAGATTATTATTGAGAGCCTCCGCAAATGTTTTTGTATTTCTATGTGTGGATTTTGGTAGTGTAGATTTAGTGAGACTATGTGATGAGTGTGGTGTGGTGCAAGTGTTTACCTTCTCCTCTTGACTGTCAAGTTCAGTCTTGATTGGAGAGAGCTTTATCTCCATTTTGGCTAGATAAGTGCATCTCTCACAGGTTGTAGTGTTGGGTGGTAGGAGGAGGAGAGTGTTGTCTGTGTACATGAGGCAATTTCTACATTGTCCCAAGATGCAGAGATTCATCAGATAGACAGGAGAGAACACTGAGAGCTGACCCTTGGACATGCCTGAATAAAAAAAAATATTTTCCTCTAGATAAGTGAGGAAAGTGAGTACAAGAGCTGTTTTTCTCTAAGCAAGTGAGGAAAGTAAGTACAAAAACTGTTTTCCTCTAGGTAATGAGGAAGGTTGAGTGCTGTAGTAATTAGTAGGTTATTTAGTGCTTACAAGTTCTGAACAAGTGCTGATCACGAATAAGCAAATTCAAGTGCTAAAAGTAAGAATCTGTATCACCTAGTGCTTACCACAGAAAGCTTGGGGGGGCTCAGAAGCTTACATACAGTCCTGGATACAGCAAATCTGAATCTGGACTACACTAGTTACAGGAAAGGTTTTTTTTTTTTTTTTTTATATATATATATATACAGAAAAGTAGCTAAAACAGCAGTCAAAACAATTCAAATACAGTGCAAGCTAGCACACTTGAGTATGTAGCAATGTTAGACCAAACAGTTTAAAAAAGGCAATTAAATTAAAAATGACTAAAAACAATGCAGAAGGCATATAGCTATAGATGTCAGAAGACAACAGTTGGGGATTTTGAGAAAGGCCGAGGTAGGTACAGGATGATAGAGAAGAGGGAGGTAGAGAGGTTAAGATGTTAGTAATAAGGGGTCTAGGAAGGGAGAGGGAGGATGAAGGGAGTTAGGGAGGTAGTTGTTTATTAAGTAGTACAGAGCTAGGACAGAGTAATAGGGTGTGAGTCAGCTTTATTTAGAACAAGGATAGATACATGAACTAAGAAGGATTAGATTTAAAATTTTTGAGAGTGGAGGCAGCTTTGATATGTAAGTTTAGCGTGTTTATTGACTAAACAGATGTTGACCCAATATACCTTCCATGGCATTCAATTCTCCCATGCACACATACACACACACATAACACATACACACATATTTATATATGGATATATATATATATATATATATATATATATATATATATATATATATATATATATATATATATATATAATATTGTTTTATTTATTGCACAAATAAGTAAAATGAACCACTGGTGCTCTTTTCAGTCATGACCGAGTTATAATGAAAGAAGGAAGATACAGGGAAAAAAGATGTACAGTATTAAGCCACAGAGTAGCACAAAATAAGGTTAGATATAAGCCTGTCATTCAAATTATACACCTCACAGCTTGACAACCAACCCATGTAAACTAGATGCATTGAGATATTGTGTAAAGTTAGCTAAGTTATATCACTGACACACCCGCATGCTGATACATTATACAGCATGGATTTGAGTCTTACTTTAAATATTTTAGTAGCTGCTAGCCCCTTGAATCCAGTGATGGGAGTAATATATTACAGTCTCTAGTGACTAGTAATATAACTAGTTACTTTTTCAAAATAGTAATTAAGTAATAGTAATATATTACTTTCTTTAATAACTAGTAACTTAAATGGTGCATTACTTTTGAGTTACTTTTGCGTAAACCAGTGGTTCTCAATGTGGGCGATATTGCCTTCTAAAGAGCGATGTAAAACTTCCAGGGGGCCTGGACAGTATGGATAATAATCAGATGTTAGGAGGTAATAGAGACTTTGAAGGAGCAATTTGGATAAAAAATTACAACAGCACAACTCATGGCATGTAGCATTCATAACAGATCATTAGAATTAGTCTGGAGCAAAATTTACTTCATTTTTTTAGCACTGCAAGGAGGTGAAAGCTAATGACAACCAGACTCCGGCCCTGCCCTGGTACTGTGGGACTCTCACCCACTAAAATACCCCCTAACACTGGTACAACTCTAGCTCTAGGCTGCTAGAGATCATATCATTACCATGACGTAAAATAAACGGCTTTGGTTCTCCATACTGCCATCAATCAAAAGCACACCACTCATCAGTTTAACACCCGATGCCCCAACCCACTGCACCAAGCAGGACTCTTTGGATGGATCTATGATCAACCAACTTTTGTCTTGACAATTTTTGTTATGTTCTCTTTAAAATTCTTTTCAGGTTTTGATTTTCAGTTGTTGAAAATAGACAAAATGTGATAGGTAGAAGGCATCCTGGGATATTGTCTGGGCTCATTGATGCAATGTTCTTGGCCTTAGAGAGGTCATTAAGGACCTGTTCCCTAGCGATAGCAAAGGAGTTATATTTGATGGTATTTCTTGAGGGAAGGTTGAGGGGGACTGAGGGGTAAAGTTGGAGCTGAATTTATCAGCCAGTATTTTTGCTATATCTTCTAGCTCAGTATAGGTGGCTCCATTTACAATGAGCGCTGCACATAATTGTGTATTGCCTTTGAGGCTGCGAACATAGCTAAAAAATGCCCTGTGGCTGTTCTTGGCCTGGGAGGCCAAATTTCCCTCAAATTTGGTTTGGTAGACTTTATTTGTCCTTTGAGAAGCTTGTTTAGTTTGATGAGAGTGCTTTTATCCTGCTGGGTGCTGCACCTCCTAATTTTTTCCACAATTTTCTTCCTCCTCTTATACAGCCTATTGATTTTGTGATTCCACCAGGGTGGCTTGTTTTTTGAGTTAGTTCTGTACTTCTTCCTGGTGGGTACAGCTGCCTCTATGCAGCTATTAATGTGTTTGTATGGGGTTTCTGTGAACAGTTCTGCATAGGCATCAATGTCCTCAAGGTTTATGGGGACTTGACATTTTGCCAGGTTCTCACTTAATAGCAGAAGGTTAGCCTTAGAATAGTTCCTGCATATTTCAGGTTTAGCTGGGGTCCAGGTTTTATTTTTATTTCAAAGGAGACCATTTTGTGGTCTGACTGTACCAGGGAAGGCATTACAGTAGGGGGTGTGCAGCACTCTACCATATTAGTGAAGACCAGATCCAGTATGGTTGGTTTATTTGGTTGATGTATTTACTATCTGGTCCAGGGAGCTTGTGTTTACAAAATCCAGGAATCTCTGTGCATGTACATTTGAATACAGATTGTGTACATTTAGTATAGGCTTTCATGAATATGGCCCAAAGACTTGCTTTACAAATATTTGTAATTTATCAAATAAAATGAATGCACTACATGCTATATGTCATGAATTTAAATTCTTTGTATTTGTAATCACTGAATCATGGCAATATGATGAGGTAGCTAGTCTTGACTATAGGAAATATGAATGTTTGAGGTTAGATTAAAGGAGTGGTAGTCGACCAGTAATTTTCATCTTCAACAATCTCCCCGCTAGACTTTTATCAGTAGATCATCTTATGGTAAGTATTTTATTGAAACTTTCTGGAGACACAGAAAATAATATTTTAAGATTGATGGCATTTTATAAAGAAGAGGTACATCAATAGAATTTCTATCATTAAAACTCTCCTCATAATGTTAGATATTATTATATTGGTCCTTATTTTGTCTGTAACAGGTAGTTACATAGCAAACTGTGCCTGACCTTTAAGGCATTAAATGATGAAGAATTTCTTAGTATTCATGTGTCAAAAATACTAATACAGTTGTTTATTCACATAGTGCACTGACTGAAATTGTACCTAAGCATGTTCTTTCCATATTACCATGCTCCTGGAGCAAAGGGCAAATTCCAAAATATTAAGTCACTGGTAAAAGAGCCTTCAGTGGAGTAACTCCATTTCAGTAGACTAGGTGTCCTCTGAAATCAAAATGTACATACTTTGCTCTTATCAAGAGAGATAACAGGTAGTTGTTTCTGAATCTGAGTACTTGACAAGTATTAGACACAGTTTCACCTTGGTTCCTTAAGGTAATACATACCTTGCTTAAGTCAAGTGCTAGATGGTACCTTTTGCTCTGTCTTTGTTATTGAGGGCCACTGTGTAAGTCTTAAAAAAGCATAAGTCAGTTGCTGTGTGTGAGTGTGTCTCATACCTCTCAACCTGTTAGCGCAAGAAATCTGGGCAAAGCCCAACAAAATGGGGGACAAAGGCCCAAAATAGGGACATATTTAAATATTGCTCTTATAAATTTAGAAAGTTGCTAAAGTAACAGGGTTTGTTTTGACATACATTTTCTGAAGGATTTGAAGTCTGAAACTCAAATGTATGTCATTATTTAGTGACTTCAGTCTTCAGATCATCCCAGTGAATTTCCAGAAAACCACAAATTTTATGATGAACAGGTCAAAATATGAGCCAAAAATCTGGGCATTCTGTGAAAATCTATACAGTTGAGAGGTATGGTGTGTCTGTATTACTGCATATACACATGTGCACTCATTCTTTGTTCACTCTTTTAGCTGACTTTGCACACAGTATCTCTGCTATTCCTTAGCTTTAGATCAAGACTGAGTTCTCTTTTATGAAAGGATTTCAGCATTTGATAGTGACTTACCTGGTCACCAAAATTGTTTAAAAATTTCTAACAAACACCAGAATAATAAAGCAAATGTAAAAGTAATTTGTTATCCCTGTTTACAGCAGAGGTTTGGTGACAGATACAGATTAGGTCCTAGTCATCAAAAAGGCTGTCTGGAAAATAAGGATTAAGCCTTCTGGGAATATGGATCTATATCATATTATCGCAAAGTGAAAATGTTGAACGGCACAACAGCAAAAGTGCTGAAATGTCAAGGGTCGTTTTTTGAGATCACAGTACAGTGAAGATTGGGATATTTGCCCTTTCCTCACTGTAGTGTGATCTCGGAGTTGGAATTTATATTTAGCAGGTGTTGTGGGGGGGCATAGCCCCCCACAATACCGAATTTGAGTTTCAGCATTTTTGCTCTTGTGAGTGTTCGATATTTTCAGTTTGAGATGTTATGATATAGACGCGGGAATATACCTGGTGTTGCTCTGGGAAACATAGGTCTCAACCTCTTTCTTAAGAAATATCAAAAAATAATAATAATGAGGGTCAAAGACCAAAAACCAGGGGAAGTTTTAAATGTTACTCTAATTTGTTTTGAGAGAAAATAAAACAACATGTTTTACATCAACGCACATTTTATGAAGAATAAGAATTATAAAACTCTAATGTCCAGCATCATGACTCTCAACTGTCCTTGATTTTGCAGAATGTCTCAGTTTTGCCTCGTATTTGTGCACCCCCCCCCCCATATTTTTATTTTTTTATTTTCTGTTAAATCACTGAGGATTGCAGTCATGGGTTCATAAGTGAGCATTAAGCTAGCTGTCCTTGTGGGTCATTTTAAGTCTAGCCTATTTCACTTTTTGTGCTCAAATTAACCTATTCCATTTGGTTAGAGATTGACCTTACCCAATAACTGGGATCATACCATAGATAATTTGAGGATACATGCAAGGGATAAAACATTTAGGAGCTGCCTCTATCCATCAGTATTACAGGAGGCTGTCCTGGCATAAATTTTCTGTTTCCTATCCATAGATCCAAGTTGCACTTGAATTCTATTCAACCACAGCCTAACTACAGGCTTCATTCCAGCAAAGTGGAGAACTGCCATTGTCATCCCTTTGCACAAAGGTGGTGCCACTACTGACCTGGGAAACTATTGCCCCATCAGCTTGACAAGTCTGATCTGTAAAGTCATGGAGCGTATTATTATAGATCTCATAAGCAAGGACATAGGCAATCTCGAAGCAATCAACCCCTACCCAATTTGGATTTGTCGGGGGCAGATCTTGCCTATTGAACCTAGTTGACTTCTTTAAGACTGTCACCAAGGTCATGGATGAGGGAAAGACAGTACATACAGCTTACTTGACCAGGCCAAGGCCTTTGACACAATCCCCCACTTGGCATCATCGAAAAGCTAACACAACTTGGTGTTAATCCCTATCTAGTCAGATGGGTGGCCAACTGGCTCACAGATAGAACCCACAAAGTCAAAATAGGCACTGCCACCTCTGACAGAAGACTTGTCACTAGTGGTGTTCCACAGGGATCTGTCCTGGAACCCCTACTATTTGGCATATACTTGTCAGTGGTCCAGACAAAGACAGAGGGCCTGTGGCTGACCAGGTTTGCAGATGACAGTAAGTTGGGTGCTGTCATTGACTCCCCAGTTGATGTTAACATACTGCAAGAGGGTCTCACAGCTACAAATAACTGGTGCCAAAGTCATGGCCTTAAGTTAAATGCAAAAAAAATGTATTAACGTACCATTTATCAAAAACATGGCCTCTACTGATTACCACATTAATGGCAACCCCCTAAGCACACAACCTGTGGTGAAAAACCTGGGTACTCCGGTTGGCAACAATCTCACATTCGTCTATCATGTAGTGGCAGTGGTTAGAAAAGCCTTTTACTTGGTTCATCTCATAAGTAAAGGAATTGCATCCAGGAAAAAAAGGAGGTTATTACCTCTCTGCACTCCTCCCTTATTAGACCTATAACTGAGTATATTGCCCCATTTGGTATGTACCTCTCCAAACACCTGCACCAACTGGAAAGGCCACAGAAATACCTCACAAAGTGAATCCATGGCCTTAAATCACTATCACTCTACTCGGTGTCATACAGATTGCTCAGCGGTGATCTGTGTCTTGCCTATAGAGCAATATTGGACCCTGCCCTACTAGAGATGCTCCATATCCATAAGTCTAACTCCTCGCACATTACCCACTCGATAGACCTAAATATGCAACATCAACAAAACCTGCTGGAGAAACAGGTTTGTCTCTCACAGGTTGTCCCGTCTCTGGAATAGATTTCCCATACATGTCAAACAGAGTACCTCACTGACCCTCTTCAAACAGAATATTGATGAGTGGATGGGAAACCATAAATTTGTCCCAGGGGTTCCACCTTTGTCCCTCACTGACAGGGTTGACAGGTGCTGACCGAGGTTTCTTGTTAGGGCCCCAGAGTAATTAGCCTAGTAACCTCCTATGATCCTATGATCCTATGAATATGGACAGGGATGCATTTTGTTTTATGTGGATGCGGTATCCTCTGCAAGATATACCTGTCCCTCCAAACCATTCTGCTGATGTTGTAGAAAAGGTTTATATCTCTAGATAAATATAAACATAATCCATCAGTAATGGGTCAGAGGCTGCCTTGAATGACAGACACAGGACAACTCTTGGCAGACTGTAGGATACAGTATATCTTGACAGGGCTTCAAGTCAGTCCATGTAAGACACATTATTTCAGCCTTGTATCCTTTTAGTAAGGTAGCTCTGTGGGTAATCGGGTAATCCAGTTGTTGCATGTGCCTGACATTTCAAAAGGGGGATTATATTCAATGATTGGCCTAATAAGGGTTAAGTAAAGGAGGACAATAACATCCTTAGATCTGGACACAATCCCTTTTTTATAAGTTGTATAATATAGAAAGACTTTCTTACAACAATGGATGCATGTTGGTCAAAAGTTAGGTCACTGTCTATGTAACTTCCCAAATCCTGAACAACTGGGTCAGCTCTGAGGGGTGTATTGTTAATGTGGTAGTTCCCTGGGACAGATGACTTCCCAAAGGATACACTAATGCATATTTTGAAATTTGGTTTCAGTCCAGGATTTTGGCACTAGTTGTTATTTGGGACAAATCTTCCTGCAAGATTGCTAAGTCATTTGGGGATTCAGTGACTACTTGCAGTTGTCTGCAAATTTAGTTGGTCAGAGCCCTTTGGCATTTGCTTTTGCTTCAAAAAAAGTAGATGCCAAACAGGAGTGGTCCCATCACAGAGTCCTTGGGGGACTCCACTTGTGACTGATCTCTTTGTGCAGTCAGTCAATAATGTCAAATATTTCAGTGTCATGCTTTTTACTTTTCCAGAAATGCATGTTGATGCAAAGTCTGTTCTGTTAACTTTTTAGTGAATTAAAGTAATATTTAAAAATGTCTCTGATCTGGGGCATTTGATCCCTCCCCATTATTTTTGGCTTTATCCAGAATTCTTGAGCAAAGAAGTTGAAAGGTATGTCTGCCATTATTGACTGGCTATAAACCTTAGTGATTTACCAGAAAATCAACAAATTTACAAAGTTGAGATCTGTGTGGGAAGACAGATAGCCTAAGATCAGAAAACAGCTCTCCTCAGCAGAGGTTCAAACAGTTTGTTGACTAATACAGGAGGACCTGTTGGTGCATACACTACAATTCTGCACATTAAAATATACAGAGCACACTCTCAGCCCCTTTCCTACCCAAGAAGTTGAATAAAACCAGGTGCTAGGCAATGCTGGCATTTCAGTGTTTCTGTAAGTGGGTGACAAGTGATATACACACTGGCCATGATGAGGCCAAGCAGTTGAAGTGAACAAGGAAGCAGACAAATGTAGGAGAGATGTGGAGAAGCAAACATTTATAGAAAGATAGACTAAGGAAAATTTGTTACATACAACAAAACTGCAGACACCACGGAAAGCTCCAAAAAGATAGAGGGTCATAAGTGAAAGGGGCATTACTTCAGATGTCAAAACATGTTGATTACTGCTAAAAAGTGATATGATTTTAGCAAGACACGGATAATCACTTAGCAATACAGGCTAATGTCAGTAAGGTTACACAGTAAAGCATGCCATAGAACTGATGATGGTCACAGTGGGATGGCTTTATCAAAATAGGAGCATGTCTAAGAATGCAATGAAAAAGGAGACAGAAGAGTGGTAAGCAAAAATGAAAATCAAATCAGCCACTGCATATAGTGTAAGTTGCTGGATTTCACAAATCCCACTTCATAATGAAACAAAACACTGGTGCACCTGCTGCGGGAGAGAAAAGATAGCAAAAAGTGCCATCCGGTAAGACTAACCTTCTCCAAAAACATTACTTAGAAAGTAACTGGATCTGCCTATCATCAGACTAATTCCATGCCAGCTGTGTCAATGAATAATCATCCTATTTCAGATATGAGCTGTATACTAAATATCTTCTAAACAAAGCATCTAACCATCTCAAAATATTACACAAATCTCTCTCTATTTTTTTTACTTAGTATATTCCTTCATTACTCTTCAGCAAACACCCTCCTTCCTCATTGATTTCTCAATAGTTCATTAACTGTATTCATAACATACCCCCAACCCTCACCTATGCATAGAACTCTGCATCTGCTTTATTCATACCCTTCCTTATAAACAGCAATACTCTGGCAGTGTAACATCCTTCTTGTTAAGGTGCATTGCCGCATATACCTTATTCCCTAGGCTCTCTCACATGGTCTGTTTTACAATTAGTACCTCTTGCATAGATTCTGATACTCAGAGGCTGTGTGCAATAACTGGTTATTGCTATTCTATGTATATATGTATTTTTTATTTATTTATTTACCAGCATTTGATTACTGGAAAAGTCTGACTGGGTAGGTGCCTATTTTCAGCGGAGGCCTGGGGGGGGGGGGGCTCCAAAGTATTACAAAAATATTTTAAGAACAATAATATTACAACATTTATCTGCCAAATCATACTCACACTCAGGTAGTTGAACCACAAATACCAGTAAATCTGGTCCTTGTAAATATAGCTCCTGCATATCCTATTCTTCAGCCTCTTCTTGGCCATCATAATCAATGTGGGTTTAAATGACCACAGATGTACCTCCCTGAACTATATGAAGAGAGACATGATGGAGCTCTCTGACTATGTGTCCCATGAACCTAGCATTGAGGTTCGTTCTACTTGTCCCAAGGATAATGCATACATTTGAATAGAAAATAATTAACTTTAGTAAGTGGCCTAGTTATTGGTGTCATTTAAAAGGGGTACAATATTTTTCAGCATGGGAGAACATGGTTGACAGACCACACTGTTTTGCCAGGAATGGTCTGCACCTGTCCCTTTAGGCTTTCAAATATTGGCCTTGTCCACCATAGTGCATTTTTAGACACTGCCAACATGATAAACCTTCTCTCACAGCAAAAATGTCAGGAGTCTAAAAAGAGACTCCACTGCCTGCAATCTCTTCTCACTCTAAACAATATAGATGTCTGTGTTACTGAGACTTGGATCAAAGCCATGCAGAGCGTTCCTGCAGTGCAGGGCTATAATGCATTCCACACATTTAGATCAACTACTTTACAGGAAAGGACGAACGGTTGAAGTGCATCAATTTATATAAAAAACAAACAAAGGTGCTTGGTGTGACATCTGGACAGAGGAAGGAGGACAAGGAGACCTGGTGGTGGAATGAGGAAGTACAGGAGAGTATACAGAGGAAGAGGCTGGCGAAGAAGAAGTGGGATTTTCAAAGAGATGAAGAAAGTAGACATGAGTATAAGGAGATGAGGCGCATGGCAAAGAGAGAGGTGGCAAAAGTGAGGGAGTGAGGGAAAGACAAACCCAACTACATAGGTATCACAAGGGATAAGAAACTAAGAGTAATGCTACTCAACGCCATAAGTCTAAACTTCAAGATGCATGCACTCGAAACTCTCCTTAGCATGGAGAACATCGATATCTGTGCAGTAACAGAAACCTGGTTCAGGGCTCCCGAGAGCACCCCAGCACTACCAGGTTAAACCTCATACCATGCTTTTCGGCCCCAAAACTTGGACAGAACCACAAAAGGAGGGGGAGTATCGATATTCATCAAAGATACCCACACCTCCAGGTTGGTGGCAAAGCACGAAGCATCAGAGACTATCCATGTGCAACTAACAGTGGGTAAAACTGCCTTCCAGTTTATAGCCTGCTACAGACCACCCTCCCAAACCCAGGAACCCCACTCGGCCTTCCTGAGAACACTGGAAAATATGAAGGTCTCTCAAAACACCATTATATTGGGCGACTTCAACTACCCAAACATAAACTGGGAGCATTACTCTAGCTCCAACACCCTAGCCCAAAGGTTCCTAGAATTCATAAACTCAAATGCTATGGAACAACTTGTTACCACTCCCACAAGAGGGGAAAATATACTGGACCTGAGCATCACCAACATGGGGACTCTATGCTCCAGACCAGAAGTGTATCCCTCACTGGTAAGATCAGACCATAAACTGAACTCACTGGATATTCATATCCGACCCCACCCCCTGCCCAGAAAACCACAGTGAAAAACTTCTCTAAAGCAAATTTCACACTCCTCAAAACCGAGGTGGAATCCTTCAAAGCCCCCGGGCCTGTGGAAAATACGGCCCAGACCGCAGAATCCTTTATAAATGCATTCTATGAATACCTTCAGGAATGCATGGATCATGCAATCCCAAATTAAACCAAGACCCAATCCTCCAAAGGCAGATGTCCTGTCTGGTGGACCCCAGCCATAAACAAACTACACAATAGAAGGAGGAAGCTACTACATGATAGAGCAAAATCCCAAAAAGGGAAGGCATCTCTGATCAGTATTAGCAAAAAACTAAGGGCACTCATAAAATCGTCTAAGGCCAGCTTCGAGAGAAAAATTGCACAGGACACTAAGGATAATCACAAGGCTTTCTTTAGTTATGTTAGGAACCTGGGTGGGAATTCCCAGATATGCTCAGAATTAGTCCAAAATGACAAAAAATACACCAAACCCACAGAAATTGCCAACATCCTAGCTGACAGGTTCAGCGCAAATGTCTCCCCCCCCCTTCCCCACCAAAAGGGCAAATATCTATCCCAGCAGAGTGCTGCCCCCCTGACATCTCAGATGCTCAGGTTAGATCCGCCCTCTCCAAAGCAAAAAACACAGCATCAATGGGACCAGACGGTGTCCCGGGCTGCGTCCTACATGAACTCCAAGAAGAGCTAAACCCAAACATAAAACTACTGTTCAATCTCAGCCTTACTACAGGATATGTACCCAAAGAGTGGCGTACAGCAACAGTGGTCCCTCTCCACAAAGGTGGTGCCTCAACGGACCCTGGAAACTATCGCCCCATAAGCCTGACTAGCTTGGTCTGCAAAGCTATGGAAAGGATCATCATGGACCTCATAAATAAAGATATTGGGGACCTACAGACACTGGATCCTGCCCAGTTCGGCTTTGTTAAGGGCAGATCCTGCCTCTTAAATCTGGTTGACTTCTTTGAAACAGTCACCAAGGCCATTGATGAAAGGGAAGGTGGTCCACACAACCTACCTGGACCTCGCAAAAGCCTTCGATACAATACCCCACTCGGGCATTATAGATAAGCTCACCAGCTTAAATATAAACCCATATGTCACTAGATGGATTGCAAACTGGCTCAAGGACAGAACCCACATGGTTAGAATTGCTGGAGCCATGTCAGACTCCAAACCAGTTACAAGTGGCGTCCCACAAGGCTCAGTCCTGGGACCTCTCTTGTGCGGTATATATTTCTAGGAGGTACAGGCCAGCACAGAAGGACTGTGGCTGACCAAGTTCACAGATGACTGCAAACTGGGCGCCATAATCGAATCTACAGCCGACATAAGTATCCTCCAAAAGGGCCTCATAGAAACAGACAACTGGTGCCAGAGCCATGGCCTCAAGCTAAACGCCAAAAAGTGTATAGTCATCCCCTTTGGCAAAAACAAAGTGCCCACAAATTACCACATAGGTGGTAATCCATTAAGTACAGAAGAAGTAATTAGGGACCTGGGGACCCAATTTGATAGCAATCTCTCATTTGACAACCACGTGGCCAAAGTGGTTAGAAAAACATTTTATATAGCCCACCTAATCATGAAGGGATTCACATCTAGATTAGGGGAGGTCATCGTGCCTCTTTACTCATCCCTCATCAGGCCCATAATCAAGTACAATGCCCCTTTTGGGATGTACCTTACCAAACACCTGCAGCAACTGGAAAGACCCCAAAAGTACCTCACCAAGAGGATCAAAGGGCTCAAACAGATGCCATATGCTGCCCGGTTAAAGAAATTCCAGCTCTACTCAGTGGCATACCACCTGCTCAGAGGCAACCTGTGCCTGACGTATAAAGCCATGTCCAACCCGGAATTAAGGGACATGCTGCACCTCAAAAAATCCAAATCCCATCGAGCTACACGCTCGAGAGACTTGAACCTCAGCACTGAAATAAATAGGACATGCTGGAGGGACAGATTCATAACCCAGAGGCTCCCTTCACTCTGGAATAAAATCCCAGTCCAGGTTAGGCAGAGTCCCTCATTGACTTTCAAGAGGAATCTTGATGAGTGGATGGGAGATTGTAGGTTTACCCCGGGTATCACTTCTGTGTCACTGTTAGACAGAGGCACAGTATACTAACCTCGAAAAAGGGCATAGCAAAATTAATTTAAAATGGGTGGCGAAAGCCAAACATACTCTGGCTAGGCTTATAAATGCCCTAGGGCAGATAGCCTAGTATGAACCTATGAACCTATAAAAGCTAAGGATAAGGCGTATGGAGAGTTGTATGAGAGATTGGACACTAAAGAGGGAGAAAAGGACCTGTACCGATTGGCTAGACAGAGGGACAGAGCTGGGAAAGATGTGCAGCAAGTAAGGGTGATAAAGGATAGTGAGGGAAAGGTACTCACAAGAGAGGAGAGTGTGTTGAGTAGATGGAAAGAGTATTTTGAGAGACTGATGAATGAAGAGAATGAGAGAGAGAGAAGGTTGGATGACGTGGGGATAGTGAATCAGGAAGTGAAACAGATTAGCAAGGAGGAAGTAAGGACAGCTATGAAGAGGATGAAGAATGAAAAGGCTGTTGGCCCAGATGACATCCCAATGGAAGCATGGAGGTGCTTAGGAGAAATGGCAGTGGAATTTTTAACTAGATTGTTTAATGAAATTTTGGAAAGTCAGAGGATGCCTGAGGAGTGGATAAAAAGTGTTTTGGTACCTATCTTTAAGAATAAGGGTGATGTGCAGAGCTGCAGTAACTACAGAGGGGTAAAATTGATCAGTCACAGCTTGAAGTTATGGGAAAGAGTAGTAGAAGCTAGGTTAAGAAGGGAGGTGATGATTAGTGATTAACAGTAGGGTTTCATGCCAGGCAAGAGCACTACAGATGCAATGTTTGCTCTGAGAGTGTTATTGGAGAAATACAGAGAAGGTCAGAAGGAGTTGTATTGTGTCTTTGTAGACTTGGAGAAAGCATATGACAGGGTGCCTAGAGAAGAGTTGTGGCATTGTATGAGGAAGTCGGGAGTGGCAGAGAAGTATGTAAGAGTGATACAGGATATGTACGAGGGTAGTGTGACAGTGGTGAGGACTGCAGTGGGAGTGACAGATACATTTAAGGTGGAGGTGGGATTACATCAAGGATCAGCTCTGAGTCCTTTCTTATTTGCAGTGGTGATGGACAGGTTGACAGATGAGATCAGACAGGATGCCCCATAGACTATGATGTTTGCAGATGACATTGTGATCTGTAGTGAGAGTAGGAAGCAGGTTGAGGAGACTCTGGAGAGGTGGAGATATGCTCTAGAGAGCAGAGGAATGAAGGTCAGCAGGGCTAAGAAAAAATATATGTGTGTAAATGAGAGGGAGGGTAGAGGAATGGTGAGGATGCAGGAAGTAGAATTGGTAAAGGTGGATGAGTTTAAGTACTTGGGATCAACAGTTCAGAGTAATGGTGAATGTGGAAGAGAGGTGAAGAAGAGAGTACAGGCAGGGTAGAATGGGTGGAGAAGAGTGTCAGGAGAGATTGTGACAGACGGGTACCAGTAAGAGTGAAAGGGAAGGTCTACAAGAGGGTAGTGAGACCAGCTATGTTATATGGGTTGGAGACAGTGGCATTGACAAAAAGGCAGGAGTCAGAGCTGGATGTGGCAGAGTTAAAGATGTTAAGATTTGCACTCGGTGTGACTAGGATGGATAGGATTAGGAATCAGTATATTAGAGGGTCAGCTCATGTTGGACAGTTTGGAGACAAAGCAAGAGAAATGAGATTGCATTGGTCTGGACATGTGCTGAGGAGGGATGATGGGTATATTGGGAAAAAGATGCTAAGGATGGAGCTGCCAGGTAAGAGGAAAAGAGGAAGGCCTAAGATAAGGTTTATGGCCATGGTGAGAGAGGACATGCAGGCGGTTGGTGTGACAGTGCAAGATGCAGAGGATAGGAAGAAATGGAAAGAGATATTCCACTGTGGCGACCCCTAATGGGAAAAGCCAAAAGATGATGATGATGACCTCAAGACTGGTCAAACAGTATGACCTTTGAACTTTTATATGTTGAAATTACCATAGGCAAAGTCTCATACTATATCCTTGCAAGCTACGGGCCTTCCTCTATAACCCAGGAAACCCATAACACATACTTAAATATATGCTGGAGACACTCTCCATTAACCCCAACACCATATTCATAGGTAACTTTAACTATCTCACTCTAAACTGGGAATAATACACAACCCTAAACATACAGGCCCATTGGCCCAGAGATTCCTGGACTTTGTAAGCCCAAACTTAGCAAACCAGCTTATTCATACATCCACTAAGAGTGCTAACATCCTTGACTTGCAAGCATGGGTGAATGTTTCACCTCTATCACTGTAATATCCTCACTGATCAGAATGGGCCATAAAGCCGTCTCCTTTGAAATAAAAATAAAACCTGGTGTCCCAGCTAATACTTGGAACCTTTAGGAATTATTCAAAGTTGAATTTCCTCCTATTAAGTGACACCCTAGAATATTTCAAGCTCCTCTAAACCCTAAGAACACAGCTGCTTATGAGGAATTGTTTACAGGAACCCTGTACAATTGCGTTAATAGCTGCATAAAGGCCACTGTCCCTACCTGGAATAAGCACAGAACAAACTCAAGAAACAAGTCACTTTGGTGGAATCCCTTCAGACTGTATATCAAAAGGAAGAAAATCAAGGGAAAAATTATGAAGTGTGATAAGAGTAATGTAAATACTCCCTTACCAATCTAAACAAGCAAGTCAGGGGGTTAATCAAGTCCCCCACAGCCAAATCTGAGGAAAAATAGCCTCCCAAGCCAAGGACACTCACAAGGTATTCATCAGCTATGTCTGTATTATCAAAGGCAATACACAACAATGTGCCAGTCTAATTGTAAATGGAGTCACCTATACTGAACTGGAAGATGAATCAAATCTACTGCCCCACAAATTTATCTCAAATTTTACCTCCACACCCTAGACATGTATGAAGAGAGGGATGAGTGCCATTCTACTGACTGATACCTATTGGAGAGTAGCTTTTGAAGCATAGAAGGGTAGGCTGACAAAGACCTAATGAGGACATTTGAAGTAAAAGTTTGCTGTGACAAACTGTGTCGAAGCCTTTAGAAAAGTCTAGAAATAAGGAGACTAGTTTGTCTTTATCTCTAGCTTCATTGAAAGTATATATATATACTTGTTAGAATTGCAATGTTAGTACTATAGGAAGCATGGAAGTCATGTTGTATGGGGGACAGGAGTACTCCCTGTAGGAGATAGTTTAGCAATTGTTTTTGAATACATTTTTTTAAAGTATTTTGGAGAAGGATGATAAGATTGCTATAGGCCTAAAGTTAATAATGTCTGTTGAATTTCCTCCTTTGTGCAGAGGGATAATGTGTGACTTTTTCCAGAGAGAGGAAACATGGGATTCCTGGAATGACCTGTTTATATGGACTTAGGGTGGCCAGTGTTATAGGCTGTGTGACGCCTCTGCACTGGCCCAGCAATCAAGGAGCTTCAATCCTCACCACTAACACCAGTGAGGGGTGTCCATATAGGAAAAGGATAATAAATACACACACAGTAAAGTACAATTTCCCTTAAGAGCACACAGAGATCCCAGTCAGTCTGGGGCTGGTCTCTCCCTTTCTCTCCAGGTCCCCAATACAACTCCCCACTGGCACAGCTATAGGGTCCAGATCTCAGCCTAGTGGGCAAGACAAAACCTCCACCACCCTCTCTGTCCCCAGTGCTTTGTGTCCCTGCCCAAGTAGCTGACACACACACACTTTGAGATACGTGTTTTATACAACCACACAGACACTCCTGGGGAAGGCGGGCACAGGTTCTTCAGCTGTGCCCCTTTTACCCAGACTATACGGAAGTACCAGCTACCACCACCCACTAATATCAGCAACTCAAAGGCCCTTCTGAGAGGGATGTCCAATTATTACTATGCAATATTATTATCCAAATGGTAAGTGCGACTGAACAGTCAAGGCTTATTAGAGTGACTTGGTACAGTATCACTATATACATGCAATGTACTCCAGAGCTTAAATTAACTCTACATAAAACAGCCACAGTTAAAAGGTTTAAAAATATTTAATGCTGTATCTTTCGGCATTTCCCGGTTAGGGGTTGCCACAGTGGAACTCCGGTCCGCTAATGATTGGCAGTAGATTTTTATGTACCGAGTTGCCAGCTCTGACGCACAACCTTCAACGAAGGTATGCCCATTCACGCATGTCTCCACACAGAAGACGCTTTAGCTGAGAATCGAGCAGGACAACGTCATACTGTGAGGTGACAATGCTACCGCAGCACCACCACTGCAGTTATTTTAAAAATATTTAATAATAAAGAATAAAAACACAAGACAATACTTCTTACTACACAGTGCTAGTCAAGAGTTCAGAGATCACAGAGAAATACTTAAAATAATACAGTAGCAAAAGTTCTGACATCACAGAAAAACACACTAGTCTAATCTTCCTATTTCCTAGCTATATCTAAGAGAAAACACAGTTCTAAAATAAACTTACATATAGAAACAGGCAGTGCTGGTGATGTTGGATGTTCTCAAGACAAAATGCTCTGAGCTCTCTGATTCTCTCTCTTTAAATTGATAACACAGAGCTGCTTCACATGACATCATTCTTCACACTTCTCTGGTGTTCCCAGGCCAACAAACTACATTTACATTCTTTACACCTGGTCAAAAACCAGAGCAATAAAGGACATTTCTATATGCAAATTCTAGCCATTAACTCTGATCTTAAAACAATAGGTAGGATGCCTCTCTCTAGACATATCGGCTCTGAATTTTGACATCAAAGACAGTCATAATATTCTTGACTTAGCTTTCTTACAGCAGAGTACACTGTTGTTACATTTTTACAGTTCAATATCCAATGCAGTCTTTTCACATTTAAGAGAACAAGCCTGTGGCTTACATTAATATTTACAAATGACAGAATTATCTGCAAGATTCTATCTGGCTAGGCTGGCAGCCTTTACCTATTTTCACAGGCTGCTATTTTAAGGTATTCACTAGGAAGGTCATCAGCTGAAGTAAAGCATGGTTTGGGTCTGTTTATGTGTGAATTGTCTGGTTATTTAACAGTGCTGCAAGCAGCAGCCAATTTACTGGTTGTCCATTAATCTAACTTATTCTGCTCAAGTTTGCTATTCAAGTCTGGCAGCTAGTTGAATTCAAGTACTGAAATCTTCATGCACTCAAAATGTACTGAATGTGAAGTGAAATGTGCATGTGTTTATTTTGTTACAGTTATTTTGTTGGATCAAAGTCATGTTTTTCTGCTTTTATGTACTACTGAAACTTATGTGCAGCAGTATTTGCTGACATGAGGATGGTCATTATTATGGAGGGTCCAAATGATGAGATGATAAATCAGTAAGCAAAGGAGAGTAGTACTGCTGGAACTGAATTCATCTTCACATCTTGGTGAGTCCTTTCATGGTGCTGACCCTGTTTTTCACAAAATTTCACAAAGTCTACAATTATATATAGACTGCATTGTATATAGCATATATTATGGACAGAAGTAGGCTAAAAAATAAAAAAAAAATAGCTGGGTGCACAAGACCCAGGATAAAAAAGTGATAATCCTGGTAGGTGCTCTGGTGCCAGTACTGGAAAAAAATGACAGTGTAGAATCATCAAGACAAAGAAAAATTCCTACAATGGGGCTAGGTCAGGCTTAGGGGAGGATGGCCCCCTGTTGTAGAAGGAAGTAGTAGTTCATAAAAATAAAAAAAACTGATAGGGCAAAAAAGAGCCATAAAGATGACTATTGAGGATAAGAAATAAATTGTATATTGTTACTATTATACAAGAAGCCCAGAATTTCCAGACATAAGATATACAAAAAGATTAAGAGATAAAATTAGAGGAAAGAAAAATACTTACACAAAATAAAACCTGTCAGAAGCTTCAAATAAAAAAAAATGTGTTCATTAATACAACAGATTTATGAAAAACATTATATAGACCAAGAAACCTTGAGTCATTTGGAAAATGAAGTGACTGTGAAAGTGTGAAAATATAAATAAAAATGTAGAGATTTTTAAACGGTATAAAAAAGAAATATGGACATGGGGAAAAAGAGAGATCTGTTATGGTCTGATATTTATGCAAAGGAGAAAGCCTAATTAATCAATACAAAAAATCAGCCCCAAAGATATTTCAAGAGAAGTACAGGCAAAGGCATCCTGGTATGGAAAACTTCACAATACAAAAAAAATAAAATTACAAACAGGAAACATAGAACAGAATATTAGTAAAGTAGAAGTTAAAAGAATAGAAGTTAAAGTTATGGAATACCTCTGAAGTGAAGATTTAGTGTAGAATGTCTAACACAGTTTATATCACAGCATCATGGAACAATGAGTCCCCAAGTAAGGAGAAACAGGAGGAGCAGGAGACATCTGAGGAATAGATGTGTACATGGGAAAGAAAAAGAGATTTAATATGGATCAATATTTATGCAAAAGAGAAAGCAAAACCAATCAATACAAAAAGAGCAGCACCAAAGATATTTGAAGAGTAATACATAGGTTCATAGGTTCATAGGTAGGTACTAGGCTATCTGCCCTAGGGCATTTATAAGCCTAGCCAGAATTTGTTGGCTTCCGCCTCCCTTTTTTGACTAGATTCCTGAGCCTCTGTCTAGCAGGGCCATAGAAGTGATCTCAGGAGCAAATTTACGATTACCCATCCACTCATCAAGATTTCTCTTGAAGAGGGTCACTGAGGGGCTCTGCCTAACATGGACTGGGATTCTATTCCAGAGCGCGGGAAGCCTTTGGGATATGAATCTATCCTTCCAGCATGTCCTATTTATTGTTGTGTTAATGTTTAAATCCCTGGAGTGTGTAGCTCTAGTGGATTTGGTTTTCTTGAGGTGGAGCATGTCGAACAATTCCAGGTTGGACATGGCCTTGTATGTCAGGCAGAGATCACCTCTGAGTAGGCGGTAAGCAACTGAGTAGAGCTGGAGTTTCTTTAGTCGAGCTGCATAGGGCAACTGTTTGAGGCCCACAATCCTCTTGGTGAGGTATTTTTGAGGTCTCTCCAGCTGTTGCAGGTGCCTGGTAAGGTACATCCCAAATGTGGCGTTGTACTCAATTATGGGCCTGATAAGTGATGAGTAGAGGGGCACAATGACCTCTCTTGATCTAGATGTGAACCCTTTTGTGATTAGGTGGGCTATATAGAAGGTCTTTCTAACCACTTTGGCAATGTGATTGTCAAAGGAGAGGTTACTATCTACTTGGGTCCCCAGATCCCTGATTGCTTCTTCCGTAATTAGTGGATTTCCTCCTATATGGTAGTTTGTGGGCTCTTTGTTTTTCCCAAAGGGGATGACTATACATTTTTTTGCATTTAGCTTGAGGCCATGGTTCTGACACCAGGTATCAGTCTCCGTAAGGCCTTTCTGGAGGATGCTTGTGTCAGACGGAGAGTCAATTATGGCTCCAGTTTGCAGTCATCTGCGAACTTGGTCAGCCACAGTCCTCCTGTGTTTGCCTGTACATCAGAGAAGTATATGCCAAACAAAAGTGTTCCCAGGACTGATCCCTGTGGGATGCCACTTGTGACTGGTTTAGAGTCGGACATGGCACCCGCAACCCTGACCATGTGACTTCTATCCCTGAGCCAGTTTGCAACCCATCTTGTGACGTATGGGTTGATTTTTTAGCTGGTAAGCTTATTTATGATACCTGAGTGGGGTATTATGTCGAAGGCCTTAGTGAGGTCTAGGTAATCTGTGTGGACTACCTTTCCCTCATCTAAGGCTTTGGTAACTGTTTTGACGAAATCAACTAGGTTTAAGAGGCAAGATCTGCCCTTAACAAAGCCGAATTGGGTGAGGTCCAATGTTTGGAGGTTCCCAATGTCTTTGTTAATGAGATCCATGATGATGCACTCCATTGCCTTGCAGACCAGGCTAGTCAGGCTTATGGGGCGATAGTTCCTGGAATCCATTGTGGCGCCACCTTTGTGGAGCGGGATCACTGTTGCTGTACACCATTCTTTGGGTACATAACCTGTGGTAAGGCTGAGTTGGAACAGTGAATTCATGTGAGGGTTTAGTTAGTTTTGTAGTTCTTGTAAGACGCAGCCCAGGATACCATCTGGTGCCATTGATGCTGTGTTTTTTACTTTGGAGAGGGCTGCTTTTACCTGTGTGTCTGTGATGTCTGGGGGACTGCTTTCTTCTGGGATAGACACAGGCCCTTTTGGGGGGGAAGGGGGGGTGAAGTATGCACTGAACCTGTCCACCAGGATGTTGGCAATGTCTGTGGGTTCAGTGTATTTTGTGCCATTATGCACCAGCTCAGAGCAGATCTGAGAGCTGCCACCCAAATTTTTGATGTAGCTAAAGAACGCCTTGTGAGTCTTTGGCGATTTTTCTTTCGAAGCTGGCCTTTGATGATTTTATGAGGGATCGAAGTTTCTTACAGGTAATGATCAAGGGTGCCTTCCCTTTGTGGGATTTTGCCTTGTCATGTAATAGCTTCCTCATTCTGTTGTATAGCTTGTTTATGGCCAGGGTCCACCAGACTGGCCTCCAGTTCTTGGAGGAGTGAGACTTTGTTTTACTTGGGATGGCACGATCCATGCATTCCTGTAGGTGCTCATAGAGTGCATTTGTAAAAGATTCTGCGGTTTGGGTACCATTTTCCATAGCCCTGGGGCTTTAAATATTTCCACCTCGGTCTTGAGAAGTGTGAAGTTTGCTTTTGAGAAATTTTTCACAGTGGTTTCCTTTGCTGGGAGTGGGGTCGGGATGTGGATGTCCATTGTGATAAGTTTATGGTCTGATCTTACCAACGAGGGATTTACCTCTGGTGTGGAACATTGAGCCCCCATGTTGGTGTTGACCAAGTACAATATGTTGTCCCCTCTTGTGGGAGTGGTGACTAGTTGTTCCATGGCATTTGAATTTATAAACTCCAGGAACCATTGGGAAAAGAGTTGGGACTTGAGTAGTTTTCCCAGTCAATGTTTGGGTAGTTGAAATCCCCCAATATCATTGTGTTAGGTGAGACCTTCATATTCCCCAGTGTTCTCAGGAATGCTGAGTGGGGTTCCTGAGACAAGGTGGGTGATCTGTAGCAGGCTATAAACTGAAAAGCAGTTTTGCCTACTGTTAGTTGCATGTGGATGGTTTCTGCTGCCTCGTGCAATGCCACTAACCTGGAGGTGTTGGTATCCTTGATGAAAATGGATACTCCCCCACCTTTAGTAGTCCGGACCGAGTTCTGCGGCCGAAAAGAATGGTATGGGTTGAATCCTGGTAGTGCTGGAGTGCTCTCTGGATCCTTGAACCAGGTTTCTGTTACTGCACAGATATTGATTTTCTCCATACTGAGGAGTGCCTCGAGTGCATGCATCTTGAGGTTTAGACTTCTGGCGTTGAGTAGCATTACCCTTAGTTTTTTGTTTCTGGTATTGTCTATGTACAGACAAAGGCATCTAGATATGGAAACATTTATAATACAAAAAATAAGAAAACAAAGAGGAAAAGTAGAAAAGAGGATTAGTACTGGAGAAGTTAAAGAAATAGAAACTGAGGTTATGGAGTACCTGTGAAGTGAAGGATTTAGTGTAGAAAATCTAACTCTGATAACATCACAGTAGGATAGAGCAATGGATCCCCAAGTTAAGCAGAAACTAGTGGAGTGGGAAACATCTGATCAGTTGCCACATGAAGATCCTTTGGAGTCTTCCATAGAAAATCAGTACAAAAGTTGAGTTGGAGTTGCACAGCAAGGGAAAGAACAGGGAATTGTGCAACTTTGATGCAGTCAATGTTGTAGAGTGATAGACCAGTGAGTTCCCATATGAAACAGCAACAGATCACACAGGATGAAACTGAAAAGAATGTGGCACACGTAGATGCCCTGGAACTTTCTGTAGAATCCCCGCAGGAAATGGAGAACAAAGAATGTGATCTCAGTATAGAAGAAAATGAGAGTTGCTTGATTTAATAGAGATGGACAGACATACTAAGATCAATGAAAGAAATAGACTGCAGAAAGTCAATAAAACTCAGCAGTTAGAAGTTTGATAAAACAAATGAACACAATAATTAACTGTTCATAGAGATCCATGCGCTATAACAGAAGTAAATAGGATATATTACTGTGCAGCTAAATTAATAACATATAAAAGTCTTACCACAAAAACACAGAACAGTAAGAGAAAGGAAGGGGCGAAATCACATGCCATCATGGAAGTATTGAACAGAGAAAACTATAAAGCAATTAAAAAAAGAAAGGTTAATGTTAGAAGAGTATAGAAGAGGGAACAGATCAACAAAAAATAAAAAAATATTTAGAAAGATAGACATGATAAAAACAATGTGCAGCATCAGAACAGGCCAGGATCTATTGTGCACTATTGCAAATAGTAAACAGAATTTGAAACAGTCACACACCTTTTTGCTGATTGTGATATACTAATGGCAGAAGGACTGTATACTGAAAGGCATAATAGTGTGGACAGTCTGTTGCATTGGGGATTGTACAAACATAATAATGAAGTAGGTGAAAAAGATTGGAAACATGAGCCACAAAGCTTTATAGAAAATGATGAAGTTTACATCACATGGGATCACCCATTACCAGCAGTTCAAAAAATAGGTGCCCGAAAACCAGCTATTGCAGTCCACGAAAAGAAGACAAAAGTAGCATTGATCAGTGAAATTGCCACACCCAGTGACTACAATGTCTTACGTACAGAGAGACACAAAGTCATAAAATACCAGGATTTGCAGGCAGAAATGAGGGCAAATTGGAAGAAGAATACCCAGACAGTTCCAATAGTTGTAGGAGCAACATGTCTTATTAAAAAGAATTTACAATCATGCTTAGATATATTACTGATACATATAATTCAATATGAAGTGCAGGAGTCAGTACTGGGCACATCGCTGGTGCTGCAAAGAGCACTTCTGGCTAACATCAAAGATTGAAACAATACTCATTTCAAGAACTTTAATGATACTTTGACTTAGGAATGGGGTTCTTGCCGTGGTATTTGAAACTCAAAAAGACTTGGAGAAATTAAAAACAAATGGAGAAAATGTCCATCTCCCCAACTAATGTACAGTGACCACAGAGCTGCTTGTATTATTTTCACAATACATCATCTTGGTACGGGGGTTGTGGATGGCTTTGCCTTGTACAATATGCTGATTAATTATTTGTACCGTTTGTGAGGGCAGTTTTCAGTTGTACTGTCAAAATGTGTATATTTGCTAACTTCTTTTTTCAGCAACTTTTGCTCAGTTTTTTGTACTTCTTAGAAGTTGTCTTCAATAAATTAACCTAAATCCCTTTGCACGCATTATTCACATATACCCCTCAAGTCTTTCTCATAAATTCTCAAAGCTAAATGACAATTTTGATTCACTGTTATATGAATTCATTTGGAGAAGATGAAATTCTACTTAAATCAAGAGAGGAAGATGACGTACCCTTAGACTGGAGGATGGCACACATGACTCTGTTTCTCAAAAGTGTGACCAAGGTAGAAGCCTCAGAGGAAAACGCTCTCAACTTTAGATAAGAGTCAGTTTAAGCTGCCTCAGAAGTTTAACTGTAGATGAATAGAATGTTTTTTTCTGACTAGGAAAGTAGATTGTTAGACCAATTCACGAATGTGGATAAGGACGATTTAGAATTTAGTAACACATCTGAGTATACACACAGACACATGCACACTAACTAAGTGCTAAGTATGTAGTGTGTGCATGCTCAGATCTGTCTAAGTACGTAGTACTTAGTGTGTATGTGTCTGTGTGTATGCTCAGATCTGTTACTAAATTCTAAATCGTCCTTATACACACACACACACACACACACACACACACACACACACACACACACACACACACACACCACCCTTAACTTAATATGCCAGTTCTAAGGAGGTGGTATGTTGGTATAATGGAGCAAGTTTTATTTTGTTAAGGAATTTCATCAGAATATAGTCTGAGCCTTGTAACATTCTCAATGTAGCTTCTCATTCAGAATGCAACATTTTGCAGTGATCAGTAATAATCATAATTATTTTATTTATTTTTATTTACATTTGTTTACTGGGAAGTTCCGACTGGACACAGGTCCTTTTTCAGCGGAGGCCTGGGGAGAAAAGTTCCACAGAAAGAAATAGAAAAAAATACAAATAATAGTGATAGTACAAACCATGACACACATATAAAATGTACAACAAGTTACAAGCAGAACTACTGATAACATAAAAATGATACAATCTATAGCATTTACTATACAGATAAACATGACATACAGTAGTCGTTGGTAATATAATGATAATGATAGGCAAGTCTTAGAACTGAGTCTTAGGGAGACAGCCTGAGCTGCAGGGTGAATGACACAATACAAATGGTCGAACTACACTGTCTATCGTAGTAGAGTTTAGTACTGAGACTGGTGATCTTCAGAATGGAATAAAGCACTCCTGTTTGCAGATGATGACTTAAAGCAGCAGGTTTGTTACTTATAGTTGTGTTCCAAATGGAGTAGCCAGTGACTACAGTAAAGTCACTGTGTAAAATCATGTGTCATCTTCAGCATATCCTTTGTAATCTGCAAAATCAACTCCTGAAGCTCCCATACAAAACAGCATGCTCACTATGTAAAGACACATTACAGGGCTGATATAGATTTGTGCTTCATTCATGTCAATGGAGCTTCAGTAAAGTGTGTCTTTTAATATCTTATAATGGCTATATAATGATAAAATAATTTAACAGCTTGAGTAATATGTTTTCTAAACCATACTGTTAAATTACTTTATCAGTATATGGCCATTGCAAGATATTCAAAGGCACATATTATTGAAACTCCATTGCCTTGAATGGCATATGGATCCACACGAGTCTCGTGGTAGCAATTAAATACCAGCACATTACATTTCCATACAGAATGGCATTTTGGAAAATCAGATGTGAGCTTCAAGAATTGTTTTTAGAGTTTTCAAAGGGAATCCTGAATTTGCATCATGGTTAAACAGCATAACAATTGAGCAATGTTGTGTCTGATGTGAACATTACCACCATACATGAGTGGTAGCTCTCCGCACATTATCACTGAAAAGGATGATAAAGAACTCAGCAATGTAGAAGAAACAGCCAGAAATGCAACAGTTCAAAATCAGAGTGAACTAATGTATGTGTAAAACAAAAAAAAAAACATCTAAAAAGGCATAAACTGCTTATGAGATTATGTTAACATTAAAAAAAGAAAAGGAAGTCAGGGTGGGGTCATAATTATATGTTATAAAGGCAGGTAGTCATGAGAAAAACCTGCTAAGGAATTATGGGGGTATAATATATAGTAAAAGATGTGGCAAGAACAGAAAGTTGTTGCCATACAGTACAAACAGATGCTGCAGTCCCAAACTGGACCACCTTATCCTCTTCTGGACAAGTAGTGTCTATAAAAACATACTGATGATGAAAGGTTAAGTCTACTGTCTTTAAAATGAAATCAGGTTTGTCACACCTGAAAAAAAATAACTATAGACATAAACAGATCTTTTAGCCATGGTTAGCACAAAAAAACTGTCCCAGATAACGTAATTTAAAAATTCCAGAGTTGATTGATCACCATCTGCTCATAATATGGCTTCATGAAATGGTGTACAGATTTTATTCTGGAATTATTTTTAGACATACAGCACCAAAAGTCCATTCCAACAGTTTGTGCTACTCCCTTCCTCTAATCATAAAGACTCCTTTTCAGCAAGCATCTGGACAGGATCAAGAGGGGAGAGAGCATAGGACAAGTCAAAGAAAACTATGTGGGGTCATCAGAAGAGAGGTTTAAATTGTGTTCTTTACAGGAAAGTATATATGATGAATCATAAGAGAAAATTCTGATTTGTTTGCGTAGCTTGAGAAAGTCCAAAAGGGCAACATTTCACCTTAGAAACACACATGACAGCAGTTAACACTGGCCTTGTTCCATTTTGAGTATTTTTCATTGCACATCTAATATTGCTCACCTGGCATTAAGAACAGTGCTGTGTTACAAAGGAACTTGCATATCAGTGTGTGATTTTCATGATATGCACTTGACTCTCACAAAATATTGGTTGGATTTCTCTTAGACTTAAATTTTTTGTCACTTTCCGAAACTGTATGAAATGCTCAGGTCAGTCATTACACCACATTCCACACAATGCAGATAAGAATCACTTCACTTTATTATCCACACTAAGAACTGTTTCTATTTGTTATCCACTAAGTGTAATGTATAAGAACACCAGTGCAAGCATTGCTAATAATACTGATGTCAACAAACAATATTCTGATCATTGTACTTAGTTAATTTGCCCTGAGGTCTGTGATGTCACAGTATATTGTGTGGTTAACAGGCTGTGGAATCACCCCCCTGCCTCCAAAGGAAGGTCACCCTTAACAATCATGATTGTCAGAATATGCTTTTGTTTGTAGAAGCAGCCCCCTACCATAAAAGGGAGGTCTTCCCTACAAAATCATTGTTGTCAGTATATGCCTTTGCTATTAGGAACTGTCCTCTCCCCCAAAAGGAAGGTCTTCCCTTCATAATCATAGTTGTCAGAATATGCTTTTGTTAGTTAGAACAGCCTCTTATCCCAGAAGGAAGTTCTATACAAAATCATGGTGAATATGCTTTTGTTATTAGGAGCAGTGGCAGTCCATTTGCTGGCATCCTCGTATATTTTCCCAGTGAGATTTTCTAAACAAATGTATTACAAATCCTAACAATAAGAAAAAAAGTCTGGAAAATCTACTTTTAAGTACTCTAGAGTACTGAAACAACCTCCCTGATCTCCACACATCTTTATGAAATAGAATTCATATTGTTCTCTCTCTCTCTCTCTCTCTCTCTCTCTCTCTCTTGCAGCCCTAATATACAATATGTTAGGCAGTGACACATAGGATCATAAGATCATAGGAAGTTACTAGGCAAGGACCCTGCAGCTTTTTTAAACCTAGTCATTCTTGCCCCAGTTTTCATAATTAGCAATGATGTTGTGTCTTTCGGCTTTTCCCGGTTAGGGGTCGCCACAGCGGAACTCCGGTCCGCTAATGATTGGCAGTAGATTTTTACGTACCGAGTTGCCAGCTCTGACTCACAACCTTCAACGAAGGTACGCCCATTCACACGTCTCCACACAGAAGACACTTTAGCTGAGAATCGAACAGGACAACGTCATACTGTGAGGCGACAACGCTACCGCAGCACCACCACCGCAGTTCATAATTAGCAATAATAAAAGACTAAAATGGTTTTAGTAAATGTCTGTGTCTTACGGCATCTACAAGCTGCCCTTTTTCATTAGGGACACAGGCTGCAAGCCAAGAGTGAATTTGTGATTTCCCATCTATTGATCTAAACTACATTTGAATAGGTTTAGGGAAGAGCTGTGCTTTCCTGGAATGGGTAGTCTGTTTGAGAGATAGGGTAATCTCTGAGACACATACCTGTTCCTCCAACATGTTTTGTTTGTATCACAGATAAGCCTTAGATCCTTTTACCAGGTAATTCTT
Organism: Protopterus annectens; assembly: GCF_019279795.1. Lineage (NCBI taxonomy): Eukaryota > Metazoa > Chordata > Ceratodontiformes > Protopteridae > Protopterus > Protopterus annectens. The sequence continues at coordinate 1,459,422,556 of NC_056733.1, forward strand.
GTGATGTTTGTTTTGTGAATGTGTAGCAGATCCATAAGGACTGGATCAGAGAATGCCTTGTAGGTTAGGCATGATTGCCCCTCAGTAGTCTGTAGCAGATTGAGTAAAGGGACAGGGAATTGAGGTGGTCCACATAAGATATGTTATTTACCCCATGTATTTTTTTTTTAGTGAGTAACCTCTGTGACCACTTCAGCTGTTGCAAATGCCTGGTCAAGTACATACGAAAGGGTATATTGTTCTCGATTATTGATCTAATAAGGCCTGAATACAGTGGAACTATGATCTCCTTAGAATGAGATGTCATGCCCTTACTTATAAGTTGTGCTACATAGAAGGATTTTTTCACCACTGTGGACACACGGTGATCAAAGTTCAGGTTATTGCCAACGTGAGTTACCAAGTCCCTTACCACTGGGTTTGCTGTTAGAGGGAGTGTTATAAATGTTGTAATTTGCAGGATTGGCTGTCTTCCCAAAAGGTATAATTATGCATTATTTTAATTGAGTTTTATGTCATGGCTTTGACACCAATTATTTGTTTGTGTCAGACCTTCCTGGAGTATATCTACATCTCTGGATGATTCATTGATTGTTCCCAGGTTGCCATCACCAGCCAAAGGTCTTCAATATTTGCCTTGACTTCAAAGAAGTACATTCTAAACAGGAAAAGTCCCAGTACTGAGCCCTGTGGGACACCACTAGTAATCGGCCTCTTGGTGGAGGTAGATTCCCCTACCTTAACTTCATGTGCCCTATCCATGAGCCATTTGGCTATCCATTAGTTGACATAGGTTGGATGGTGCAGTGGTGCAGTGGTAGCGTTGTCACCTCACAGCAAGAGGTTCTCTGGTTTGATTCTTGGCTGAAGTGCCTTCTGTGTGGAATCTGCATGTCCTCCCTGCATTCATGTGGGTTTCCTCGGGGTACTCCGGTTTCCTCCCACGTTTTAAAAAAAGACATGCATCTGGAGCATTTCTCCCTAGGCCTCCACTGAAAATTGGCTTTGTTCCAAGTTGGACTTTCCCGGTAAAGAAATTTTAAATAAATAAAATAGAGATTTATGCCTAAATTTGCGAGTTTATCTATAATACCCAAGTGAAGTATTATGTCAAATGCCTTTGCCAGGTCAAAGCAGGCAGTATGCACTATTTTGCCTGAGTCCATGACTCTTGTGACCTTCTCAAAGAAGTCCACCAGGTTTAGTAGGCATGACCTGCCCATGATGAAAACACGCTGGGATGGGTCCAGTATTTGAATATTTATTATTTAGTTGTTTATCAAGTCCGCAATAATTCTTTCCATGGCCTTGCATATAAAACTAGTCAAACTTATAGGTCTGTTGATGGTTTCCCCTTTGTGTAGAGGAATGACCATTATAGTCCTCCATTTTCTAGGGATAAAGCCTGTCTGGAGGATGTGGCTGAAGAGAGATTCTTGGTCTGGCAGGTCATGTTTCAAGCTATTTAGGAGGCATCCCAGGATATTATCAAGACCCATAAATGCAGTGTTTTAATCTTGGAGGGTGCAATGATGACCTGTTATTCAGTGATAGTTGGGGCAAAAATGGTAGAGGGCATTTCCTGTGGGATAACTGCTGGTGAAAGGGTTTGAAACTGGAGCTAAATGTATCGGCCAACAAATTTGCTATATCCTCCGGTTCGGTACAGGGAGTTCAATTTATTATTAGTTCAGCACACTGTTGGATGTCCCCCTAAGTTTGCATACATTACTGAAAAGGTCTAATGGTTATCCTTAGCTTGGAAGGCTATATTTGCCTCAAAGTTGTCTTTGGTGGACTTGATAAGTCCCCTGAGTTGCATGTTGAGACTGATGAGGGAGGTTTTCTGCCTTTTGGGCATACCCCTTTCCTATTTAATACAGGATTTTCTTTCTTTTATTGTACAACCTATTTATACTGTGGTCCACCAAGGGGGCTTTTTGGAGTTCATTCTATGTTTATTTTGATTTGATACTGGTATTTCTATACAATTATTTAGTTACTTGTACAAGGATTCTGTAAACACTTACACATAACTCACGGTGTTCTCTGAGTTTGGAGGGCTTGGAATTTTGCTATTCCATCACTTAATAGGAGGTAGTTAGCCGTGGGAAAGTTCTTAAAGGTTCTAGGTTTTGCTGGGAGTTTGGGCTTTATATTTATTTCAAAGGTGACCACTTTGTGGTCTGATCTGACCAGTGAGGACATTACACTAGGGAGGGTGCAGCATTCAGTCATATTTGAGAGTACCAGATCCAGGATGTATGCACCTTAGTAGATGTGCAGACCAGCTGTTTCAGAGTGCTTGCATTAACAAAATCCAGGAATCTTTAAGTCTCCATGTTAGTAGTTGTGTATGTATTCCAGTTTATGGTGGGATAGTTGAAAGCACCCTTGAATATGGTGTTGGGCTGAATGGTAAGTGACTCCAGTATATTCAAGTACATAGTATGATGATCCTGAGTCATAGATGGGAACCTATAGCTAGCAAGGATATGGTATGGGACTTTACATAAGGTTAGTTGTACTTGGAGTAGCTCAAGTGTGTCATATCGTTTGACCAGCTTTGAGATGGACTTACTTTTTATGTAGATCCATACGCATCCACATCTTGTCCCTTCTTGTGCTGTAGCTGGTGTAAATGTGTGGAAGGCATTATAGCCTTGCACTGCCGGAGTGCCCTCTGTGGCTTTAAGTCATGTCTCAAGTAACTGCACAGATGTCAACACTCGCCAGGGTGAGAAGCACTTCCATGGAGTGGAGCTTCTTGTTGAGACTCCTAGCATTAGGCTATAATACCTTTCTTTTATCTTGAGTAGAATTTACAATGTTGAAAGGTTTATCAGGTTAGCATTGCCTAAAAAAGGCACTATATGGGTGGATAATGTTTTGTCCATTATCTGAAAGTCTGTTGGGGGCAGATGCAGACCAGACCTGGTAAAGCAGCTTTGTCTATCGATCATGCCCTCCCAAGCCAACAAATATTGAACCCCCTTAGAATGGTACCAGTAACTAAGCCAATAAAGTCAATCAACTTCTCGTTCTATTGTGGTATTATCCTTGGAGAAGATAAAATGCTTCTCAATGCTAGGCTCATACCTGCCTAGGGCACATAATCTGAAATCGCTATCATGCCTCACTTGAGATAGTCAAAGGAGGTATGTCTCAGGTGATTAACATCCCACATGGACTATGACGGAGTCATACTGGTACTTGTGGTTCAGTGTCCTAAGTGCATGTGTGATCTGCTGGATCCTTGCTGTTGATAGGCAACTGACTGTGACTGTCTCCTTGCTCAGCCGGATGAGTGGGGCATCAGTGTGTCTCACAATAGAGTCTCCAATGATCAATATACTGAGTCATGTAATAGTTTGTCTTAAGGTCTTAGAAATTCTGGCATTATGGGATATGGTTGCATGTGTCCTGGAGAGTGTTGTCTTTGTAGAGTGCTTGGGAGGTTGCTGAGGACAGCATCTGGGAAGCCTCTGAAGTTTTGGTAGATTGCATTTAAGAGCCTCAGCATGCATGAGTTTATGTAACTGACCCATAGTAGCTGCAGTATGTGTGTTACTGGAAACCTGTCCATAGGTTAGTTTGGAGATGTCATTGTCTGTATGCAAGAGCTTTGCCTCCAAAGACATAGTGTAATTACATCTCTCGCACACTGTGTCAGTCTGCTTAAGAATAATGTGGTTGTCAGTAAACGTGAGACAATTACCACATTGTTTCAATAAGCCCATTTCCACCAGGCTTTCTACAGAGACAGTTGGAAAGTGTACATCCGTGGCTGTGGATCCTCTTTTGTGATCTAAAAGGGGTGGTGCAAGAGAGGTTTGTAACTAACTGAATTGGGAGTTGTTGGGCTGGGGGAGAGGTCTAGGATTTATCTAAAACAACACTCTTGGAGTAATACTTCATGGTGGGCAAACTAGCAAGATACTTGAAAAAATAGCAGCAGACTTTTTATATGGAAAATTACAGCTGTTCATCCCTGTGTCTATACAGAGCACTGCAAAGCACCAATGTACAGCTCAGCATATCTTATAGGAGACAAGCTAGAGAGGAATCAAATCAATAAACAGTAAAAAAGGCAGTGTAAGCATATATATAAGGCTCAGATCCTACAGCAATTCACTATTCTCTCACTGTTGTGAGTGATAAAACAAAACTAAGGTCCCTAGACCAAGTAAAATGCAAACAGTAGAAATTAAATAAATGAGGCTCAGATCCTGCAGCAACTCATAATTCTCTCACTGTTGTGAGGGATACTACAAGACTAAGGTCCCAGATAAAGTTAAAAATGTAAACAGTTGACTTCTGGTTAAAAAAGAAAAAAAAATGCAGAAAAGAACAATATATAATTCAGATTAATATTCTGAAAATTGCAGAGCGTAGTAATTGAACGTGATGATATGAAACAGGCTAACACAAGCTTTAAGAGGCTAATGGAAGTGCCTTATTAGATTGAGCTAGCACTGCCCAGTAGCATTAACACGGAGGAGCTTCCAAAGTCTAATTTATAGTAGGGGCAGGCAGATGAAAAGCCATTAAGTTAAAGTCCACAACAAGAGTTGCACGGGTTGGTGGGTGGGGAATCAAAAATCAATGCAATCAAACAGCATTTGCAAACTCAAAGCTCTTATAATTGGATGGGAATGTAGGTGAATACCTTAAATAAGAAGTGTTTCTCAGTTGTTCCCACTATTTAGCTAGATCTAATTCCTATTCAATCATGGATACATGCTTTTTAAAGAAAAATTGTGGTCCTTAAAACTCTTCCTGCATTTATTCGCTGTTTAACTTTCTATAGAACACTTGTTCTTGAACTGGTATACTACATTACAGCAACACATCATGACAGGGAATGAACAATTCATATTTTACCCTAGTGAGAGTTTATTTTTTTTTTATTTATTTATTTTACATTTGTTGACCGGGCTAGTCTAGCTGGACATATATCCATTTTCAGTAGAGGCCCGGGGAGAAAAGCTCCAAAATACAGGCAGTAAGCAAACATTTACAATAAAAAAGACAATAGCAAGCAAATGTACATAATGATAGTTGCTCATTCATCATGATGGGAGGACCCACATAACCAAACTAGAACACTCTACTACGGGTAGAAATATGAGTTACCTGTTACCTTGCCATGGTGCATTTCTGTTGACAGCTGCATTGGTTTGGAAATAATTGTTCTTTTTTAAAATAATGCAGTTGTACAGTGCAGTCCATATTTCTTGCTTGCGTGTCTACAGTGATACAAGACAGCATTTGATAATAATTGTGAATGTGAAATTAGTTTAACAGACTGTGTAACTATAAATATTGAAATCAATTGAACAAACCATGTAAGTTTAGATATAACATGACTCAGAATAAGCACAGGGCACTGATAAATGTGCAACAATGGTGAAATCATGATTACAGCAGCAGGAGAAAAAGGTGGTATCGTCACTGTTTTAAACAATGACTAAGAAGAACAAATGACAACTGATGCATGAAAACATTACATATACAGCTATGCCAAAATAATAGCAATAAGTAACTGGGTTAATGGTGTTCGGTACAATTTAATGAATGCATACAATGGGTATATTACTGAAGAGCTGACTACATATTTTTGTTAAAAAGCCATTGATTCTACTTAGTTTTGGTAAATATAAAGTACATAAGAGTGTTTCCAGTAACTGACAGTGTGGAGGGATGGTACAAGGGGACACTCGTAATTTATGCTGAGCACTAGTTAAAACTTTATGCTAACTTTGTACTAGTAGATTATCTTCCTATGAAAAAGCATCCACAAAAGATTTATTAAGTGGATTTTCAGTATATCATTTTTCAGAAAGGTACTGACAAATTAGCAATTGTGCTTCTGTATCTCTAGATGGTGAGTCTTTGTCCATTTGCATAAGTCACAATAATTAGACTGACACAGTCAGGTGGCTTTATGTAGAGGAAATGAATACTCTGAACCCAAGCTGAATAAATGAATGTATTTAATTATTTATTTATTCAATCATATTTGTTAACTGGGTCAAACACACTGCACTGATCTTTTTCTAACTGTCTGGTTAAGTGGCTGCAGTACAGTTGGACAAACTGACCAGTTGTCAAAGGATTTTTCAGTGTCACATTGGTTGGATGCTCAGACTGTCAAGGGAAGGAATAATAAAAGTTTTAATTATCAAAAGTAACATAAGTGGCAGTGAATAGTGATTGGTTTGTAATGAAAGTTTGGCATTGGGACTGACTATGTGTATGTCGGAGTATTTTTGGGTTAGTGTTACAGCAAGGGCTACAGAATGTGATAAATGTGTTACTATGCTTGCTTACTGGTATATCTGAATAGTGTGTGTGTGTGTGTGTGTGTGTGTGTGTGTGTGTGTGTGTGTGTGTG